>NW_027362769.1:393885621-394365621 GCF_046119375.1 Phyllobates terribilis | reverse complement strand
TCTATAGTCTCACACTAGACGTATGTCCTCAGAGATCGCCACGGTTACCGGGACTGGGGGGCTCGCTGCCCACGGAGCCATCATGGGAGGCCACGGGCACCGGCTGAGCGCCCACTGAAAGCCGCCTGACCGGCCAGGACCCCGCCACACGCTGACACTTTCCGGTAAGTAACGGGGACGCCGGTGTATACAGGTGTCCGGCAGGTCGCTGGGAGCCGCAGCTGTCACCGGGGGGTTCGGCAGGTCACTGGGAGCCGCAGCCGTCACCGGGGGGTCCGGCAGGTCACCGGGAGTCGCATCCGTCATCGGGGGGTCCGGCAGGTCACTGGGATCCGCAGCCGTCACTGGGTGCCGCAGCTGTCACCGGGGGGTCTGGCAGGTCATTGGGAGCTGCAGCTGTCACCTGGGGGTCCAGCGGGTCACTGGGATCCGAAGCAGTCAACAGGGGGTCCAGCGGGTCACTGGAAGCCGCAGCCATCATCGGGGGGGGGGGTCCGGCAGGTCACTGGGAGCCGCAGTAGTCACCGGAAGCCGCAGCCATCATCCAGGGGGTCCGGCAGGTCACCGGGAGTCGCATCCGTCACCGGGGGGTCCGGCAGGTCACCGGGAGTCGCATCCGTCACCGGGGGGTCCGGCAGGTCACCGGGAGTCGCATCCGTCACCGGGGGGTCCGGCAGGTCACCGGGAGTCGCAGCCGTCACCGGGGGGGCATGCAGGTCACCGGGGGAATCCGGCAGATCACAGGAACAGGGGGTGTCCGGCAGGTCACCGGGGGGGCAGCAGCCGCCACCGGGGGGGGGTGTGCGGCAGGCCACTGGGAGCCGCAGCCGTCACTGGTGGGGGTCCGGCAGGTCACCGGGAGCCTCAGGCATCACGCTGACCAGTGCTGAACTGCACTGTGCCATCCCTTTAATTTGCCCCCTCCCCTACAAGTCGCCCTCTATTGTCCGCCATTGCGGTGCCCACTTCGGGTAACGACGTTGATTTTCCCAGCAGACCTTAATGGACGAAGCTGTAACCCAACAGCTGCTGATACGGTAATGGCAGCATTGGGGGTGCGGTCACGTGCTGAACCCCCGAGGCCAGTGATTGGTTGAGGAGGTCATGTGATCACAGACAGGATGTCATCACTTCCTGTACCGGCCGCTCTCCACCAGATCTGCGGAGAGGGTTGGATGACACTGTCCAATAAATCCCAGCCTGACGTGGTTGATAACAGGGAACAGTCACGGGCATCCAGCTGCATTGTGGAGGAAAGGGGGTGGGGGCGGGTGAAGACTTTCGGCAGATCCCAGATTTAGTTGTGTTAAATAAAGTTTGCTGGGTTTGAATTCTATAGGACGTGTTTTCTGGTCCCGGTTGAGGATCGGGTGGCAAGGGGTGATGGAGCCGGTCATGCAGTTTCAGCTTGTGCTGCGGTCATGTTGGTGGTTTCCTTCCATGAAGTTTTTGTACTGCACTTTGGAATAAGTTGGCGGCTCGGTAATGGCTGCTGCTGTCAGCTGCCTCGGAAGCCATCCCTATAACCTGGGGGCTCAGAAGGTCGCTCACACCCCGGTATTCTGCTGGTCATCATTGGAAACAGTCAGCAAGCTTATAGACTGGTCACCGGAGCTGCTGTAATGCCGGCGGAGGATCATAACACTTCCCAGAATGCAAATCACCAGAGCAAGCAGGGAAGGCTGGGAGATGTCAGCTCTGGATGCTGCACAGTTATGTGTGATCCTTCCCTGCTCCTCAGGGCCTGTTCCTCCACTTCTGGGATATGTAGTTCCCCTGCTGCTTGGTGACTTGTTACTGCCCCCCCAGCTTTACTGGAGGAAGGGCTGTGACCTGGTATGGCAGGTGTCGGTCATCCTTCAGGGCCGGGAGTGGGCAGCTCTGCAGCTCCAGGATGCATATATCTGATTGCTGCATTGAGTCGGGGCGCGGGTTACCTGGCGCGGTGCTGGGGCTCGTGTGCTGCCATATTGGGTGTGACCAGACGTTCTTTTATGTTATGGGCTGTGAAGGGAACGTTCCAAAACGAGGGACACAATAGTGACACTAGATCCTCATCATCTCCAGCCGCTGGGAGTTGTTTTACTTCATATAGCCATAATATATCGTACAGCAGCATACAGTCATATCAGTACCATCTTCCCGACCCCAGGAGCTGACAATCTAATCTGTTATCACACAATGTATCACTACTCCCATCATATATGGCACGACATTGGACGCTGTGACTCTACATCATTATAGTCGGCGGCCCATGCAGCACATACACCCGTATCCCGATTTACTTTAGCCCCGACAGCCACTGAAGTAACCCGACCTCTCCTATGTAAGAAGGGCCACAAGTTCCCACTAGGGTTCCGGTCCGGTGAGGACGGGGCCGGTCATTATTCTCCATCTTTAAGGCCTTTCCTGGCCCTGAGCAGTGGAGACAACAATGCTGTTATCAATGTCCTGCAGAACATTCCTGGTTTTCTGGAGAGACGCACCTCCACCTCGCTGGTGTCTGAGGGCAGTGGAGGTTTGTGCCCGGTACTGATCCAGACCCGGCCCGTCCATCTGCTCCGAACAGAGTCGTCTCATTTCATCAGTTCATAAAACCTGAGAGCAATCTGGATTAGATATTTCTTGGCCCAGTCCTGAGCTTTCTCTTCTGCGTCTTGCTCAGTGGTGGTCGGGCTCGGCCTCCTCACTTCGGCTGTGTCTCGGAGCACTGAACACCTTGTACTTCTGTGTCTCGCTCTGCGGGGGTCGGGCCCGGCCTCTTCCCGTGTCTCGCTCTGCTGGGGTCGGGCCCGGCCTCTTCCCTTGTCTCGCTCTGCTGGGGTCGGGGTCGGCCTCTTCCCGTGTCTTGCTCTGCTGGCGTCGGGCCCGGCCTCTTCCCGTGCCTCGCTCTGCTGAGGTCGGGCCCGGCCTCTTCCCGTGTCTTGCTCTGCTGGCGTCGGGCCCGGCCTCTTCCCGTGCCTCGCTCTGCTGAGGTCGGGCCCGGCCTCTTCCCTTGTCTCGCTCTGCTGAGGTCGGGCCCGGCCTCTTCCCGTGTCTCGCTCTGCTGAGGTCGGGCCCGGCCTCTTCCCGTGTCTCGCTCTGCTGGGGTCGGGCCCGGCCTCTTCCCGTGTCTCGCTCTGCTGAGGTCGGGCCCGGCCTCTTCCCGTGTCTCGCTCTGCTGAGGTCGGGCCCGGCCTCTTCCCGTGTCTCGCTCTGCTGAGGTCGGGCCCGGCCTCTTCCCGTGTCTCGCTCTGCTGGCGTCGGGCCCGGCCTCTTCCCTTGTCTC
The DNA here is from genome assembly GCF_046119375.1 of Phyllobates terribilis. Classification (NCBI taxonomy): domain Eukaryota; kingdom Metazoa; phylum Chordata; class Amphibia; order Anura; family Dendrobatidae; genus Phyllobates; species Phyllobates terribilis. The sequence continues at coordinate 394,362,353 of NW_027362769.1, read as the reverse complement.
GCTCTGCTGGCGTCGGGCCCGGCCTCTTCCCTTGTCTCGCTCTGCTGGCGTCGGGCCCGGCCTCTTCCCTTGTCTCGCTCTGCTGGCGTCGGGCCCGGCCTCTTCCCTTGTCTCGCTCTGCTGGCGTCGGGCCCGGCCTCTTCCCGAGTCTCGCTCTGCTGGGGTCGGGCCCGGCCTCTTCCCGAGTCTCGCTCTGCTGGGGTCGGGCCCGGCCTCTTCCCGAGTCTCGCTCTGCTGGGGTCGGGCCCGGCCTCTTCCCGAGTCTCGCTCTGCTGGGGTCGGGCCCGGCCTCTTCCCGAGTCTCGCTCTGCTGGGGTCGGGCCCGGCCTCTTCCCGAGTCTCGCTCTGCTGGCGTCGGGCCCGGCCTCTTCCCGTGTCTCGCTCTGCTGGCGTCGGGCCCGGCCTCTTCCCGTGTCTCGCTCTGCTGGCGTCGGGCCCGGCCTCTTCCCGTGTCTCGCTCTGCTGGCGTCGGGCCCGGCCTCTTCCCGTGTCTCGCTCTGCTGGCTTCGGGCCCGGCCTCTTCCCGTGTCTCGCTCTGCTGGCTTCGGGCCCGGCCTCTTCCCGTGTCTCGCTCTGCTGGGGTCGGGCCCGGCCTCTTCCCGTGTCTCGCTCTGCTGGGGTCGGGCCCGGCCTCTTCCCGTGTCTCGCTCTGCTGGGGTCGGGCCCGGCCTCTTCCCGTGTCTCGCTCTGCTGGGGTCGGGCCCGGCCTCTTCCCGTGTCTCGCTCTGCTGGGGTCGGGCCCGGCCTCTTCCCGTGTCTCGCTCTGCTGGGGTCGGGCCCGGCCTCTTCCCGTGTCTCGCTCTGCTGGGGTCGGGCCCGGCCTCTTCCCGTGTCTCGCTCTGCTGGGGTCGGGCCCGGCCTCTTCCCGTGTCTCGCTCTGCTGGGGTCGGGCCCGGCCTCTTCCCGTGTCTCGCTCTGCTGGGGTCGGGCCCGGCCTCTTCCCGAGTCTCGCTCTGCTGGGGTCGGGCCCGGCCTCTTCCCGAGTCTCGCTCTGCTGGGGTCGGGCCCGGCCTCTTCCCGAGTCTCGCTCTGCTGGGGTCGGGCCCGGCCTCTTCCCGAGTCTCGCTCTGCTGGGGTCGGGCCCGGCCTCTTCCCGAGTCTCGCTCTGCTGGGGTCGGGCCCGGCCTCTTCCCGAGTCTCGCTCTGCTGGGGTCGGGCCCGGCCTCTTCCCGAGTCTCGCTCTGCTGGGGTCGGGCCCGGCCTCTTCCCGAGTCTCGCTCTGCTGGGGTCGGGCCCGGCCTCTTCCCGAGTCTCGCTCTGCTGGGGTCGGGCCCGGCCTCTTCCCGAGTCTCGCTCTGCTGGGGTCGGGCCCGGCCTCTTCCCGAGTCTCGCTCTGCTGGGGTCGGGCCCGGCCTCTTCCCGAGTCTCGCTCTGCTGGGGTCGGGCCCGGCCTCTTCCCGAGTCTCGCTCTGCTGGGGTCGGGCCCGGCCTCTTCCCGTGTATCGCTCTGCTGGGGTCGGGCCCGGCCTCTCCCCGAGTCTCGCTCTGCTGGGGTCGGGCCCGGCCTCTCCCCGAGTCTCGCTCTGCTGGGGTCGGGCCCGGCCTCTCCCCGAGTCTCGCTCTGCTGGGGTCGGGCCCGGCCTCTCCCCGAGTCTCGCTCTGCTGGGGTCGGGCCCGGCCTCTCCCCGAGTCTCGCTCTGCTGGGGTCGGGCCCGGCCTCTCCCCGAGTCTCGCTCTGCTGGGGTCGGGCCCGGCCTCTCCCCGAGTCTCGCTCTGCTGGGGTCGGGCCCGGCCTCTCCCCGAGTCTCGCTCTGCTGGGGTCGGGCCCGGCCTCTCCCCGAGTCTCGCTCTGCTGGGGTCGGGCCCGGCCTCTCCCCGAGTCTCGCTCTGCTGGGGTCGGGCCCGGCCTCTCCCCGAGTCTCGCTCTGCTGGGGTCGGGCCCGGCCTCTCCCCGAGTCTCGCTCTGCTGGGGTCGGGCCCGGCCTCTCCCCGAGTCTCGCTCTGCTGGGGTCGGGCCCGGCCTCTCCCCGAGTCTCGCTCTGCTGGGGTCGGGCCCGGCCTCTCCCCGAGTCTCGCTCTGCTGGGGTCGGGCCCGGCCTCTCCCCGAGTCTCGCTCTGCTGGGGTCGGGCCCGGCCTCTCCCCGAGTCTCGCTCTGCTGGGGTCGGGCCCGGCCTCTCCCCGAGTCTCGCTCTGCTGGGGTCGGGCCCGGCCTCTCCCCGAGTCTCGCTCTGCTGGGGTCGGGCCCGGCCTCTCCCCGAGTCTCGCTCTGCTGGGGTCGGGCCCGGCCTCTCCCCGAGTCTCGCTCTGCTGGGGTCGGGCCCGGCCTCTTCCCGAGTCTCGCTCTGCTGGGGTCGGGCCCGGCCTCTTCCCGAGTCTCGCTCTGCTGGGGTCGGGCCCGGCCTCTTCCCGAGTCTCGCTCTGCTGGGGTCGGGCCCGGCCTCTTTCCGAGTCTCGCTCTGCTGGGGTCGGGCCCGGCCTCTTCCCGTGTATCGCTCTGCTGGGGTCGGGCCCGGCCTCTCCCCGAGTCTCGCTCTGCTGGGGTCGGGCCCGGCCTCTCCCCGAGTCTCGCTCTGCTGGGGTCGGGCCCGGCCTCTCCCCGAGTCTCGCTCTGCTGGGGTCGGGCCCGGCCTCTCCCCGTGTCTCGCTCTGCTGGGGTCGGGCCCGGCCTCTTCCCGAGTCTCGCTCTGCTGGGGTCGGGCCCGGCCTCTCCCCGAGTCTCGCTCGGCTGGGGTCGGGCCCGGCCTCTCCCCGAGTCTCGCTCGGCTGGGGTCGGGCCCGGCCTCTCCCCGAGTCTCGCTCGGCTGGGGTCGGGCCCGGCCTCTCCCCGAGTCTCGCTCGGCTGGGGTCGGGCCCGGCCTCTCCCGGCTGGGGTCGGGCCCGGCCTCCTCACTTCTGCACTGACAGCTGACGGGCGGCCGTGGTGGTTGTCACCTTCTTATTAGAATCATTATTGCTTCTCCTTAGATTTCTCCGCTGCCATCTTCCGTCTTCTTCCCCAATTGTTCGCTGTTGTCACCTCTTCCTATTCTGTGTTGTGAGACTTTGGGTGGTCGTCGGCCCCTCGTTAAGTGATGACAGGACAGAGCTCGGGGGTGTGATTATTGTACTATGCGTCCGATGAATACAGTGTGATCTTGTGGAGCGACCATGGGGGGAGCACAGGACGCGCAGCGCCGACACAGGAAGCTCACAGCCATTGTCACTTTATAGCCGTGATTGTAGCAAAGGGCGGTTTGTCACCTGGGACTTGTAGTGTTTGTTGTGATGTCAGTGTATAATAGTGCTGGAACATTATAAGGGGCTGATATCAGTCAGATATAGGGCCTTGATAAAGTATTCATACCCGAGAAGATTTCCATTCTTTCATCTTACATCCACAAACTGAAATGTACTTTATTGGGATTTTCTGTGATACAAAGTACAAATACTTGTGAACTGTAAATGATACGAGGTTTTCTAATTATATATAAATCTGAAAATTGTCAGGTGCATTAATATTTTGTAGTCTGATTCCTCCCGCCGAATAACATCCTGAGTGACCGATCACCCCCAGAAGTCACATAATTAGTACATTGCGTCTACCTGGGTGTGAATTCTTCTCAGTATAACTGCAGCTGTTCTGTGAAGGCCTCAGAGATTTGTGTAAGAACATTAGGGATCAAACAATATCATGAAAACCAAGGAGCCCACCAGACAGGTCAGGGATAAAGCCGAAAACCAAGGAGCCCACCAGACAGGTCAGGGATAAAGCCGAAAACCAAGGAGCCCACCAGACAGGTCAGGGATAAAGTTGAGGGGGAAGAGTAATGCAGGGTTAGGTTATACAAAATAGCCCAAGCTCTGAACATCTCATGGAGCAACAATCCATCATCCAAATATGGAAGGAGTACGGCACAACTGCAAACCTAGCAAGACATGGCCGTCCACCCAACCTGACATCCCAAGCAAGGAGATCACTAATGAGAGAAGCAGCTGAGAGGCCCATGGTGGCTGGAGGAGCTTCAGATCCACAGCTCGGAGGGGGGACGACTCTGTCCCAGGACAACTATTAGGCCACGCCCCCACTATCAGTATTTAGTCAGTATTCTGTCAGTATTTTTTCTCAGGAGTGGGAGCCAAAACCGGGAGTGGGTGATAAATGCAGAATTGGTGACTTGTTTCTATTATACCTTTTCTCTGATTGTTCCTCACCTGGTTTTGGCTCCCACTCCTGAGAAAAAATACTGACCGAATACTGACCAAATACTGATAGTGGGGCTATGTCCTTAGTCGTATACTCCACAAACCTGGCCTTTATGTAAGAGCGGCAAGAAGAAAGTCATTTTTGAATGCTAGCCGTAAGCAGTCCCATGTAGGGGACACAGCGACCATGTGGAGGAAGGGGCTCTGGTCAGATGAGACCAAAGGAGAAGTTTTTGGGCTGAAAACAAAATGCTATGTGTGAAGGAAAACTAACGCTGCACATCACCCTGAAATCACCATCCCCACCGTCAGACATGGTGGTGGTAGCATCCTGCTGTGGGGAGACTTTTCTCCCCAGGGGCAGGGATCTGGTCAGAGGTGATGGGAAGATGGATGGAGCTAACTACAGGGCAATCCTGGAGGAAAACCTCATAGAGGCTGTTTCTGGGTGCAATGAGGAAGAGTTCACGGGGTAAAAAGACTTTTTCAAGGCACTGGAGGTTTGGGATATTCAGTGGGAACCTCCCCTTCAGTGGAGTCCATTATTGTTATCAGGGCGATCATTTCATGGCCATGTTGTTGGTGCTGCTCCTCCATTGTAGGACGTCCCGGCTCCATAAATGTTTCCTTGTTCTGTGACTGGGTCGGGGGACTCGCAGCTTACTCACAGTATCTCGATTGTGGGGGCCGCGCCGTCCTCCCCACTGTATGAAGTCTGGGATCTGGATGTTTCTGGCACAAGATCTTTTGCTCTGTGTGCGACCCACTGATATTACGTGGACCGGGGGTGGGTGTGATGCCCATTATTGGTGTTACCGACATTAGAAACACAACTCTTCTCTATCAGAGTAATATGTGGGTCATCCTATTTTTGTGAATCATGTGACAAAGAAGGTGAGGGCGGCCGGCCGGCGGCAGCCGGGAGGGGTGGAAGAGGGCGGCGGGCCGGCGGCAGCCGGGATGAGTGGACGAGGGCGGCGGGCCGGCGGCAGCCGGGGGGAGTGGACGAGGGCGGCGGGCCGGCGGCAGCCGGGGGGAGTGGACGAGGGCGGCGGGCCGGCGGCAGCCGGGAGGAGTGGACGAGGGCGGCGGGCCGGCGGCAGCCGGGAGGAGTGGACGAGGGCGGCGGGCCGGCGGCAGCCGGGAGGAGTGGACGAGGGCGGCGGGCCGGCGGCAGCCGGGAGGAGTGGACGAGAGCGGCGGGCCGGCGGCAGCCGGGGGAAGTGGACGAGGGCGGCGGGCCGGCGGCAGCCGGGGGGAGTGGACGAGGGTGGATAAGCGGAACATGGGAGGGCGATGGGTCGGCGGCTGCGGTCCACAGAGTGGGAGGTCGATGGGTCGTTGGGAGCGGCGGTCCGCAGAGAGTGGGAGGGCAGTGGGTCGGCAGCTGGCTCTGTGCAGGGCTAGTTGTGGTTCACCGGGGGCAGGCGAGGGGTGAGTCCTGCCCGTTACCGGTGATGGCGGGTGCAGAGCCTTCTCGCCCTCCCGTGCCGTCCTCCGGGTCGCAGCCGTGTTGTGCTGGGGGCGGCAGACGGAGGCACTGACTGACGGCTCTGCCTGACTCCCGGCTCCCGCCCCTCTGGGCGACGACCAATAGTAAAGCTGTAACTATGGCTGTCAGCAGAGGGGGCGGGGCCTCAGCCTCTGTCATCTCCCCGACCATAACTGGTCGCAGCCTCGCTGGCAGTGCAGGGGTTAATGCATCACCTGGCGAGACAGGGGTCGGTGGAGCGCTCGTCGCGATGGTGGTGTGCACGGCAGGAGAAGGGTTAACGGCGGCTTTCCACAGGGTAGAAGGTATTAATGGTGCGGTGCTCCGTCATGTGCCCCCCGTTATCTCGTCCGTCGCCCCCTCTTCTCCCTTGTGCCCCCCATTTTTGCCTCTTTCCCCTTCTCTGCCGCCATGGAATAATTGGAGACGTTTCTTCTTTTTCCCTCTTCTGACAGCCTCGGTGGGTCCGTCCTCCATTGGGAGTGGTGGCGGCGGCTTCCCGCGGGGGGTATCCCCTGGCACTCGTCATGCCGTCCAACGCCCGGGCTGGCAGCCTGAAAGACCCTGAGGTGGCCGAGCTTTTCTTTAAAGATGACCCGGAAAAGCTCTTTGCCGACCTGCGGGAGATCGGGCACGGGAGCTTCGGCGCCGTCTATTTTGTAAGTATCCGCTCCCAGGAGCTGCGAGGATCGTGACCTCTCCGATAACCACCACTGTCCTCCCTCCAGGCCAGAGACATCCGGAATAACGAGGTCGTCGCCATTAAGAAGATGTCGTATAGTGGCAAGCAGTCTAATGAGGTGGGTGCTGCCGGCGGGGGGCCGCATGTAAGGGGGGACGCACAATACATGCACTGATACTGAACCTCTCTCCTCTATGGTGTAGAAATGGCAGGACATCATCAAAGAAGTGAAATTCCTCCAAAAGCTGCGACATCCCAACACCATAGAATATAAAGGATGTTACCTGCGGGAGCACACGGCCTGGGTGAGTAATACTGAGTCTGCACTATATCCAGTGTTATCCTCCAGAGCTGCACTCACTATTCTGCTGGTACGGTCACTGTGTACATACATTACATTACTGATCCTGAGTTACCTCCTGTATTATACCGCAGAGCTGCACTCAGTATTCTGCTGGTGCGGTCACTCTGTACATACATTACATTACTGATCCTGAGTTACCTCCTGTATTATGCTCCAGAGCTGCACTCAATATTCTGCTGGTGCAGTCACTGTGTACATACAGTACGTTACTGATCCTGAGTTACCTCCTGTATTATACTCCAGAGCTGCACTCACTATTCTGCTGGTGCAGTCACTGTGCACATACATTACATTACTGATCCTGAGTTACCTCCTGTATTATACCCCAGAGCTGCACTCACTATTCTGCTGGTGCAGTCACTGTGTACATGCATTACATTACTGATCCTGAGTTACATCCTGTATTATACCCCAGAGCTGCACTCACTATTCTGCTGGGGCAGTCATTGTGTACATACATTACATTACTGATCCTGAGTTACCTCCTGTATTATACCCCAGAGCTGCACTCACTATTCTGCTGGTGCAGTCACTGTGTACATACATTACATTACTGATCCTGAGTTACATCCTGTATTATACTCCAGAGCTGCACTCACTATTCAGCTGGTGCAGTCACTGTGTACATACATTACATTACTGATCCTGAGTTACCTCCTGTATTATACTCCAGAGCTGCACTCACTATTCTGCTGGTGCAGTCATTGTGTACATACATTACATTACTGATCCTGAGTTACCTCCTGTATTATCCTCCAGGGCTGCACTCACTATTCTGCTGGTGCGGTCACTGTGTACATACATTACATTACTGATCCTGAGTTACCTCCTGTATTATACTCCAGAGCTGCACTCACTATTCTGCTGGTGCGGTCACTGTGTACATACATTACATTACTGATCCTGAGTTACCTCCTGTATTATACTCCAGAGCTGCACTCACTATTCAGCTGGTGCAGTCACTGTGTACATACATTACATTACTGATCCTGAGTTACCTCCTGTATTATACTCCAGAGCTGCACTCACTATTCTGCTGGTGCAGTCATTGTGTACATACATTACATTACTGATCCTGAGTTACCTCCTGTATTATCCTCCAGGGCTGCACTCACTATTCTGCTGGTGCGGTCACTGTGTACATACATTACATTACTGATCCTGAGTTACCTCCTGTATTATGCTCCAGAGCTGCACTCACTATTCTGCTGGGGCGGTCACTGTGTACATACATTACATTACTGATCCTGAGTTACCTCCTGTATTATACCCCAGAGCTGCACTCACTATTCTGCTGGTGCAGTCAATGTGTACATACATTACATTACTGATCCTGAGTTACATCCTGTATTATACTCCAGAGCTGCACTCACTATTCTGCTGGTGCAGTCACTGTGTACATACATTACTGATCCTGAGTTACATCCTGTATTATACTCCAGAGCTGCACTCACTATTCTGCTGGTGCAGTCACTGTGTACATACATTACTGATCCTGAGTTACATCCTGTATTATACTCCAGAGCTGCACTCACTATTCTGCTGGTGCAGTCACTGTGTACATAAATTACATTACTGATCCTGAGTTACATCCTGTATTATACTCCAGAGCTGCGCTCACTAGTCTGCTGGTGCAGTCACTGTGTACATACATTACATTACTGATCCTGAGTTACATCCTGTATTATACTCCAGAGCTGCACTCACTATTCTGCTGGTGCAGTCACTGTGTACATACATTACATTACTGATCCTGAGTTACATCCTGTATTATACTCGAGCTGCACTCACTATTCTGCTGGTGCAGTCACTGTGTACATACATTACATTACTGATCCTGAGTTACATCCTGTATTATACTCCAGAGCTGCACTCACTATTCTGCTGGTGCAGTCACTGTGTACATACATTACATTACTGATCCTGAGTTACATCCTGTATTATACTCCAGAGCTGCACTCACTATTCTGCTGGTGCAGTCACTGTGTACATACATTACATTACTGATCCGGAGTTACATCCTGTATTATACTCCAGAGCTGCACTCACTATTCTGCTGGTGCAGTCACTGTGTACATACATTACATTACTGATCCTGAGTTACATCCTGTATTATACTCGAGCTGCACTCACTATTCTGCTGGTGCAGTCACTGTGTACATACATTACATTACTGATCCTGAGTTACCTCCTGTATTATACCCCAGAGCTGCACTCACTATTCTGCTGGTGCAGTCACTGTGTACATACATTACATTACTGATCCTGAGTTACATCCTGTATTATCCTACAGAGCTGCACTCACTATTCTGCTGGTACAGTCACTGTGTACATACATTACATTACTGATCCTGAGTTACCTCCTGTATTATACTCCAGAGCTGCACTCACTATTCTGCTGGTGCAGTCACTGTGTACATACATTACATTACTGATCCTGAGTTAACTCCTGTATTATGCTCCAGAGCTGCACTCACTATTCTGCTGGGGCGGTCACTGTGTACATACATTACATTACTGATCCTGAGTTACATCCTGTATTATACTCCAGAGCTGCACTCACTATTCTGCTGGTGCAGTCAATGTGTACATACATTACATTACTGATCCTGAGTTACATCCTGTATTATACTCCAGAGCTGCACTCACTATTCTGCTGGTGCAGTCACTGTGTACATACATTACTGATCCTGAGTTACATCCTGTATTATACTCCAGAGCTGCACTCACTATTCTGCTGGTGCAGTCACTGTGTACATACATTACATTACTGATCCTGAGTTACATCCTGTATTATACTCCAGAGCTGCGCTCACTAGTCTGCTGGTGCAGTCACTGTGTACATACATTACATTACTGATCCTGAGTTACATCCTGTATTATACTCCAGAGCTGTGCTCACTAGTCTGCTGGTGCAGTCACTGTGTTCTTACATTACATTACTGATCCTGAGTTACATCCTGTATTATACTCCAGAGCTGCACTCACTATTCTGCTGGTGCAGTCACTGTGTACATACATTACATTACTGATCCTGAGTTACATCCTGTATTATACTCCAGTGCTGCACTCACTATTCTGCTGGTGCAGTCACTGTGTACATACATTACATTACTGATCCTGAGTTACATCCTGTATTATACTCCAGAGCTGCACTCACTATTCTGCTGGTGCAGTCACTGTGTACATACATTACATTACTGATCCTGCGTTACCTCCTGTATTATACTCCAGAGCTGCACTCACTATTCTGCTGGTGCAGTCACTGTGTACATACATTACATTACTGATCCTGAGTTACCTCCTATATTATACCCCAGAGCTGCACTCACTATTCTGCTGGTGCAGTCACTGTGTACATACATTACATTACTGATCCTGAGTTACATCCTGTATTATCCTCCAGAGCTGCACTCACTATTCTGCTGGTACAGTCACTGTGTACATACATTACATTACTGATCCTGAGTTACCTCCTGTATTATACTCCAGAGCTGCACTCACTATTCTGCTGGTACAGTCACTGTGTACATACATTACATTACTGATCCTGAGTTACATCCTGTATTATACTCCAGAGCTGCACTCACTATTCTGCTGGTGCAGTCACTGTGTACATACATTACATTACTGATCCTGAGTTAACTCCTGTATTATGCTCCAGAGCTGCACTCACTATTCTGCTGGGGCGGTCACTGTGTACATACATTACATTACTGATCCTGAGTTACATCCTGTATTATACCCCAGAGCTGCACTCACTATTCTGCTGGTGCAGTCACTGTGTACATACATTACATTACTGATCCTGAGTTACATCCTGTATTATACTCCAGAGCTGCACTCACTATTCTGCTGGTGCAGTCACTGTGTACATACATTACTGATCCTGAGTTACATCCTGTATTATACTCCAGAGCTGCACTCACTATTCTGCTGGTGCAGTCACTGTGTACATACATTACATTACTGATCCTGAGTTACATCCTGTATTATACTCCAGAGCTGCGCTCACTATTCTGCTGGTGCAGTCACTGTGTACATACATTACATTACTGATCCTGAGTTACATACTGTATTATACTCCAGAGCTGCGCTCACTAGTCTGCTGGTGCAGTCACTGTGTACATACATTACATTACTGATCCTGAGTTACATCCTGTATTATACTCCAGAGCTGCGCTCACTATTCTGCTGGTGCAGTCACTGTGTATATACATTACATTACTGATCCTGAGTTACATCCTGTATTATACTCCAGAGCTGCACTCACTATTCTGCTGGTGCAGTCACTGTGTACATACATTACATTACTGATCCTGAGTTACATCCTGTATTATACTCCAGAGCTGCACTCACTATTCTGCTGGTGTAGTCACTGTGTACATACATTACATTACTGATCCTGAGTTACATCCTGTATTATACTCCAGAGCTGCACTCACTATTCTGCTGGTGCTGTCACTGTGTACATACATTACATTACTGATCGTGAGTTATCTCCTGTATTATACTTCAGAGCTGCACTCACTATTCTGCTGGTGCAGTCACTGTGTACATACATTACATTACTGATCCGGAGTTACATCCTGTATTATACCCCAGAGCTGCACTCACTATTCTGCTGGTGCAGTCTCTGTGTACATACATTACATTACTGATCCTGAGTTACATCCTGTATTATACTCCAGAGCTGCACTCGCTATTCTGCTGGTGGACTCACTGTGTACATACATTACATTACTGACCCTGAGTTACCTCCTGTATTATACCCCAGAGCTGCACTCACTATTCTGCTGGTGCAGTCACTGTGTACATACATTACATTACTGATCCGGAGTTACATCCTGTATTATACTCCAGAGCTGCACTCACTATTCTGCTGGTGCAGTCACTGTGTACATACATTACATTACTGATCCTGAGTTACATCCTATATTATACTCCAGAGCTGCACTCACTATTCTGCTGGTGCTGTCACTGTGTACATACATTACATTACTGATCCGGAGTTACATCCTGTATTATACTCCAGAGCTGCACTCACTATTCTGCTGGTGCAGTCACTGTGTACATACATTACATTACTGATCCGGAGTTACATCCTGTATTATACTCCAGAGCTGCACTCACTATTCTGCTGGTGCAATCACTGTGTACATACATTACATTACTGATCCTGAGTTACATCCTGTATTATACTCCAGAGCTGCACTCACTTTTCTGCTGGTGCAGTCACTGTGTACTTACATTACATTACTGATCCTGAGTTACATCCTGTATTATACTCCAGAGCTGCACTCACTATTCTGCTGGTGTAGTCACTATGTACATACATTACATTACTGATCGTGAGTTACATCCTGTATTATACTCCAGAGCTGCACTCACTTTTCTGCTGGTGCAGTCACTGTGTACTTACATTACATTACTGATCCTGAGTTACATCCTGTATTATACTCCAGAGCTGCACTCACTATTCTGCTGGTGTAGTCACTATGTACATACATTACATTACTGATACTGAGTTACATCCTGTATTATACCCCAGAGCTGCACTCACTATTCTGCTGGTGCAGTCTCTGTGTACATACATTACATTACTGATCCTGAGTTACATCCTGTATTATACTCCAGAGCTGCACTCGCTATTCTGCTGGTGGACTCACTGTGTACATACATTACATTACTGACCCTGAGTTACCTCCTGTATTATACCCCAGAGCTGCACTCACTATTCTGCTGGTGCAGTCACTGTGTACATACATTACATTACTGATCCTGAGTTACTTCCTGTATTATACTCCAGAGCTGCACTCACTATTCTGCTGGTGCAGTCACTGTGTACATACATTACATTACTGATACTGAGTTACATCCTGTATTATACTCCAGAGCTGCACTCACTATTCTGCTAGTGCAGTCACTGTGTACATACATTGCATTACTGATCCTGAGTTACACCCTGTATTATACTCCAGAGCTGCACTCACTATTCTGCTGGTGCAGTGACTGTGTACATACATTACATTACTGATCCTGAGTTACATCCTGTATTATCCTCCAGAGCTGCACTCACTATTCTGCTGGTGCAGTGACTGTGTACATACATTGCATTACTGATCCTGAGTTACACCCTGTATTATACTCCAGAGCTGCACTCACTATTCTGCTGGTGCAGTCACTGTGTACATACATTACTGATCCTGAGTTACATCCTGTATTATACTCCAGAGCTGCACTCACTATTCTGCTGGTGCAGTGTCTGTGTACATACATTACATTACTGATCCTGACTTACCTCCTGTATTATACTCCAGAGCTGCACTCACTATTCTGCTGGTGCAGTCACTGTGTACATACATTACATTACTGATCCTGAGTTACTTCCTGTATTATACTCCAGAGCTGCACTCACTATTCTGCTGGTGCAGTCACTGTGTACATACATTACATTACTGATACTGAGTTACATCCTGTATTATACTCCAGAGCTGCACTCACTATTCTGCTAGTGCAGTCACTGTGTACATACATTGCATTACTGATCCTGAGTTACACCCTGTATTATACTCCAGAGCTGCACTCACTATTCTGCTGGTGCAGTCACTGTGTACATACATTACATTACTGATCCTGAGTTACATCCTGTATTATCCTCCAGAGCTGCACTCACTATTCTGCTGGTGCAGTCACTGTGTACATACATTACTGATCCTGAGTTACATCCTGTATTATACTCCAGAGCTGCACTCACTATTCTGCTGGTGCAGTGTCTGTGTACATACATTACATTACTGATCCTGACTTACCTCCTGTATTATACTCCAGAGCTGCACTCACTATTCTGCTGGTGCAGTCACTGTGTACGTACATTACATTACTGATCCTGAGTTACATCCTGTATTATACTCCAGAGCTGCACTCACTATTCTGCTGGTGCAGTCACTGTGTACATACATTGCATTACTGATCCTGAGTTACACCCTGTATTATACTCCAGAGCTGCACTCACTATTCTGCTGGTGCAGTCACTGTGTACATACATTACATTACTGATCCTGAGTTACATCCTGTATTATACTCCAGAGCTGCACTCACTATTCTGCTGGTGCAGTCACTGTGTACATACATTGCATTACTGATCCTGAGTTACACCCTGTATTATACTCCAGAGCTGCACTCACTATTCTGCTGGTGCAGTCACTGTGTACATACATTACATTACTGATCCTGAGTTACATCCTGTATTATCCTCCAGAGCTGCACTCACTATTCTGCTGGTGCAGTCACTGTGTACATACATTACATTACTGATCCTGAGTTACATCCTGTATTATACTCCAGAGCTGCACTCACTATTCTGCTGGTGCAGTCACTGTGTACATACATTACATTACTGATCCTGAGTTACATCCTGTATTATACTCCAGAGCTGCACTCACTATTCTGCTGGTGCAGTCACTGTGTACATACATTACATTACTGATCCTGAGTTACATCCTGTATTATACTCCAGAGCTGCACTCACTATTCTGCTGGTGCAGTCACTGTGTACATACATTACATTACTGATCCTGAGTTACATCCTGTATTATACTCCAGAGCTGCACTCACTATTCTGCTGGTGCAGTCACTGAGTACATACATTACATTACTGATCCTGAGTTACATCCTGTATTATACTCCAGAGCAGCACTCACTATTCTGCTGGTGCAGTCACTGAGTACATACATTACATTACTGATCCTGAGTTACATCCTGTATTATACTCCAGAGCTGCACTCACTATTCTGCTGGTGCAGTCACTGAGTACATACATTACATTACTGATCCTGAGTTACATCCTGTATTATACTCCAGAGCTGCACTCACTATTCTGCTGGTGCAGTCACTGTGTACATACATTACTGATCCTGAGTTACCTCCTGTATTATACTCCAGAGCTGCACTCACTATTCTGCTGGTGCAGTCACTGTGTACATACATTACATTACTGATCCTGAGTTACATCCTGTATTATACTCCAGAGCTGCACTCACTATTCTGCTGGTGCAGTCACTGTGTACATACATTACATTACTGATCCTGAGTTACATCCTGTATTATACTCCAGAGCTGCACTCACTATTCTGCTGGTGCAGTCACTGAGTACATACATTACATTACTGATCCTGAGTTACATCCTGTATTATACTCCAGAGCAGCACTCACTATTCTGCTGGTGCAGTCACTGAGTACATACATTACATTACTGATCCTGAGTTACATCCTGTATTATACTCCAGAGCTGCACTCACTATTCTGCTGGTGCAGTCACTGAGTACATACATTACATTACTGATCCTGAGTTACATCCTGTATTATACTCCAGAGCTGCACTCACTATTCTGCTGGTGCAGTCACTGTGTACATACATTACTGATCCTGAGTTACCTCCTGTATTATACTCCAGAGCTGCACTCACTATTCTGCTGGTGCAGTCACTGTGTACATACATTACATTACTGATCCTGAGTTACATCCTGTATTATACTCCAGAGCTGCACTCACTATTCTGCTGGTGCAGTCACTGTGTACATTCATTACATTACTGATCCTGAGTTACATCCTGTATTATACTCCAGAGCTGCACTCACTATTCTGCTGGTGCAGTCACTGTGTGCATACATTACATTACTGATCCTGAGTTACATCCTGTATTATACTCCAGAGCTACACTCACTATCCTGCTGGTGCAGTCACTGTGTGCATACATTACATTACTGATCCTGAGTTACATCCTGTATTATACTCCAGAGCTGCGCTCACTATTCTGCTGGTGCAGTCACTGTGTACATACATTACATTACTGATCCTGAGTTACATCCTGTATTATACTCCAGAGCTGCACTCACTATTCTGCTGGTGCAGTCACTGTGTACATACATTACATTACTGATCCTGAGTTACCTCCTGTATTATACCCCAGAGCTGCACTCACTATTCTGCTGGTGGAGTCACTGTGTACATACATTACATTACTGATCCTGAGTTACCTCCTGTATTATACTCCAGAGCTGCACTCACTATTCTGCTGGTGCAGTCACTGTGTACATTCATTACATTACTGATCCTGAGTTACATCCTGTATTATACTCCAGAGCTGCACTCACTATCCTGCTGGTGCAGTCACTGTGTACATACATTACATTACTGATCCTGAGTTACCTCCTGTATTATACCCCAGAGCTGCACTCACTATTCTGCTGGTGGAGTCACTGTGTACATACATTACATTACTGATCCTGAGTTACATCCTGTATTATACTCCAGAGCTGCACTCACTATTCTGCTGGTGCAGTCACTGTGTACATACATTACATTACTGATCCTGAGTTACCTCCTGTATTATACCCCAGAGCTGCACTCACTATTCTGCTGGTGGAGTCACTGTGTACATACATTACATTACTGATCCTGAGTTACCTCCTGTATTATACTCCAGAGCTGCACTCACTATTCTGCTGGTGCAGTCACTGTGTACATTCATTACATTACTGATCCTGAGTTACATCCTGTATTATACTCCAGAGCTGCACTCACTATTCTGCTGGTGCAGTCACTGTGTACATACATTACATTACTGATCCTGAGTTACATCCTGTATTATACCCCAGAGCTGCACTCACTATTCTGCTGGTGGAGTCACTGTGTACATACATTACATTACTGATCCTGAGTTACCTCCTGTATTATACTCCAGAGCTGCACTCACTATTCTGCTGGTGCAGTCACTGTGTACATTCATTACATTACTGATCCTGAGTTACATCCTGTATTATACTCCAGAGCTGCACTCACTATTCTGCTTTTGCAGTCACTGTGTACATACATTACATTACTGATCCTGAGCTCCATCCTGTATTATACCCCAGAGCTGCACTCACTATTCTGCTGGTGGAGTCACTGTGTACATACATTACATTACTGATCCTGAGTTACATCCTGTATTATACTCCAGAGCTGCACTCACTATTCTGCTGGTGCAGTCACTGTGTACATACATTACATTACTGATCCTGAGTTACCTCCTGTATTATACCCCAGAGCTGCACTCACTATTCTGCTGGTGGAGTCACTGTGTACATACATTACATTACTGATCCTGAGTTACCTCCTGTATTATACTCCAGAGCTGCACTCACTATTCTGCTGGTGCAGTCACTGTGTACATACATTACATTACTGATCCTGAGTTACATCCTGTATTATACTCCAGAGCTGCACTCACTATTCTGCTGGTGCAGTCACTGTGTACATACATTACATTACTGATCCTGAGTTACATCCTGTATTATACCCCAGAGCTGCACTCACTATTCTGCTGGTGGAGTCACTGTGTACATACATTACATTACTGATCCTGAGTTACCTCCTGTATTATACTCCAGAGCTGCACTCACTATTCTGCTGGTGCAGTCACTGTGTACATTCATTACATTACTGATCCTGAGTTACATCCTGTATTATACTCCAGAGCTGCACTCACTATTCTGCTGGTGCAGTCACTGTGTACATACATTACATTACTGATCCTGAGTTACCTCCTGTATTATACCCCAGAGCTGCACTCACTATTCTGCTGGTGGAGTCACTGTGTACATACATTACATTACTGATCCTGAGTTACCTCCTGTATTATACTCCAGAGCTGCACTCACTATTCTGCTGGTGCAGTCACTGTGTACATTCATTACATTACTGATCCTGAGTTACATCCTGTATTATACTCCAGAGCTGCACTCACTATCCTGCTGGTGCAGTCACTGTGTACATACATTACATTACTGATCCTGAGTTACCTCCTGTATTATACCCCAGAGCTGCACTCACTATTCTGCTGGTGGAGTCACTGTGTACATACATTACATTACTGATCCTGAGTTACATCCTGTATTATACTCCAGAGCTGCACTCACTATTCTGCTGGTGCAGTCACTGTGTACATACATTACATTACTGATCCTGAGTTACCTCCTGTATTATACCCCAGAGCTGCACTCACTATTCTGCTGGTGGAGTCACTGTGTACATACATTACATTACTGATCCTGAGTTACCTCCTGTATTATACTCCAGAGCTGCACTCACTATTCTGCTGGTGCAGTCACTGTGTACATTCATTACATTACTGATCCTGAGTTACATCCTGTATTATACTCCAGAGCTGCACTCACTATTCTGCTGGTGCAGTCACTGTGTACATACATTACATTACTGATCCTGAGTTACATCCTGTATTATACCCCAGAGCTGCACTCACTATTCTGCTGGTGGAGTCACTGTGTACATACATTACATTACTGATCCTGAGTTACCTCCTGTATTATACTCCAGAGCTGCACTCACTATTCTGCTGGTGCAGTCACTGTGTACATTCATTACATTACTGATCCTGAGTTACATCCTGTATTATACTCCAGAGCTGCACTCACTATCCTGCTGGTGCAGTCACTGTGTACATACATTACATTACTGATCCTGAGTTACCTCCTGTATTATACCCCAGAGCTGCACTCACTATTCTGCTGGTGGAGTCACTGTGTACATACATTACATTACTGATCCTGAGTTACATCCTGTATTATACTCCAGAGCTGCACTCACTATTCTGCTGGTGCAGTCACTGTGTACATACATTACATTACTGATCCTGAGTTACCTCCTGTATTATACCCCAGAGCTGCACTCACTATTCTGCTGGTGGAGTCACTGTGTACATACATTACATTACTGATCCTGAGTTACCTCCTGTATTATACTCCAGAGCTGCACTCACTATTCTGCTGGTGCAGTCACTGTGTACATACATTACATTACTGATCCTGAGTTACATCCTGTATTATACTCCAGAGCTGCACTCACTATTCTGCTGGTGCAGTCACTGTGTACATACATTACATTACTGATCCTGAGTTACATCCTGTATTATACCCCAGAGCTGCACTCACTATTCTGCTGGTGGAGTCACTGTGTACATACATTACATTACTGATCCTGAGTTACCTCCTGTATTATACTCCAGAGCTGCACTCACTATTCTGCTGGTGCAGTCACTGTGTACATTCATTACATTACTGATCCTGAGTTACATCCTGTATTATACTCCAGAGCTGCACTCACTATTCTGCTTTTGCAGTCACTGTGTACATACATTACATTACTGATCCTGAGCTCCATCCTGTATTATACTCCAGAGCTGCACTCACTATTCTGCTGGTGCAGTCACTGTGTACATACATTACATTACTGATCCTGAGCTCCATCCTGTATTATACTCCAGAGCTGCACTCACTATTCTGCTGGTGCAGTCACTGTATATATACATTACATTACTGATCCTGAGTTACATCCTGTATTATACTCCAGAGCTGCACTCACTATTCTGCTGGTGCAGTCACTGTGTACATACATTACATTACTGATCCTGAGTTACATCCTGTATTATACTACAGAGCTGCACTCACTATTCTGCTTTTGCAGTCACTGTGTACTTACATTACATTACTGATCCTGAGTTACCTCCTGTATTATACTCCAGAGCTGCACTCACTATTCTGCTGGTGCAGTCACTGTGTACATACATTACATTACTGATCCTGAGTTACATCCTGTATTATACTCCAGAGCTGCACTCACTATTCTGCTGGTGCAGTCACTGTGTACTTACATTACATTACTGATCCTGAGTTACCTCCTGTATTATACTCCAGAGCTGCACTCACTATTCTGCTGGTGCAGTCACTGTGTACTTGCATTACATTACTGATCCTGAGTTACATCCTGTATTATACTCCAGAGCTGCACTCACTATTCTGCTGGTGCAGTCTCTGTGTATATACATTACATTACTGATCCTGAGTTACATCCTGTATTATACTCCAGAGCTGCACTCACTATTCTGCTGGTGCAGTCACTGTGTACATACATTACATTACTGATCCTGAGTTACATCCTGTATTATACCCCAGAGCTGCACTCACTATTCTGCTGGTGCAGTCACTGTGTACATACATTACATTACTGATCCTGAGTTACATCCTGTATTATACTCCAGAGCTGCACTCACTAAGTAAGTTTGTGTGTCTGTTGATTGCACATTGAGACGTCCAAAAAGAGAATCAGATCATTTGTTGTAGTTCTTTGCAGACTCTGAACACATCAGGAGTTCTGGGAGATTTCCGCTCTGAGTTCTGCAGAGTAGTGAGTGCAGCTCTGGAGTACAGTACTGGCTGTATCAGTGTGTTGCTGTCCGCTCTGTGCTTGGTGTTCCGGCTCCTCTGGTTCCGGCTCCGGGCGACGTCTCTTTTCTGTTTGTTTGTAATTTTCACAATACACAAAGTTCCAGTAATCCGTCATCCACAGATGTTTCCCCTGGTCCTTACTCTGTTGCCTGTGGCGCCCCCTGCTGTGTATGAGCTGCTGGGGATGGCTCAGGGTGGTATCCCGTGTATCCGTGCTCCGTGCTGCGTATGATTGTACATGTGCACTCACATCCCGTCTTGTCTGCGGAGCCTTATTGCCGTGAGTGGGAGGCAGCGCTGTGTACAGAAAAAGCCATCACAAAAGCCCCCCGCCGTCCTCCGCGTCACTGCCGCACAGCCCCCGCCTGCGCCCGGAGACCGGCCGATTACTAACCTCATTCCTCTGCCCTCCAGCCTTTTTTCCGGCCCCCTCTCTCTACTGCCTTTCACCGGACCCCTCTCCCTTCTTCTGTGTCTTTGCCCCCCATGTCATCGGTTCAGTGTGAGGTTGGCAGTTGGGAGGGTTGGACCCCAGAGACCCCTCATGGTGACCCCCGCAGATGTTTTGACCTGAACTCTCATTATTTTCTGTCTCCTGCTCCTGTGGCCGCTGCTCAGCTGGTGATGGAGTACTGCCTGGGGTCCGCTTCCGACCTCCTGGAGGGTAAGTGTTACATTACGGGGGTCCTCCACCTTTCGGTAGTAGTGACCACTCGCTGTAGGATGATTATGGGGGTCCTCCACCTGTCTGTAGTAGTGACCCCTCTCTGTAGGACTATTATGGGGGTCCTCAGCCTGTCGGTAGTAGTGACCACTCGCTGTAGGATGATTATGGGGGTCCTCCACCTGTCTGTAGTAGTGACCCCTCTCTGTAGGACTATTATGGGGGTCCTCCGCCTGTCGGTAGTAGTGACCCCTCGCTGTTGGATGATTATGGGGGTCCTCCGCCTGTCGTAGTAGTGACCCCTCGCTGTCGGAAGGTCCTCCGGCGCTCACCGTCCTCCCATTGTTCTGTACAGTGCACAAGAAGCCGCTCCAGGAGGTGGAGATCGCTGCTATCACCCACGGGGCCCTCCAGGGCCTGGCCTACCTGCATGCCCACAACATGATCCACAGGTGAGGCCTATAGGTGTCAGTCATCCCCATACTACTCCAGAGCTGCACTCACTGTTCTGCTTATTGTTAGTGGAAACAGTCAGCAGCTTGTGGTCAGGACTTGCTGACTTTCTTGCTTTCTTTTCATGCAGAGATGTGAAGGCCGGTAACATCCTCCTGACAGAGCCGGGGTTGGTGAAGTTGGGGGATTTCGGCTCGGCGTCCATCGTGGCTCCGGCTAATTCCTTTGTGGGTACCCCGTACTGGTGAGTGGAGCCCCTGCACTGACGGTGGACGGTGGGAGTTGTCTTCCTGTGCAGTAGTCGTTGTGTGACGCCCTGTGCTTGCTCTTCAGGATGGCTCCGGAGGTGATTCTGGCCATGGACGAGGGGCAGTATGACGGGAAGGTGGACGTGTGGTCCCTGGGGATCACCAGCATCGAGCTCGGTAAGCGCCTGAGCGGGGGGCGCCGGCATGTTATGGGGGCTTGGAAGAGCTTCACCTGCCGCCAGTGTGATGACAGCCCACCGGTGCTGCAGCCTCTGTGGTGGCACATCCCGTGTGATCAGTAATGATGACTGTCTCCCCCGCAGCTGAGAGGAAGCCCCCGCTGTTCAACATGAATGCTATGAGTGCCTTATATCACATCGCCCAGAACGAGTCTCCCGTCCTGCAGTCCAATCACTGGTGAGTGCCGCCCGCCCGCCTGCTTAGGGGCGCCCGCCCGTGTCTGAGCCTCCGGTCCCCGGCGTGTCACTGGTGTCGGGTGTCTGAGCCTCTGGACCCCGGCGTGTCACCGGTGTCGGGTGTCTGAGCCTCTGGACCCCGGCGTGTCACCGGTGTCGGGTGTCTGAGCCTCTGGACCCCGGCGTGTCTCCGGTGCCGGGTGTCTGAAAACTCTGGACCCCGGCGGTGATTGTGGCGTTTACTTCCTGTCGCTCAGGTCTGAGTATTTCCGGAATTTTGTGGATTCCTGTCTACAGAAGATTCCCCAGGACCGGCCGAGCTCTGACATCCTGCTGAAGGTCGGTACGGTCCGCCGGTGACGGCCAGGGACGTTCTCAGCGGTGACTATAACCTCTCCCGCGTCTCCTCCGTTACAGCATCGCTTCCTGCAGCGGGAGAGGCCACAGACTGTCATCATGGAGCTGATCCAGCGCACAAAGGACGCAGTCAGGGAGCTCGACAACCTGCAGTACCGCAAGATGAAGAAGATCCTCTTCCAGGACACCCAGAACGGGCCCAACACCGAGACCACCGAGGAGGAGGAGGTGAGGGTTGTTGGGGTCCCGCGCGGCCCCATGGCTGTTGGGGGTCCCGCGCGGCCCCATGGCTGTTGGGGGTCCCGCGCGGCCCCATGGCTGTTGGGGGTCCCGCGCGGCCCCATGGCTGTTGGGGGTCCCGCGCGGCCCCATGGCTGTTGGGGGTCCCCCGCGGCCCCATGGCTGTTGGGGGTCCCCCGCGGCCCCATGGCTGTTGGGGGTCCCCCGCGGCCCCATGGCTGTTGGGGGTCCCCCGCGGCCCCATGGCTGTTGGGGGTCCCACGGTGTGGCGGGCTGTCACATTGTCCAGTCTCTCTTCTAGGAAGCAGAGCAGTTTCTGCATTGCACGGGCACGATCACCAGCATGGAGAGCAGCCAGTCGGTGCCCAGCATGTCCATCAGCGCCAGCAGTCAGAGCAGCTCGGTGAACAGCCTGGCAGACGCCTCGGACGATAGCGGGGAGATGGCCATGATGCAGGAGGGCGAGCACACCGTGACCTCCAACAGCTCCGTCATACACCGCCTGCCGGTACGTGCCGCTCCGCAGCCGACTGACCGTCATAGCTGTGCAGTATCCCAGCCGATGCGAGACCACTATGGCGGGGGGATATGACTGTCTGACAGGTTGCTGCTGTACGGAGGGAACGCCGGGTCATCAGCCGCCATTGTGTGATTCTTCTTTCCACCTTGCTCCTCGTTCACACCTCGCTCGCTCACTCTCACCATTCTTGGTTTTATTCCCCAGACCCATGACAACATATACGATGATCCGTACCAGCCCGAGATGGAGGCTCAGCAGTCGAGCTCGGCCGCTCGCAGACGGGCGTATTGCCGCAACAGGGACCACTTCGCCACGATCCGCACAGCCTCGCTGGTGAGGGTCCCGCGGCGACGGGGGTCCGGTTCTGTGACGTCACCATATCACGTCCCTCACGCGTTCTCAATCTCTCGCAGGTGACGCGGCAGATCCAGGAGCACGAGCAGGACTCGGCCTTACGGGAGCAGATGTCCGGCTACAAGCGCATGCGCCGGCAGCACCAGAAGCAGCTGATGGCGCTAGAGAACAAGCTGAAGTCGGAGCTGGACGAGCACCAGCAGCGTCTGGACAAGGAGCTGGAGGCCCACCGCAGCAACTTCTCTGCCGAGACCGACAAGCTGACCAAGAAGCACCAGGCCATCTTCGAGAAAGAGGTAAACTCTGTGGGAACCCAGAAAGTGCTGCTTCTCTGCTGCCCGGTGCATTGGGCATGTGCGGATTGTGGGGGCCCCTGCGGCCCGTGTGGGTGATATCTGGGCAGGTGGATCTAACACGGCCTTTATTTCTCAGGCGAAGTCTGCCATGACGGAAGAGAAGAAGTTTCAGCAGCACATCCTGGGCCAGCAGAAGAAGGAGCTGACCAACCTCCTGGAGAGTCAGAAGCGGCAGTACAAGATCCGCAAGGAGCAGCTAAAGGAGGTGAGGAGATGAGAGGGGACGAGGTAAAGGGGACGGGGCGAGAGGGGACGAGGGAAAGGGGACGGGGCGAGAGGGGACAAGGGAAAGGGGACGGGGCGAGAGGGGACAAGGTAAAGGGGACGGGGCGAGAGGGGACGAGGGAAAGGGGACGGGGCGAGAGGGGACGAGGGAAAGGGGACGGGGCGAGAGGGGACGAGGGAGAGGGGACGAGGGAAAGGGGACGGGGCGAGAGGGGACGAGGGAAAGGGGACGGGGCGAGAGGGGACGAGGGAAAGGGGACGGGGCGAGAGGGGACGAGGGAAAGGGGATGGGGCGAGAGGGGACGAGGGAAAGGGGACGAGGGAAAGGGGACGGGGCGAGAGGGGACGAGGGAAAGGGGACGGGGCGAGAGGGGACGAGGGAAAGGGGACGGGGCGAGAGGGGACGAGGGAAAGGGGACGGGGCGAGAGGGGACGAGGGAAAGGGGACGGGGCGAGAGGGGACGAGGGAAAGGGGACGGGGCGAGAGGGGACGAGGGAAAGGGGACGGGGCGAGAGGGGACGAGGGAAAGGGGACGGGGCGAGAGGGGACGAGGGAAAGGGGACGGGGCGAGAGGGGACGAGGGAAAGGGGACGGGGCGAGAGGGGACGAGGGAAAGGGGACGGGGCGAGAGGGGACGAGGTAAAGGGGACGGGGCGAGAGGGGACGAGGTAAAGGGGGAGAGGGGGCGGGATGGGGTAAGGAGGGGGAGGGGCACACGGGATGGGGGGTGAGGAGGGACGAGGCGGGAGTAGCAACATGTAATGATGGCTGCTGTCACCCTCCACTTACCGGCCCGTCTGGTGCTGGGTATGAATGTATGATGTAAGACCCCGGTGAGCGCCTGACGTTTCGCCGCTGACCTCGGGGTGCGGCCGGGGTGTAATGTTCATCTTGTTGGTGTCGCAGGAGCTGCAGGAAAACCAGAGCACCCCAAAGCGGGAGAAGCAGGAGTGGCTGCTGCGGCAGAAGGAGAGCATGCAGCACTACCAGGCGGAGGAGGAGGCCAACCTGTTACGCCGGCAGCGACAATACTTTGAGCTGCAGTGTCGGCAGTACAAGCGCAAGATGCTCCTGGCGCGGCACAACCTGGACCAGGACCTTCTGCGGGAGGTGAGTGCCGGACCATGCGGGGTCGGGGCCCGCGGTGCCGCCGTACACATTAACCCCTTCTCTCTTCTCCCAGGAGCTGAACAAGAAGCAGACGCAGCGGGACCTGGAGTGCGCCATGCTCCTGCGGCAGCACGAGTGCACCCAGGAGCTGGAGTTTCGCCACCTGCAGATGCTGCAGCACACCCGCAGCGAGCTGATCCGCCTGCAGCACCAGACCGAGCTGGGCAACCAGCTGGAGTACAACAAGCGCCGGGAGCAGGAACTACGGCAGAAACACGCCGCCGAGGTCCGGCAGCAGCCCAAGAGCCTGAAAGTAAGGCCTGGGGAGGAGGAGGACGAGGAGGGGGTAGAGGGAGGCACGTTCAGCCTCTGCAGCTCGGAGGGTGAGGAGGACGCGGTAGATGTGGGGGGAGCTGCAGAGCGCAGCGAGGCCGATGGCTGCCCAGACCCGGACGCTCCGTACTTTGAGCTGTCATCTGCGTGGCTGCCGGAGCCGGAGGTCCCTGTGCGCGCGGCCCCCCCGCAGGTCTCCTCCTCGCTCCCCAGTCACGCCATCTGCGGGGCACTGACTCTTCTGGCAGCCTCCCGACCGTTCTGCCCCTGGTCCCTGCTGCCCCTGCTGCTGGCACTCCTCACCCTCTGGAGGTCAGGCCCGCTCCTAGACTCTGCGCTGGTGGCCCTGGAGACCCTGGGGGCCAGCCTGCTGTGCGGCTACATCCTGCTGTGCTGGGTGCTGCCGCTGAGCTCCGCCACCTTCCTGCTGCTGGCGCAGAGCTGGGGGGCGCTGGCCGCGCTGGCAATGAGTTACAGACTCCGCTTGTATTACGTGCCAGTCCTGGCCATCGCTGTGGGGGTCTTCACGTCCCCCGGGATCTTCCTCTCCATATTCCTGGCCGCCGGCTCCTTTGGCAGACCGGCCGGTCAGTGGCTTAAAGGATGGCCGAAAAGATCTCGCAGACTGTGGCTCCGGGCGCTGCTGCGGCTGCCCAGGCCTCTGTTCAGGGTCCTCCAGCGCTGCGGGGCGGCCGGAGAGGGGGGGCTCTTCTACCTCTTCCCCAAAACCTATAAAGGCGGCTACCGGAGCCGGATACCTGTGCCGGTCAGCCGCTCCTCCGCCGGGACCAGCAAGCCATCATGGTGGCAGCGGCTCTCAGGGGCCCCCTCCCACATAGCGAGGACACTGAACTCCAGCCTGACACGGGCCGTCCGCCGGCTCTGCACCGTCCTGCCCCCGGCCGCCCTCCTCTACATGACCAAACTGAAACTCCTGAGGGAGGAGACCCCCAGCCGGATCCCCCGACTGATGAGCCGGGAGCAGAGGCAGGCGGCGAAGCGCAGGGAGCAGCGGGGGCCCCTCATGGGAAGGGCGGCGGGAAGGGCCAATGCCGCCAAGCGAACAAACCCTATTCCGTGGCGCTGAGAGCCGAGGGCCACGACTGTGCGGTGCCTTACTGCGTGGAGATGGCGCCCGCGACGGCCGACGGGAAGCGTCTTGCACTATTTTATTAGTCATCGTCACGTGACCTGCACCCCGGCGCCGAGAACGGGCGCCATTTCCATGACGGGATCAGACCACTAGGGGGCGGCATGAAGGGGCTTGTTTTGTTTTGTATTTTTGTTTTTCTTTACATTTTTTTTTCCAAGGGCTCATGCTGGTCTCTGTGGCAGGGAAGAGGTTAACGGTCCCTACGATCAGTACTGTAATGCTTTTCTCTACTCAGGGGGACGTCCTGTGCCTTCTTATACCCCCAGGCCGAGTTTGTAAATCATCTGTGTCTGATACAAGCTGCTGCTGTTGATTTTCATTGAGATCCCAGCTTGTGCTGTCCGCTGGGACTTGTAGTTCCACCTGAGCGCAGCTGCAGGGCCCGTGTAGTGGTGCTGGGCCGTCCGTGTGCCGCTGCTGACATCTGGTGGCTGTTGTGTGTATCGCACACCCTTGCTTTGTGCAGTTGATGCTTTAGGTGACACCTTGTGGCTCTTGTGTGTATTGCATCTCAGGGATTTTGTCGCTCGGCTTTCCGTGGGTTCGTGCATTTTTGGTAGCCTATTAGCCCTTTCTGTGCCTGAGACCAGCCTTCAGCCCTTTCTGTGCCTGAGACCAGCCTTCCCCAAACTCAGGATAAGAAAAAAACAAAACAAAACCCCCTTTTTGTGCTCGTTACCCTTTTTTTTTTTTTTATTAATTTGATCATGATTTCTGTATCTTTTTTTATTTATTTCCTCCCCTTCCACATTGTAAAAAAAAATAACTGCTGACCGTTCTGTTTTTATCAGCACAAAATATATATATATATATTTAACTTTTAACCCCTGTGTTGCTGTGAGAGGAGGCCAGTGCAGGCAGCAAGGGGTTAAACCTATTTATTAATTCCACTATATATATATATATTTTATTTTGCCTCCATATTTTTTGTTCCCGTCCCCTCCAGTGTAAATCCCTCATTTCTGTTCCTTTTTTTTTTTTGTGTTTTATTTTTCGTTGTTTTGTTTGTAATAAACCGGAAGTGAAAATCATCCAGTTTGTGTCATTTCTTTCATCGTAAACCATCTGTCATGGTGTCCGGGGTGAGGAGCGATGGGGTAACCTGGGGGGAAAGGCTGTGTCTGACAGGCAGTGAAGGGGCTAATGGCGCCACGCGGTGCTGCGCCGGGGGGGTGACGGCTGCCGGCAGAAGCGCGGGGGGACACAATCTGCAGGAACGGCTCCTCGTTCACCTCTTACCTATTCCTTATGCTTCATCCAGAGCTGCGCTCACAGTGGTTACTCTAAAGATACAATCCAGGCTGCAGTTACCTCTAGAGCTGCATCCACAGTCCACAAATTCCCATCACATCCGGAGCTGCATTCGCGGTCCTTGTACTCCTCTCACATCCGGAGCTGCATTCGCGGTCCTTGTACTCCTCTCACATCCGGAGCTGCATTCGCGGTCCTTGTACTCCTCTCACATCCAGAGCTGCATTCATAGTCTTAGTTCTCCCCTCACATCCAGAGCTGCATTCATAGTCTTAGTTCTCCCCTCACATCCAGAGCTGCATTCAGTCTTAGTTCTCCCCTCACATCCAGAGCTGCATTCATAGTCTTAGTACTCCTCTCACATCCGGAGCTGCATTTGCGGTCCTAGTGCTCCCCTCACATCCGGAGCTGCATTTGCGATCCTTCTACTCCCCTCACATCCAGAGCTGCATTCACAATTCCTTCGGCATCGATGGTCACTGCCGCTCATCACAGTATGAGCCCCTTACGATGAGACTATTAACCCTCCATCTCCCACTGTAGACAGTGGGATTGCAGCTTTGGATGTGTCTGGAGTATAAGTAGTAAAGGCAACCATTCATCTGAGATTTTGTCCCCGGGGCCTCTGCTGCCCCCTGCTGGATCTGTGTGTAGGGCGTAGCCTGCTGCACTGCATTATGGGGGATGTAGTCTGTACATGTTTGTGCTCAGGGGTCAGTGGGATGGGGGGCACTAAGCTGCAGTGCGTGGACCCCCAGGAAGGATTGATAATGTCTTCTCTTCACCCCTATTCTCTCCTTTCCTCTCCCATCATGCATTGGGCCCGTCCCCCCACATCTGCTCCCCCCCCCCCATACATTTCTATCTCTAGTCCAAGGAGCTGCAGATCAAGCGTCAGTTCCAGGACACCTGCAAGATCCAGACGCGGCAGTACAAGGCGCTGCGCAACCACCTGCTGGAGACCACCCCGAAGAGCGAGCACAAGAGCATCCTGAAGAGGCTGAAGGACGAGCAGACCCGCAAGCTGGCCATCCTGGCGGAGCAGTACGACCACAGCATCAACGAGATGCTCTCCACCCAGGCCGTACGTACCAACGCACTACAGCTCCCAGCATGGCAGGGGTGGGGCCCGGGGCGGAGCAGTGACCGGGGGGGGCCCGGGGCGGAGCAGTGACCGGGGGGGGCCCGGGGCGGAGCAGTGACCGGGGGGGGCCCGGGGCTGCCGCTCCTTCCGTCACCTTGTCTTCCCCCTCTTGTACCCGCAGCTCCGGCTGGATGAGACCCAGGAGTCGGAGTATCAGGAGCTGCGGATCCAACTGCAGAAAGAGCTGGAGCTGCTGAACGCCTACCAGAGCAAGATCAAGATCCACACCGAGGCGCAGCACGAGCGCGAGATCAAGGAGCTGGAGCAGCGCGTCTCCATCCGCCGGGCCCTGCTGGAGCAGAGGGTGAGGAGGCCGGGGGGGGTAGAGGTCGGAGGGGAGGAGGCCGAGGTATATGGGGCGCTGGCATCTGGATATTACAGCTAATCCCTCCACATGAAATAGACATGGGGGGCCTGGGCTGCTCTGTCCTGTGGTGGCTCAGTGGCCCGGGCGGCTCTCCAGTGTCAGTCGGGGAGGGGGTAGATTGCCGTCTCTATGGTGTCAGGTGGGCCGCTCCGTGGGGGCGGGGGGAGACTCTCCGGTGTCAGTCGGGGAGGGGGTAGATTGCCGTCTCTATGGTGTCAGGTGGGCCGCTCCGTGGGGGCGGGGGGAGACTCCGGTGTCAGTCGGGGAGGGGGGTAGATTGCAGTCTCTATGGTGTCAGGTGGGCCGCTCCGTGGGGGCGGGGGGAGACTCTGCGGTGTCAGTCGGGGAGGGGGTAGATTGCAGTCTCTATGGTGTCAGGTGGGCCGCTCCGTGGGGGCGGGGGGAGACTCCGGTGTCAGTCGGGGAGGGGGTAGATTGCAGTCTCTATGGTGTCAGGTGGGCCGCTCCGTGGGGGCGGGGGGAGACTCTGTGGTGTCAGTCGGGGAGGGGGTAGATTGCCGTCTCTATGGTGTCAGGTGGGCCGCTCCGTGGGGGCGGGGGGAGACTCTGCGGTGTCAGTCGGGGAGGGGGTAGATTGCCGTCTCTATGGTGTCAGGTGGGCCGCTCCGTGGGGGCGGGGGGAGACTCTCCGGTGTCAGTCGGGGAGGGGGTAGATTGCAGTCTCTATGGTGTCAGGTGGGCCGCTCCGTGGGGGCGGGGGGAGACTCTGTGGTGTCAGTCGGGGAGGGGGTAGATTGCCGTCTCTACGGTGTCAGGTGGGCAGCTCCGTGGGGGCGGGGGGAGACTCTGTGGTGTCAGTCGGGGAGGGGGTAGATTGCCGTCTCTATGGTGTCAGGTGGGCCGCTCCGTGGGGGCGGGGGGAGACTCTCCGGTGTCAGTCGGGGAGGGGGTAGATTGCAGTCTCTATGGTGTCAGGTGGGCAGCTCCGTGGGGGCGGGGGGAGACTCTGCGGTGTCAGTCGGGGAGGGGGTAGATTGCCGTCTCTATGGTGTCAGGTGGGCCGCTCCGTGGGGGCGGGGGGAGACTCTGCGGTGTCAGTCGGGGAGGGGGTAGATTGCCGTCTCTATGGTGTCAGGTGGGCCGCTCCGTGGGGGCGGGGGGAGACTCTCCGGTGTCAATCGGGGAGGGGGTAGATTGCCGTCTCTATGGTGTCAGGTGGGCCGCTCCGTGGGGGCGGGGGTAGACTCTGCGGTGTCAGTCGGGGAGGGGGTAGATTGCCGTCTCTATGGTGTCAGGTGGGCCGCTCCGTGGGGGCGGGGGGAGACTCTGCGGTGTCAGGTGGGCCGCTCCATGGGGGCGGGGGTAGACTCTGCGGTGTCAGTCGGGGAGGGGGTAGATTGCAGTCTCTATGGTGTCAGGTGGGCCGCTCCGTGGGGGCGGGGGTAGACTCTGCGGTGTCAGTCGGGGAGGGGGTAGATTGCAGTCTCTATGGTGTCAGGTGGGCCGCTCCGTGGGGGCGGGGGGAGACTCTCCGGTGTCAGTCGGGGAGGGGGTAGATTGCAGTCTCTATGGTGTCAGGTGGGCCGCTCCGTGGGGGCGGGGGGAGACTCTCCGGTGTCACTCGGGGAGGGGGTAGATTGCAGTCTCTATGGTGTCAGGTGGGCCGCTCCGTGGGGGCGGGGGGAGACTCTCCGGTGTCAGTCGGGGAGGGGGTAGATTGCAGTCTCTATTGTGTCAGGTGGGCCGCTCCGTGGGGGCGGGGGGAGACTCTGCGGTGTCAGTCGGGGAGGGGGTAGATTGCCGTCTCTATGGTGTCAGGTGGGCCGCTCCGTGGGGGCGGGGGGAGACTCTCCGGTGTCAGTCGGGGAGGGGGTAGATTGCAGTCTCTATGGTGTCAGGTGGGCCGCTCCGTGGGGGCGGGGGGAGACTCTGCGGTGTCAGTCGGGGAGGGGGTAGATTGCAGTCTCTATGGTGTCAGGTGGGCCGCTCCGTGGGGGCGGGGGGAGACTCTGCGGTGTCAGTCGGGGAGGGGGTAGATTGCCGTCTCTATGGTGTCAGGTGGGCCGCTCCGTGGGGGCGGGGGGAGACTCTGTGGTGTCAGTCGGGGAGGGGGTAGATTGCCGTCTCTATGGTGTCAGGTGGGCCGCTCCGTGGGGGCGGGGGGAGACTCTGCAGTGTCAGTCGGGCAGGATGGGCTGCCCTGTACTATGTTGCGGGGAGGCTCTGTGGTATGTTATTATGGGGGCCCGGGTCGCCCTGCGGCGTCAGTCGGGGGATGGTCTCTGACGTGGTCTCTGTCCCCGCAGATAGAGGAGGAGATGCTGGCTCTGCAGAGTGAACGCTCGGAGCGGATCCGCAGCCTCCTGGAACGTCAGGCCCGGGAGATCGAAGCCTTCGACTCGGAGAGCATGCGTCTAGGATTCAGCAACATGGCGCTGACTGGGATCCCCGCGGAGGCGTTTAATCAGGGCTACCCGGCCCCCCCGCCCGGCTGGCCCTCCCGCCCGGTTCCTCGCAGCGGTTCGCACTGGAGTCATGGCGTGCAGAATACCGGAGCACCGCAGCTGTGGCGCCAGCCGACCCTACTCGCCCCTCCCTCTTCTTCGTGGGGTCTGCACCCTCCGGGCTCCTCTTCGTCCGTCATGCCTTCTTCCTCCTCCTCCTCCTCTTCTTCCTCTGCCTCACCGTCGTCCTCCTCCAGCGGCCGTGCCGGCCTCCTCCTACTGCGTAACAGCCCCCAGCCTCTGCGGAGAGGTGCCCCTGGAGGCCCGTCAGAGGCCGGGCTGAGCCGCAGCACCAGTGTCACCTCTCAGCTCTCCAATGGTTCCCACCTGTCGTACTCCTGAGCCCAGCGCCCTCCGTAAACCCCTCGCTGACGGCAGGAGCCCCTTCCACCTACCTGTGATGATGACAATATGGCGGCTCTCGCCCGCTTTCTTTCTTTTTGGCTTCGGTTCCTGTGCTATCAGACGGCCCCTTCCCCATGTACATAGCCCCCCCAGCCCCACTGCCCTAATTATTGGTTCCTCTTTTCTCGCTGCCCCCGTATCTCACCCCCGTCTGTGGTAGAAGATCAATCACTGCTTGTTTTTCTAGCACTTTACCGGGTGGACGATGATTATGATTTTTTAGTCCTTTTATTATCTGTTCGGTCGCTGTATCATTTTGCTGATGTTGTCACTGGGTGTCCTGACGGGCGGTTGTGCGTCTGTGTGTACCGTGAGCGTGCGAGAGATCGGATGCCTGCAAATTATTATTATTATTATTATTTTTTTTTTAATAGAAAAAAAAATGTAAAAAAAAAAACTTATTAAAAAAAAAAAAAAAAAAAAAAGACAAGCTATTAAGGAATGTATTAAATAAATAAAAAAACTCCTCAATATCCCTCCGGGGCATCTAAGGCCTCGAGGCCTCCAGTTTCTGTAATTTTTTTTTTTTTTTTTTTCCATTTATTTTATTTGGGAGGTGAGAATGAAGCAGGATCGGCCTGCGGAGCGCGGCGGGCATTTCAGGAAACTGCAGAGACTTTACATTACATGAAATATGTTGGATATTAAAGTATTAAACTGGAATGGAAACTGGTGTCCGTGTCGTGTGGAGGAGGGGAAGCCGAAAACGTAACACCCGGAAAAGGGAGTATGGGCAAAACTGCAGTCACCACTAGGGGGAGCTCCCTGTATACAGAGATATATGATAAAATCCTGTCTGCAGCCACCACTAGAGGGAGCGCCCTGTATACAGAGATACATAAGATTCTGTCTGCAGCCACCACTAGGGGGAGCTCCCTGTATACAGAGATACATGATAAGATTCTGTCTGCAGCCACCACTAGGGGGAGCTCCCTGTATACAGAGATAAATGATAAGATCCTGTCTGCAGCCACCACTAGGGGGAGCTCCCTGTATACAGAGATACACGATAAGATTCTGTCTGCAGCCACCACTAGGGGGAGCTCCCTGTATACAGAGAGACATAGGATTCTGTCTGCAACCACCACTAGGGGGAGCTCCCTGTATACAGAGATAAATGATAAGATCCTGTCTGCAGCCACCACTAGGGGGAGCTCCCTGTATACAGAGATATATGATAAGATCCTGTCTGCAGCCACCACTAGGGGGAGCTCCCTGTATACAGAGATACACGATAAGATTCTGTCTGCAGCCACCACTAGGGGGAGCTCCCTGTATACAGAGAGACATAGGATTCTGTCTGCAACCACTACTAGGGGGAGCTCCCTGTATACAGAGATAAATGATATGATCCTGTCTGCAGCCACCACTAGGGGGAGCTCCCTGTATACAGAGATACACGATAAGATTCTGTCTGCAGCCACCACTAGGGGGAGCTCACTGTATACAGAGATACACGATAAAATCCTGTCTGCAGCCACCACTAGGGGGAGCTCCCTGTATACAGAGAGACACGATAAGATTCTGTCTGCAGTCACCACTAGGGGGAGCTCCCTGTATACAGAGATACATGATAAGATCCTGTTGGCAGCCACCACTAGGGGGAGCTCCCTGTAAACAGATACATGATAAGATTCGGTCTGCAGCCACCACTAGGGGGAGCTCCCTGTATACAGAGATACATGATAAGATCCTGTCTACAGCCACCACTAGGAGGAGCTCCCTGTATACAGAGATACATGATAAGATCGTGTCTACAGCCACCACTAGGGGGAGCTCCCTGTATACAGAGATACATGATGAGATCCAGTCTGCAGCCACCACTAGGGGGAGCTCCCTGTACACAGAGATATAAGATCCTGTCTGCAGCCACCACTAGGGGGAGCTCCCTGTATACAGAGATACATGATAAGATACTGTCTGAAGCCACCACTAGGGGGAGCTCCCTGTATACAGAGATACATGATAAGATCCTATCTGCAGCCACCACTAGGGGGAGCTCCCTGTATACAGAGATACATGATAAGATACTGTCTGAAGCCACCACTAGGGGGAGCTCCCTGTATACAGAGATACATGATAAGATCCTATCTGCAGCCACCACTAGGGGGAGCTCCCTGTATACAGAGATGCATGATAAGATTCTGTCTGCAGCCACCAGTAGGGGGAGCTCCCTGTATACAGAGATACACGATAAGATTCTGTCTGCAGCCACCACTAGGGGGAACTCACTGTATACAGAGATACACGATAAAATCCTGTCTGCACCCTTCAGTAGGGGGAGCTCCCTGTATACAGAGAGACACGATAAGATTCTGTCTGCAGTCACCACTAGGGGGAGCTCCCTGTATACAGAGATACATGATAAGATCCTGTTGGCAGCCACCACTAGGGGGAGCTCCCTGTAAACAGATACATGATAAGATTCGGTCTGCAGCCACCACTAGGGGGAGCTCCCTGTATACAGAGATACATGATAAGATCCTGTCTACAGCCACCACTAGGAGGAGCTCCCTGTATACAGAGATACATGATAAGATCGTGTCTACAGCCACCACTAGGGGGAGCTCCCTGTATACAGAGATACATGATAAGATTCTGTCTGCAGCCACCACTAGGGGGAGCTCACTGTATACAGAGATACACGATAAAATCCTGTCTGCACCCTTCAGTAGGGGGAGGTCCCTGTATACAGAGAGACACGATAAGATTCTGTCTGCAGTCACCACTAGGGGGAGCTCCCTGTATACAGAGATACATGATAAGATCCTGTTGGCAGCCACCACTAGGGGGAGCTCCCTGTAAACAGATACATGATAAGATTCGGTCTGCAGCCACCACTAGGGGGAGCTCCCTGTATACAGAGATACATGATAAGATCCTGTCTACAGCCACCACTAGGAGGAGCTCCCTGTATACAGAGATACATGATAAGATCGTGTCTACAGCCACCACTAGGGGGAGCTCCCTGTATACAGAGATACATGATGAGATCCAGTCTGCAGCCACCACTAGGGGGAGCTCCCTGTACACAGAGATATAAGATCCTGTCTGCAGCCACCACTAGGGGGAGCTCCCTGTATACAGAGATACATGATAAGATACTGTCTGAAGCCACCACTAGGGGGAGCTCCCTGTATACAGAGATACATGATAAGATCCTATCTGCAGCCACCACTAGGGGGAGCTCCCTGTATACAGAGATACATGATAAGATACTGTCTGAAGCCACCACTAGGGGGAGCTCCCTGTATACAGAGATACATGATAAGATCCTATCTGCAGCCACCACTAGGGGGAGCTCCCTGTATACAGAGATGCATGATAAGATTCTGTCTGCAGCCACCAGTAGGGGGAGCTCCCTGTATACAGAGATACACGATAAGATTCTGTCTGCAGCCACCACTAGGGGGAACTCACTGTATACAGAGATACACGATAAAATCCTGTCTGCACCCTTCAGTAGGGGGAGCTCCCTGTATACAGAGAGACACGATAAGATTCTGTCTGCAGTCACCACTAGGGGGAGCTCCCTGTATACAGAGATACATGATAAGATCCTGTTGGCAGCCACCACTAGGGGGAGCTCCCTGTAAACAGATACATGATAAGATTCGGTCTGCAGCCACCACTAGGGGGAGCTCCCTGTATACAGAGATACATGATAAGATCCTGTCTACAGCCACCACTAGGAGGAGCTCCCTGTATACAGAGATACATGATAAGATCGTGTCTACAGCCACCACTAGGAGGAGCTCCCTGTATACAGAGATACATGATAAGATCCTGTTTACAGCCACCAGTAGGGGGAGCTCCCTGTATACAGAGATACACAATAAGATTCTGTCTGCAGCCACCACTAGGGGGAACTCACTGTATACAGAGATACACGATAAAATCCTGTCTGCACCCTTCAGTAGGGGGAGCTCCCTGTATACAGAGAGACACGATAAGATTCTGTCTGCAGTCACCACTAGGGGGAGCTCCCTGTATACAGAGATACATGATAAGATCCTGTTGGCAGCCACCACTAGGGGGAGCTCCCTGTAAACAGATACATGATAAGATTCGGTCTGCAGCCACCACTAGGGGGAGCTCCCTGTATACAGAGATACATGATAAGATCCTGTCTACAGCCACCACTAGGAGGAGCTCCCTGTATACAGAGATACATGATAAGATCGTGTCTACAGCCACCACTAGGGGGAGCTCCCTGTATACAGAGATACATGATAAGATCCTGTCTACAGCCACCACTAGGGGGAGCTCCCTGTATACAGAGATACATGATAAGATCCTGTCTACAGCCACCACTAGGGGGAGCTCCCTGTATACAGAGATACATGATAAGATCCTATCTGCAGCCACCACTAGGGGGAGCTCCCTGTATACAGAGATACATGATAAGATCCTGTCTGCAGCCACCACTAGGAGGAGCTCCCTGTATACAGAGATAAATGATAACATCCAGTCTGCAGCCACCACTAGGGGTAGCTCCCTGTATACAGAGATACATGATAAGATCCTGTCTGCAGTCACCACTAGGTGGAGCTCCCTGTATACAGAGATACATGATAAGATCCTGTCTGCAGCCACCACTAGGGGGAGCTCCCTGTATACAGAGATACACGATAAGATTCTGTCTGCAGCCACCACTAGGGGGAGCTCCCTGTATACAGAGATACATGATAAGATTCTGTCTGCAGCCACCACTAGGGGGAGCTCCCTGTATACAGAGATAAATGATAAGATCCTGTCTGCAGCCACCACTAGGGGGAGCTCCCTGTATACAGAGATACACGATAAGATTCTGTCTGCAGCCACTACTAGGGGGAGCTCCCTGTATACAGAGAGACATAGGATTCTGTCTGCAACCACCACTAGGGGGAGCTCCCTGTATACAGAGATAAATGATAAGATCCTGTCTGCAGCCACCACTAGGGGGAGCTCCCTGTATACAGAGATACATGATAAGATACTGTCTGCAGCCACTACTAGGGGGAGCTCCCTGTATACAGAGATACACGATAAGATTCTGTCTGCAGCCACCACTAGGGGGAGCTCACTGTATACAGAGATACACGATAAAATCCTGTCTGCACCCTTCAGTAGGGGGAGCTCCCTGTATACAGAGAGACACGATAAGATTCTGTCTGCAGTCACCACTAGGGGGAGCTCCCTGTATACAGAGATACATGATAAGATCCTGTTGGCAGCCACCACTAGGGGGAGCTCCCTGTAAACAGATACATGATAAGATTCGGTCTGCAGCCACCACTAGGGGGAGCTCCCTGTATACAGAGATACATGATAAGATCCTGTCTACAGCCACCACTAGGAGGAGCTCCCTGTATACAGAGATACATGATAAGATCGTGTCTACAGCCACCACTAGGGGGAGCTCCCTGTATACAGAGATACATGATAAGATCCAGTCTGCAGCCACCACTAGGGGGAGCTCCCTGTACACAGAGATATAAGATCCTGTCTGCAGCCACCACTAGGGGGAGCTCCCTGTATACAGAGATACATGATAAGATACTGTCTGAAGCCACCACTAGGGGGAGCTCCCTGTATACAGAGATACATGATAAGATCCTATCTGCAGCCACCACTAGGGGGAGCTCCCTGTATACAGAGATGCATGATAAGATTCTGTCTGCAGCCACCAGTAGGGGGAGCTCCCTGTATACAGAGATACACGATAAGATTCTGTCTGCAGCCACCACTAGGGGGAACTCACTGTATACAGAGATACACGATAAAATCCTGTCTGCACCCTTCAGTAGGGGGAGCTCCCTGTATACAGAGAGACACGATAAGATTCTGTCTGCAGTCACCACTAGGGGGAGCTCCCTGTATACAGAGATACATGATAAGATCCTGTTGGCAGCCACCACTAGGGGGAGCTCCCTGTAAACAGATACATGATAAGATTCGGTCTGCAGCCACCACTAGGGGGAGCTCCCTGTATACACAGATACAAGATAAGATCCTGTCTACAGCCACCACTAGGAGGAGCTCCCTGTATACAGAGATACATGATAAGATCGTGTCTACAGCCACCACTAGGGGGAGCTCCCTGTATACAGAGATACATGATAAGATCCTGTCTACAGCCACCACTAGGAGGAGCTCCCTGTATACAGAGATACATGATAAGATCCTAACTGCAGCCACCACTAGGGGGAGCTCCCTGTATACAGAGATACATGATAAGATCCTGTCTGCAGCCACCACTAGGAGGAGCTCCCTGTATACAGAGATAAATGATAACATCCAGTCTGCAGCCACCACTAGGGGTAGCTCCCTGTATACAGAGATACATGATAAGATCCTGTCTTCAGTCACCACTAGGGGGAGCTCCCTGTATACAGAGATACATGATAAGATCCTGTCTGCAGCCACCACTAGGGGGAGCTCCCTGTATACAGAGATACACGATAAGATTCTGTCTGCAGCCACCACTAGGGGGAGCTCCCTGTATACAGAGATACATGATAAAATCCTGTCTGCAGCCACCACTAGGGGGAGCTCCCTGTATACAGAGATACATGATAAGAGTCTGTCTGCAGCCACCACTAGGGGGAGCTCCCTGTATACAGAGATACATGATAAGATCCTGTCTGCAGCCACCACTAGGGGGAGCTCCCTGTATACAGAGATACATGATAAGATTCTGTCTGCAGCCACCACTAGGGGGAGCTCCCTGTATACAGAGATACATGATAAGATCCTGTTGGCAGCCACCACTAGGGGGAGCTCCCTGTAAACAGATACATTATAAGATTCGGTCTGCAGCCACCACTAGGGGGAGCTCCCTGTATACAGAGATACATGATAAGATCCTGTCTGCAGCCACTACGAGGGGGAGCTCCCTGTACACATAGATACATGATAAGATCCTGTCTGCAGCCACCAATAGGGGGAGCTCCCTGTATACAGAGATATATGATAAGATTCTGTCAGCAGGAACCTCTAGGGGGAGCTCCCTGTATACAGAGATACATGATAAGATTCTGTCCGCAGCCACCACTAGGGGGAGCTCCCTGTATACATAGATACATGATAATATTCTGTCTGCAGCCACCACTAGGAGGAGCTCCCTGTATACAGAGATACATGATAACGTTCTGTCTGCAGTCACTACTAGGGGGAGCTCCCTGTATACAGAGATACATAAGATCCTGTTTACAGCCACCACTAGGGGGAGCTCCCTGTATACAGAGATACAGGATACGATTCTGTCTGCAGCCACCACTAGGAGGAGCTCCCTGTATACAGAGATATATGATAGGATTCTGTCTGCAGCCACCACTAGGAGGAGCTCCCTGTATACAGAGATACATGATAAGATTCTGTCTACAGCCACCACTAGGAGGAGCTCCCTGTATACAGAGATACATGATAAGATCCTGTCTGCAGCCACCACTAGGGGGAGCTCCCTGTATACAGAGATACATGATAAGATCCTGTCAGAAACCACCACTAGTGGAAGCTCCCTGTATACAGAGATACATGATAGGATTCTGTCTGCAGCCACCACTAGGGGGAGCTACCTGTATACAGAGAAACATGATAAGATCCTGTCTACAGCCACCAATAGGGGGAGCTCCCTGTACACAGAGATACATGATAAGATTCTGTCTGCAACCACCATTAATGGAAGGTCCCTGTATACAGAAATACATGATAAGATTCTGTCTGCAACCACCACTAGTGGAAGCTCACTGTATACAAAGATACAGGATAAGATTCTGTCTGCAGCCACCACTAGGGGAAGCTCCCTGTTTACAGAGATACAGGTTAAGATTCTGTCTGCAACCACCACTAGGAGGAGCTCCCTGTATACAGAGATACATGATAAGATTCTGTCTGCAGCCATCACTTGAGGGACCTCCCTGTATACAGAGATACATGATAAGATCCAGTCTGCAGCCACCACTAGGGGGAGCTGCCTGTATACAGAGATACATAAGATTCAGTCTGCAGCCACCACTAGGGGGAGCTCCCTGGATACAGAGATACATGATAATATCGTGTCTGCAGCCACCACTAGGGGGAGCTCCCTGGATACAGAGATACATGATAAGATTCTGTCTACAGCCACCACTAGGAGAGCTCCCTGTATACAGAGAGACATGATAAGATTCTGTCTGCAGCCACCACTAGGGGGAACTCCCTGTATACAGAGAGACATGATAAGATTCTGTCTGCAGCCACCACTAGGGGGAGCTCCCTGTATACAGAGATACATGATAAGATCCTGTCTGCAGCCACCACTAGGGGGAGCTCCCTGTATACAGAGATATATGATAAAATCCTGTCTGCAGCCACCACTAGGGGGAGCTCCCTGTATAAACAGATACATGATAAGATTCTGTCTGCAGCCACCACTAGGGGGAGCTCCTTGTATGCAGAGATACATGATAAAATTCTGTCTGCAGCCACCACTAGGAGGAGTTCCCTGTATACAGAGATACATGATAAGATTCTGTCTGTAGTCACCACTAGAGGGAGCTCCCTGTATACAGAGATACATGATAAGATCCTGTCTGCAGTCACCACTAGGGGGGAGCTCCCTGTATACAGAGATACATGATAAGATTCTGTCTGCAACCACCACTAGGGGGAGCTCCCTGTATACAGAGATACATGATAATATTCTGTCTGCAGCCACCACTAGGAGGAGCTCACTGTATACAGAGATACATGATAACGTTCTGTCTGCAGTCACTACAAGGGGGAGCTCCCTGTATACAGAGATACATGATAGGATTCTGTCTGCAGCCACCACTAGGGGGAGCTCCCTGTATACAGAGAAATATGATAAGATACTGTTTGCAGCCACCACTAGGAGGAGCTCCCTGTATACAGAGATACATGATAAGATCCTGTCTGCAGCCACCACTAGGGGGAGCTCCCTGTATACAGAGACACATGATAAGATTCTTCTGCAGCCACCGCTAGGGGGAGCGCCCTGTATACAGAGACGCATGATAAGATTCTGTTTGCAGCCACCACTAGGGGGAGCTCCCTGTATACAGAGATACATGATAAGATCCTGTCTGCAGCCACCACTAGGAGGAGCTCCCTGTATACAGAGAAACATGATAAGATCCTGTCTGCAGCCACCACTAGGGGGAGCTACCTGTATGCAGAGATACATGAAAAGATCCTGTCTGCAGCCACCACTAGGGGGAGCTCCCTGTATACAGAGATACATGATAGGATTCTGTCTGCAGCCACTACTAGGGGGAGCTCCCTATATACAGAGATACATGATAAGATTCTGTCTGCAGCCACCACTAGGGGGAGCTTCCCGTATACAGAGAGACATGATAACATTCTGTCTGCAGCCACCACTAGGGGGAGCTCCCTGTATACAGAGATACATGATAAGATTCTGTCTGCAGCCACCACTAGGGGGAGCTTCCTGTATACAGAGATACATGATAATATTCTGTCTGCAGCCACCACTAGGGGGAGCTTCCAGTATACAGAGACACATGATAAGATGCTGTCTGCAGCCACCACTAGGGGGAGTTAACTGTATAGAGAGATACATGATAAGATCATGTCTGCAGCCACCACTAGGGGGAGCTTCCAGTATACAGAGACACATGATAAGATTCTGTTTGCAGCCACCACTAGGAGGAGCTCCCTGTATACAGAGACGCATATTAAGATTCTGTTTGCAGCCACCAGTAGGGGGAGCTCCCTGTATACAGAGAAACATGATAAGATCCTGTCTGCAGCCACCACTAGGGGGAGCTCCCTGTATACAGAGATACATGATAATATTCTGTCTGCAGCCTCCACTAGAGGGAGCTCCCTGTATACAGAGATACATGATAAGATTCTGTCTGCAGCCACCACTAGGGGGAGCTCCCTGTATACAGAGATACATGATAAGATTCTGTCTGCACCTTCCACTAGGGGGAGCTCCCTGTATGCAGGGATACATGATAAGATCCTGTCTGTAGCCTCCAATAGGGGGAGCTCCCTGTATACAGAGATACATAATAAGATTCTGTTTGCAGCCACCAGTAGGGGGATCTCCCTGGATACAGAGAAACATGATAAGATCCTGTCTGCAGCCACCACTAGGGGGAGCTCCCTGTATACAGAGATACATGATAAGATCCTGTCTGCAGCCACCACTAGGGGGAGCTCCCTGTATACAGAGGTACATGATAAGATCCTGTCTGTAGCCACCACTAGGGGGAGCTCCCTGTATACAGAGATACATGATAGGATTCTGTCTGCAGCCACCACTAGGGGTAGCTCCCTATATACAGAGATACATGATAAGATTCTGTCTGCAGCCTCCACTAGGGGGAGCTTCCAGTATACAGAGATACATGATAAGATTCTGTCTGCAGCCACCACTAGGGGGAGCTCCCTGTGTACAGAAATACATGATAAGATCCTGTCTGCAGCCACCACTAGGTGGAGCTCCCTGTATACAGAGATACATGATAAGATCCTGTCTGTAGCCACCACTAGGGGGAGCTCCCTGTATACAGAGATACATGATAGGATTCTGTCTGCAGCCACCAATAGGGGGAGCTCCCTATATACAGAAATGCATGATAAGATTCTGTCAGCAGCCACCACTAGGGGGAGCTTCCTGTATACAGATATACATGATAGGATTCTGTCTGCAGCCACCACTAGGGTTAGCTCCCTATATACAGAGATACATGATAAGATTCTGTCTGCAGCCACCACTAGGGGGAGCTTCCTGTATACAGAGATACATGATAAGATTCTGTCTGCAGCCTCCACTAGGGGGAGCTTCCAGTATACAGAGATACATGATAAGATTCTGTCTGCAGCCACCACTAGGGGGAGCTCCCTGTATACAGAGATACATGATAGGATTCTGTCTGCAGCCACCACTAGGGGGAGCTCCCTGTATACAGAGATACATGATAAGATACTGTCTGAAGCCACCACTAGGGGGAGCTCCCTGTATACAGAGATACATGATAAGATCCTATCTGCAGCCACCACTAGGGGGAGCTCCCTGTATACAGAGATGCATGATAAGATTCTGTCTGCAGCCACCAGTAGGGGGAGCTCCCTGTATACAGAGATACACGATAAGATTCTGTCTGCAGCCACCACTAGGGGGAACTCACTGTATACAGAGATACACGATAAAATCCTGTCTGCACCCTTCAGTAGGGGGAGCTCCCTGTATACAGAGAGACACGATAAGATTCTGTCTGCAGTCACCACTAGGGGGAGCTCCCTGTATACAGAGATACATGATAAGATCCTGTTGGCAGCCACCACTAGGGGGAGCTCCCTGTAAACAGATACATGATAAGATTCGGTCTGCAGCCACCACTAGGGGGAGCTCCCTGTATACACAGATACAAGATAAGATCCTGTCTACAGCCACCACTAGGAGGAGCTCCCTGTATACAGAGATACATGATAAGATCGTGTCTACAGCCACCACTAGGGGGAGCTCCCTGTATACAGAGATACATGATAAGATCCTGTCTACAGCCACCACTAGGAGGAGCTCCCTGTATACAGAGATACATGATAAGATCCTAACTGCAGCCACCACTAGGGGGAGCTCCCTGTATACAGAGATACATGATAAGATCCTGTCTGCAGCCACCACTAGGAGGAGCTCCCTGTATACAGAGATAAATGATAACATCCAGTCTGCAGCCACCACTAGGGGTAGCTCCCTGTATACAGAGATACATGATAAGATCCTGTCTTCAGTCACCACTAGGGGGAGCTCCCTGTATACAGAGATACATGATAAGATCCTGTCTGCAGCCACCACTAGGGGGAG
Source organism: Phyllobates terribilis (assembly GCF_046119375.1). NCBI lineage: Eukaryota > Metazoa > Chordata > Amphibia > Anura > Dendrobatidae > Phyllobates > Phyllobates terribilis. The sequence goes on along the minus strand of NW_027362769.1, from coordinate 394,318,520 downwards.
CTCCCTGTATACAGAGATACACGATAAGATTCTGTCTGCAGCCACCACTAGGGGGAGCTCCCTGTATACAGAGATACATGATAAAATCCTGTCTGCAGCCACCACTAGGGGGAGCTCCCTGTATACAGAGATACATGATAAGAGTCTGTCTGCAGCCACCACTAGGGGGAGCTCCCTGTATACAGAGATACATGATAAGATCCTGTCTGCAGCCACCACTAGGGGGAGCTCCCTGTATACAGAGATACATGATAAGATTCTGTCTGCAGCCACCACTAGGGGGAGCTCCCTGTATACAGAGATACATGATAAGATCCTGTTGGCAGCCACCACTAGGGGGAGCTCCCTGTAAACAGATACATTATAAGATTCGGTCTGCAGCCACCACTAGGGGGAGCTCCCTGTATACAGAGATACATGATAAGATCCTGTCTGCAGCCACTACGAGGGGGAGCTCCCTGTATACATAGATACATGATAAGATCCTGTCTGCAGCCACCAATAGGGGGAGCTCCCTGTATACAGAGATATATGATAAGATTCTGTCAGCAGGAACCTCTAGGGGGAGCTCCCTGTATACAGAGATACATGATAAGATTCTGTCCGCAGCCACCACTAGGGGGAGCTCCCTGTATACATAGATACATGATAATATTCTGTCTGCAGCCACCACTAGGAGGAGCTCCCTGTATACAGAGATACATGATAACGTTCTGTCTGCAGTCACTACTAGGGGGAGCTCCCTGTATACAGAGATACATGATAAGATCCTGTTTACAGCCACCACTAGGGGGAGCTCCCTGTATACAGAGATACAGGATACGATTCTGTCTGCAGCCACCACTAGGAGGAGCTCCCTGTATACAGAGATATATGATAGGATTCTGTCTGCAGCCACCACTAGGAGGAGCTCCCTGTATACAGAGATACATGATAAGATTCTGTCTACAGCCACCACTAGGAGGAGCTCCCTGTATACAGAGATACATGATAAGATCCTGTCTGCAGCCACCACTAGGGGGAGCTCCCTGTATACAGAGATACATGATAAGATCCTGTCAGAAACCACCACTAGTGGAAGCTCCCTGTATACAGAGATACATGATAGGATTCTGTCTGCAGCCACCACTAGGGGGAGCTACCTGTATACAGAGAAACATGATAAGATCCTGTCTACAGCCACCAATAGGGGGAGCTCCCTGTACACAGAGATACATGATAAGATTCTGTCTGCAACCACCATTAATGGAAGGTCCCTGTATACAGAAATACATGATAAGATTCTGTCTGCAACCACCACTAGTGGAAGCTCACTGTATACAAAGATACAGGATAAGATTCTGTCTGCAGCCACCACTAGGGGAAGCTCCCTGTTTACAGAGATACAGGTTAAGATTCTGTCTGCAACCACCACTAGGAGGAGCTCCCTGTATACAGAGATACATGATAAGATTCTGTCTGCAGCCATCACTTGAGGGACCTCCCTGTATACAGAGATACATGATAAGATCCAGTCTGCAGCCACCACTAGGGGGAGCTCCCTGTATACAGAGATACATAAGATTCAGTCTGCAGCCACCACTAGGGGGAGCTCCCTGGATACAGAGATACATGATAATATCGTGTCTGCAGCCACCACTAGGGGGAGCTCCCTGGATACAGAGATACATGATAAGATTCTGTCTACAGCCACCACTAGGAGAGCTCCCTGTATACAGAGAGACATGATAAGATTCTGTCTGCAGCCACCACTAGGGGGAACTCCCTGTATACAGAGAGACATGATAAGATTCTGTCTGCAGCCACCACTAGGGGGAGCTCCCTGTATACAGAGATACATGATAAGATCCTGTCTGCAGCCACCACTAGGGGGAGCTCCCTGTATACAGAGATATATGATAAAATCCTGTCTGCAGCCACCACTAGGGGGAGCTCCCTGTATACAGAGATACATGATAAGATCCTGTCTGCAGCCACCACTAGGGGGTGGTCCCTGTATACAGAGATACATGATAAGATTCTGTCTGCAGCCACCACTAGGGGGGGCTCCCTGTATACAGAGATACATGATAATATTCTGTCTGCAGCCACCACTAGGGGGAGATTCCAGTATACAAAGACACATGATAAGATCCTGTCTGCAGCCACCACTAGGGGGAGCTCCCTGTATACAGAGATACATGATAAGATTCTGTCTGCAGCCACCACTAGGGGGAGCTCCCTGTATACAGAGATACATGATAAGATTCTGTCTGCAGCCACCACTAGGGGGAGCTTCCTGTATACAGAGATACATGATAGGATTCTGTCTGCAGCCACCACTAGGGGGAGCTCCCTATATACAGAGATACATGATAAGATTCTGTCTGCAGCCACCACTAGGGGGAGCTTCCTGTATACAGAGATACATGATAAGATTCTGTCTGCAGCCTCCACTAGGGGGAGCTTCCTGTATACAGAGATACATGATAAGATTCTGTCTGCAGTCACCACTAGGGGGAGCTTCCAGTATACAGAGATACATGATAAGATTCTGTCTGCAGCCACCACTAGGGGGAGCTCCCTGTATACAGAGATACATGATAAGATTCTGTCTGCAGCCACCACTAGGGGGAGCTCCCTGTATACAGAGATACATGATAAGATCCTGTCTGCAGCCACCACTAGGGGGAGCTCCCTGTATACAGAGATACATGATAGGATTCTGTCTGCAGCCACCACTAGGGGTAGCTCCCTATATACAGAGATACATGATAAGATCCTATCTGTAGCCACCACTAGGGGGAGCTCCCTGTATACAGAGATACATGATAATATTCTGTCTGCAGCCACCACTAGGGGGAGCTCCCTGTATACAGAGATACATGATAAGATTCTGTCTGCAGTCACCACTAGGTGGAGCGCCCTGTATACAGATACATGATAACATCCTGTCTGCAGCCACCACTAGGGGGAGCTCCCTGTATACAGAGATACATGATAAGATCCTGTCTGCAGCCACCACTAGGGGGAGCTCCCTGTATACAGAGATACATGATAGGATCCTGTCTGTAGCCACCACTAGGGGGAGCTCCCTGTATACAGAGATACATGATAATATTCTGTCTGCAGCCACCACTAGGGGGAGCTCCCTGTATACAGAGATATATGATAAGATCCTGTCTGCAGCCACCACTAGGGGGAGCTCCCTGTATACAGAGATACATGATAATATTCTGTCTGCAGCCACCACTAGGGGGAGCTCCCTGTATACAGAGATACATGATAAGATTCTGTCTGCAGCCATCACTAGGGGGAGGTCCCTGTATACAGAGATACATCATAACATCCTGTCTGCAGCCACCACTAGGGGGAGCTCCCTGTATACAGAGATACATGATAAGATTCTGTCTGCAGCCACCACTAGGGGGAACTCCCTGTATACAGAGATACAAGATAAGATTCTGTCTGCAGCCTCCACTAGGGGGAGCTCTCTGTATACAGAGATACATGATAAGATTCTGTCTGCAGCCACCACTAGGGGGAGCTCCCTGTATACAGAGATACATGATAAGATTCTGTCTGCAGCCACCACTAGGGGGAGCTCCCTGTATACAGAGAAACATGATAAGATTCTGTCTGCAGCCACCACTAGGGGGAGCTCCCTGTATACAGAGAAACATGATAAGATCCTGTCTGCAGTCACCACTAGGGGCAGCTCCCTGTATACAGAGATACATGATAAGATTCTGTCTGCAGCCTTCACTTGGGGGAGCTCCCTGTATACAGAGATACATGATAAGATCCTGTCTGCAGCCACCACTAGGGGGATCTCCCTGTATACAGAGATACATGATAAGATCCTGTCTGCAGCCACCACTAGGGTGAGCTCCCTGTATACAGAGATACATGATAAGATCCTGTCTGCAGCCACCACTAGGGTGAGCTCCCTGTATACAGATATACATTATAAGATCCTGTCTGCAGCCACCACTAGGGGGAGCTCCCTGTATACAGAGACAAATAATAAGATTCTGTCTGCAGTCACCACTAGGGGGTGCTCCCTGTATACAGAGATACATGATAAGATCCAGTCTGCAGCCACCACTAGGGGGAGCTCCCTGTATACAGAGATACATGATAAAATCCTGTCTGCAGCCACCACTAGGGGGAGCTCCTTGTATAAACAGATACATGATAAGATTCTGTCTGCAGCCACCACTAGGGGGAGCTCCTTGTATGCAGAGATACATGATAAAATTCTGTCTGCAGCCACCACTAGGAGGAGTTCCCTGTATACAGAGATACATGATAAGATTCTGTCTGTAGTCACCACTAGAGGGAGCTCCCTGTATACAGAGATACATGATAAGATCCTGTCTGCAGTCACCACTAGGGGGGAGCTCCCTGTATACAGAGATACATGATAAGATTCTGTCTGCAACCACCACTAGGGGGAGCTCCCTGTATACAGAGATACATGATAATATTCTGTCTGCAGCCACCACTAGGAGGAGCTCACTGTATACATAGATACATGATAACGTTCTGTCTGCAGTCACTACAAGGGGGAGCTCCCTGTATACAGAGATACATGATAAGATCCTGTCTACAGCCACCACTAGGGGGAGCTCCCTGAATACAGAGATACAGGATACGATTCTGTCTGCAGCCACCACTAGGAGGAGCTCCCTGTATACAGAGATATATGATAGGATTCTGTCTGCAGCCACCACTAGGGGGAGCTCCCTGTATACAGAGATGCAGGATAAGATTCTGTCTGCAGCCACCGCTAGGAGAAGCTCCCTGTATACAGAGAAACATGATAAGATCCTGTCTGCAGCCACCACTAGGGGGAGCTCCCTGTATACAGAGAAACATGATAAGATTCTGTCTGCAGCCACCACTAGGGGGAGCTCCCTGTATACAGAGAAACATGATAAGATTCTGTTTGCAGCCACCACTAGGAGGAGCTCCCTGTATACAGAGATACATGATAAGATCCTGTCTGCAGCCACCACTAGGGGGAGCTCCCTGTATACAGAGACACATGATAAGATTCTTCTGCAGCCACCGCTAGGGGGAGCGCCCTGTATACAGAGAGGCATGGTAAGATTCTGTTTGCAGCCACCACTAGGGGGAGCTCCCTGTATACAGAGATACATGATAAGATCCTGTCTGCAGCCACCACTAGGAGGAGCTCCCTGTATACAGAGAAACATGATAAGATCCTGTCTGCAGCCACCACTAGGGGGAGCTACCTGTATGCAGAGATACATGAAAAGATCCTGTCTGCAGCCACCACTAGGGGGAGCTCCCTGTATACAGAGATACATGATAGGATACTGTCTGCAGCCACTACTAGGGGGAGCTCCCTATATACAGAGATACATGATAAGACTCTGTCTGCAGCCACCACTAGGGGGAGCTTCCCGTATACAGAGAGACATGATAAGATTCTGTCTGCAGCCACCACTAGGGGGAGCTCCCTGTATACAGAGATACATGATAAGATTCTGTCTGCAGCCACCACTAGGGGGAGTTTCCTGTATACAGAGATACATGATAATATTCTGTCTGCAGCCACCACTAGGGGGAGCTTCCAGTATACAGAGACACATGATAAGATGCTGTCTGCAACCACCACTAGGGGGAGTTCCCTGTATAGAGAGATACATGATAAGATCATGTCTGCAGCCACCACTAGGGGGAGCTTCCAGTATACAGAGACACATGATAAGATTCTGTTTGCAGCCACCACTAGGAGGAGCTCCCTGTATACAGAGACGCATATTAAGATTCTGTTTGCAGCCACCAGTAGGGGGAGCTCCCTGTATACAGAGAAACATGATAAGATCCTGTCTGCAGCCACCACTAGGGGGAGCTCCCTGTATACAGAGATACATGATAAGATTCTGTCTGCAGCCTCCACTAGAGGGAGCTCCCTGTATACAGAGATGCATGATAAGATTCTGTCTGCAGCCACCACTAGGGGGAGCTCCCTGTATACAGAGATACATGATAAGATTCTGTCTGCACCTTCCACTAGGGGGAGCTCCCTGTATGCAGGGATACATGATAAGATCCTGTCTGTAGCCTCCAATAGGGGGAGCTCCCTGTATACAGAGATACATGATAAGATTCTGTCAGCAGCCACCACTAGTGGGAGCTCCCTGTATACAGAGATACATGATAAGATCCGGTCTGTAGCCACCACTAGGGGGAGCTCCCTGTATACAGAGATACATGATAGGATTCTGTCTGCAGCCACCACTAGGGGGAGCTCCCTATATACAGAGATGCATGATAAGATTCTGTCAGCAGCCACCACTACTGGGAGCTTCCTGTATACAGAGATACATGATAGGATTCTGTCTGCAGCCACCACTAGGGTTAGCTCCCTATATACAGAGATACATGATAAGATTCTGTCTGCAGCCACCACTAGGGGGAGCTTCCTGTATACAGAGATACATGATAAGATTCTGTCTGCAGCCTCCACTAGGGGGAGCTTCCAGTATACAGAGATACATGATAAGATTCTGTCTGCAGCCACCACTAGGGGGAGCTCCCTGTATACAGAGATACATGATAGGATTCTGTCTGCAGCCACCACTAGGGGGAGCTCCCTGTATACAGAGATACATGATAAGATCCTGTCTGTAGCCACCACTAGGGGGAGCTCCCTGTATACAGAGATACATGATAATATTCTGTCTGCAGCCACCACTAGGGGGAGCTCCCTGTATACAGAGATACATGATAAGATCCTGTCTGCAGCCACCACTAGGGGGAGCTCCCTGTATGCAGAGATACATGATAAGATCCAGTCTGCAGCCACCACTAGGGGGAGCTCCCTGTATACAGAGATACATGATAAGATCCTGTCTGCAGCCACCACTAGGGGGAGGTCCCTGTATACAGAGATACATGATAAGATTCTGTCTGCAGCCACCACTAGGGGGGGCTCCCTGTATACAGAGATACATGATAATATTCTGTCTGCAGCCACCACTAGGGGGAGATTCCAGTATACAAAGACACATGATAAGATCCTGTCTGCAGCCACCACTAGGGGGAGCTCCCTGTATACAGAGATACATGATAAGATTCTGTCTGCAGCCACCACTAGGGGGAGCTCCCTGTATACAGAGATACATGATAAGATTCTGTCTGCAGCCACCACTAGGGGGAGCTTCCTATATACAGAGATACATGATAGGATTCTGTCTGCAGCCACCACTAGTGGGAGCTCCCTATATACAGAGATACATGATAAGATTCTGTCTGCAGCCACCACTAGGGGGAGCTTCCTGTATACAGAGATACATGATAAGATTCTGTCTGCAGCCTCCACTAGGGGGAGCTTCCTGTATACAGAGATACATGATAAGATTCTGTCTGCAGTCACCACTAGGGGGAGCTTCCAGTATACAGAGATACATGATAAGATTCTGTCTGCAGCCACCACTAGGGGGAGCTCCCTGTATACAGAGATACATGATAAGATTCTGTCTGCAGCCACCACTAGGGGGAGCTCCCTGTATACAGAGATACATGATAAGATCCTGTCTGCAGCCACCACTAGGGGGAGCTCCCTGTATACAGAGATACATGATAGGATTCTGTCTGCAGCCACCACTAGGGGTAGCTCCCTATATACAGAGATACATGATAAGATCCTATCTGTAGCCACCACTAGGGGGAGCTCCCTGTATACAGAGATACATGATAATATTCTGTCTGCAGCCACCACTAGGGGGAGCTCCCTGTATACAGAGATACATGATAAGATTCTGTCTGCAGTCACCACTAGGGGGAGCGCCCTGTATACAGATACATGATAAGATCCTGTCTGCAGCCACCACTAGGGGGAGCTCCCTGTATACAGAGATACATGATAAGATCCTGTCTGCAGCCACCACTAGGGGGAGCTCCCTGTATACAGAGATACATGATAGGATCCTGTCTGTAGCCACCACTAGGGGGAGCTCCCTGTATACAGAGATACATGATAATATTCTGTCTGCAGCCACCACTAGGGGGAGCTCCCTGTATACAGAGATACATGATAATATTCTGTCTGCAGCCACCACTAGGGGGAGCTCCCTGTATACAGAGATACATGATAAGATTCTGTCTGCAGCCATCACTAGGGGGAGGTCCCTGTATACAGAGATACATGATAAGATTCTGTCTGCAGCCACCACTAGGGGGAGCTCCCTGTATACAGAGATACAAGATAAGATTCTGTCTGCAGCCTCCACTAGGGGGAGCTCTCTATATACAGAGATACATGATAAGATTCTGTCTGCAGCCACCACTAGGGGGAGCTCCCTGTATACAGAGAAACATGATAAGATTCTGTCTGCAGCCACCACTAGGGGGAGCTCCCTGTATACAGAGAAACATGATAAGATTCTGTCTGCAGCCACCACTAGGGGGAGCTCCCTGTATACAGAGAAACATGATAAGATCCTGTCTGCAGTCACCACTAGGGGCAGCTCCCTGTATACAGAGATACATGATAAGATTCTGTCTGCAGCCTTCACTTGGGGGAGCTCCCTGTATACAGAGATACATGATAAGATCCTGTCTGCAGCCACCACTAGGGGGATCTCCCTTTATACAGAGATACATGATAAGATCCTGTCTGCAGCCACCACTAGGGAGAGCTCCCTGTATACAGAGATACATGATAAGATCCTGTCTGCAGCCATCACTAGGGGGAGCTCCCTGTATACAGAGATACATGATAAGATCCTGTCTGCAGCCACCACTAAGGGGAGCTCCCTGTATACAGAGATACATGATAAGATCCTGTCTGCAGCCACCACTAGGGGGAGCTCCCTGTATACAGAGATACATGATAAGATCCTGACTGCAGCCACCACTAGGGGGAGCTCCCTGTATACAGATATACATTATAAGATCCTGTCTGCAGCCACCACTAGGGGGAGCTCCCTGTATACAGAGACAAATAATAAGATTCTGTCTGCAGTCACCACTAGGGGGTGCTCCCTGTATACAGAGATACATGATAAGATTCTGTCTGCAGCCACCACTAGGGGGAGCTCCCTGTATACAGAGAAACATGATAAGATCCTGTCTGCAGCCACCACTAGGGGGAGCTCCCTGTATACAGAGAAACATGATAAGATTCTGTCTGCAGCCACCACTAGGGGGAGCTCCCTGTATACAGAGAAACATGATAAGATTCTGTTTGCAGCCACCACTAGGAGGAGCTCCCTGTATACAGAGATACATGATAAGATCCTGTCTGCAGCCACCACTAGGGGGAGCTCCCTGTATACAGAGACACATGATAAGATTCATCTGCAGCCACCGCTAGGGGGAGCGCCCTGTATACAGAGACGTATGATAAGATTATATTTGCAGCCACCACTAGGGGGAGCTCCCTGTATACAGAGATACATGATAAGATCCTGTCTGCAGCCACCACTACGAGGAGCTCCCTGTATACAGAGAAACATGATAAGATCCTGTCTGCAGCCACCACTAGGGGGAGCTCCCTGTATGCAGAGATACATGATAAGATTCTGTCTGCAGCCACCACTAGGGGGAGCTTCCCGTATACAGAGACACATGATAAGATTCTGTCTGCAGCCACCACTAGGGGGAGCTTCCTGTATACAGAGATACATGATAATATTCTGTCTGCAGCCACCACTAGGGGGAGCTTCCTGTATACAGAGACACATGATAAGATCCTGTCTGCAGCCACCACTAGGGGGAGTTCACTGTATAGAGAGATACATGATAAGATCATGTCTGCAGCCACCACTAGGGGGAGCTTCCAGTATACAGAGACACATGATAAGATTCTGTTTGCAGCCACCACTAGGAGGAGCTCCCTGTATACAGAGACGCATGATAAGATTCTGTTTGCAGCCACCAGTAGGGGGAGCTCCCTGTATACAGAGAAACATGATAAGATCCTGTCTGCAGCCACCACTAGGGGGAGCTCCCTGTATACAGAGATACATGATAAGATTCTGTCTGCAGCCTCCACTAGAGGGAGCTCCCTGTATACAGAGATACATGATAAGATTCTGTCTGCAGCCACCACTAGGGGGAGCTCCCTGTATACAGAGATACAGGATAAGATTCTGTCTGCACCTTCCACTAGGGGGAGCTCCCTGTATGCAGGGATACATGATAAGATCCTGTCTGTAGCCTCCAATAGGGGGAGCTCCCTGTATACAGAGATACATGATAAGATTCTGTTTGCAGCCACCAGTAGGGGGATCTCCCTGGATACAGAGAAACATGATAAGATCCTGTCTGCAGCCACCACTAGGGGGAGCTCCCTGTATACAGAGATACATGATAAGATCCTGTCTGCAGCCACCACTAGGGGGAGCTCCCTGTATACAGAGATACATAATAAGATCCTGTCTGTAGCCACCACTAGGGGGAGCTCCCTGTATACAGAGATACATGATAGGATTCTGTCTGCAGCCACCACTAGGGGTAGCTCCCTATATACAGAGATACATGATAAGATTCTGTCTGCAGCCTCCACTAGGGGGAGCTTCCAGTATACAGAGATACATGATAAGATTCTGTCTGCAGCCACCACTAGGGGGAGCTCCCTGTATACAGAAATACATGATAAGATCCTGTCTGCAGCCACCACTAGGGGGAGCTCCCTGTATACAGAGATACATGATAAGATCCTGTCTGTAGCCACCACTAGGGGGAGCTCCCTGTATACAGAGATACATGATAGGATTCTGTCTGCAGCCACCACTAGGGGGAGCTCCCTATATACAGAGATACATGATAAGATTCTGTCAGCAGCCACCACTAGGGGGAGCTTCCTGTATACAGAGATACATGATAGGATTCTGTCTGCAGCCACCACTAGGGTTAGCTCCCTATATACAGAGATACATGATAAGATTCTGTCTGCAGCCGCCACTAGGGGGAGCTTCCTGTATACAGAGATGCATGATAAGATTCTGTCTGCAGCCTCCACTAGGGGGAGCTTCCAGTATACAGAGATACATGATAAGATTCTGTCTGCAACCACCACTAGGGGGAACTCCCTGTATACAGAGATACATGATAGGATTCTGTCTGCAGCCACCACTAGGGGGAGCTCCCTGTATACAGAGATACATGATAAGATCCTGTCTGTAGCCACCACTAGGGGGAGCTCCCTGTATACAGAGATACATGATAATATTCTGTCTGCAGCCACCACTAGGGGGAGCTCCCTGTATACAGAGATACATGATAAGATCCTGTCTGCAGCCACCACTAGGGGGAGCTCCCTGTATGCAGAGATACATGATAAGATCCAGTCTGCAGCCACCACTAGGGGGAGCTCCCTGTATACAGAGATACATGATAAGATTCTGTCTGCAGCCACCACTAGGGGGAGCTCCCTGTATACAGAGATAAATGATAATATTCTGTCTGCAGCCACCACTAGGGGGAGCTTCCAGTATACAAAGACACATGATAAGATCCTGTCTGCAGCCACCACTAGGGGAAGCTCCCTGTATACAGAGATACATGATAAGATTCTGTCTGCAGCCACCACTAGGGGGAGCTCCCTGTATACAGAGATACATGATAAGATTCTGTCTGCAGCCACCACTAGGGGGAGCTTCCTGTATACATTGATACATGATAGGATTCTGTCTGCAGCCACCACTAGGGGGAGCTCCCTATATACAGAGATACATGATAAGATTCTGTCTGCAGCCACCACTAGGGGGAGCTTCCTGTATACAGAGATACATGATAAGATTCTGTCTGCAGCCTCCACTAGGGGGAGCTTCCTGTATACAGAGATACATGATAAGATTCTGTCTGCAGCCACCACTAGGGGGAGCTTCCAGTATACAGAGATACATGATAAGATTCTGTCTGCAGCCACCACTAGGGGGAGCTCCCTGTATACAGAGATACTGTCACGCTGTCTCTGTATACTGGAGGTAGGGGGCCTAAGCTGACCCTAAGCTGGGGCCCTGACTAATCCCTCAACCTGGAGGTACTGTTAAAGGTACAGAGGTCCAGGCCGCCAGCGTAACCCCTACCTCCTGAGGATCCCTGCACCTAAGTAATCTAGTCCTGAGAAGGACCCCGATCACAACAAAAGGGGACAAGTAATAATATGCCCACACACAGTACTTAGACGAACGAGACAGTACAAGGGAAAAACCAAAACCACCTTGCATACAAAAACTACACAACTACAACAGAGGGAACACCAACGGGAAAGGAGATAAATGATAAAGCGAGGAAGGGAAAAAACACTCCAAATACACTTATCTCTGAAACTCCAAATACCACGATCCGCTCTGTTAGTCTGCATGAAATGCTTTCACCGACACTTCCCTAACAGACCAGCAGGCATTTGAAGGAGTCTCACTACAGCAGCATTGATTGCAGCTGGGCGAGGCTGGACCTCGTCTAGCACAGAGAGAGAGAGAATTAACTCCCTCACTGCCGAAAAACACAAAGCACCAAAAAGTCAGCTGCGAGAAGTCAGGCTGTGTAATCGTGACGATCTTCGTGGCGACACACCCGTGACAGTACCCCCCCTTCTACGAGGGGGCCTCCGGACCCTCAGGGCCAGGTTTATCCGGGTGAGTCGTGTGGAAGGCCCGAACTAATCAGTCTGAGTTAATATCCGACGCAGGAACCCACATCCTCTCCTCAGGACCATACCCTTTCCAATGAACCAGGTACTGAAGGGACCGGCGATTAAAGCGTGAATCGATGACCCTCGATACCTGGAACTCCAAGTTACCATTGACCACCACTGGAGGGGGAGGTAAAGGTGAAGGTACCACCGGCGCCACATACCACTTAAGCAACGATCTGTGGAACACGTTGTGAATTTTAAACGTAGGGGGGAGGTCAAGACGGAATGCCACCGGATTAATTATAGAACTGATTCTGTACGGCCCGATGAACCTGGGACCCAGTTTCCAGGAGGGAACCTTAAGTTTTATATTCCTGGTAGACAACCATACCCGATCGTTCACACTTAGGTCCGGACCAGACACTCTCCTCCTATCAGCCATACGTTTGTATCGGTTCCCCATAGTATTCAGATTCTTCAGCACCCCTCTCCATACTGAAGCGAGTGATGAGGAAAATCGTTCCTCCTCAGGAACCCCCGAAGAGCCCCCCCTACTGAAAGTACAAAACTGGGGGTGAAAACCATATGCCCCAAAAAACGGGGACTTACCAGTGGACTCGCTCCGCCTATTATTAAGAGCAAACTCTGCCAGAGGTAAGAAAGAAGCCCAGTCCTCCTGGTTCTCTGACACAAAACACCGGAGATATGTCTCCAAGCTCTGGTTCATTCGTTCCGTCTGACCATTGGTCTGAGGATGAAAAGCCGATGAGAACGACAAATGCATCCCCCGCCGTGCACAAAACGCCTTCCAGAACTTGGACACAAACTGAGACCCCCGATCAGACACCACCTCGGAGGGTACCCCGTGAAGCCTCACAATCTCCCCAATGAACACCTGCGCAAGAGTTTTAGCATTAGGGAGAGCAGGAAGAGCGATAAAATGTGCCATCTTGCTGAACCTGTCCACTACAACGAGTATGACCGTTTTACCCGAAGACGGAGGGAGGTCCGTAATAAAGTCCATAGACAGATGAGTCCAAGGACGCTCCGGGATCTTCAAAGGTAAGAGGGCCCCAGACGGACGGGTATGTGAGGTCTTAGAGCGCGCACAAACCCCACAGGACGCGACAAAAGTTACCACCTCCTTATGTAAGTTAGGCCACCAAAACCGACGCGAGAGGAGATCCACAGTTGCTTTACTTCCCGGGTGTCCTGCAAAAACTGAGTTATGGTGTGCCTCGATCACCTTTTGTCGCAACTGATCTGGAACAAACAGTCTCCCCGGAGGTCCAACAGGGGCGTCCCCCTGAGCCTCCAATACCTCCTCCTCCAGCTCAGAGCATACTGCCGAAACCACCACCCCCTCCTGAAGGATAGGAATCGGGTCGTCCGTATTCCCGGCCCCAGGGAAACTACGAGATAAGGCATCCGCCTTTACATTTTTTGACCCAGGACGATATGTAACGACAAAATTAAACCTGGTAAAAAACAATGACCACCTAGCTTGTCTGGGATTCAGACGTTTCGCGGACTCCAGATATAGCAGGTTCTTGTGATCGGTGATGACGGTGACCGGATGGACTGCCCCCTCCAAAAAATGGCGCCACTCCTCAAAAACTAACTTAATGGCCAAGAGTTCCCTATTGCCGACATCGTAATTCCTCTCAGCGGACGACAATTTTTTAGAGAAAAAGGCGCACGGATGCCACTTACCAGGGGACGAACCTTGTGACAATACTGCTCCCACCCCTACCTCGGAAGCGTCTACCTCTACAATGAATGGCTGTGACGCATCAGGTTGAATGAGTATGGGTGCCGAGGCAAAACATTTTTTCAAGGAGGAGAATGCTTGACAAGCCTTGTCAGACCACCTAGAAAAATCCGTCCCCTTTTTAGTCATGTCTGTGAGAGGCTTAACCATGGACGAGAAATTACGAATGAACTTCCGGTAATAATTAGCAAACCCCAGGAAACGTTGTAGTGCCTTAAGATTCTCTGGCCGATCCCACTCAAGAACTGCCCGCACTTTCCCAGGGTCCATACGAAAACCGGACGCTGAAACCAGGAAGCCTAAAAACTGGAGTTCCTGTACGGCGAACACACACTTTTCCCATTTGGCATACAGTTTATTATCCCGCAAGATCTGTAACACCTGCCTAACGTGCTCCTGATGAGACACCAGATCCGGCGAGTAAATTAAGATATCATCCAGATATATGACAACAAACTGTCCCACCAGGCGGCGAAAAATGTCATTAACAAAGTGTTGGAACACCGCCGGGGCATTAGTCAGACCGAATGGCATGACAAGGTTCTCATAATGCCCCTCCGGAGTGTTAAACGCCGTCTTCCACTCATCCCCCTCCTTCATCCTAATCAGATTGTACGCCCCCCTGAGATCCAACTTAGAGAACCATTTGGCGCCCACGATCTGATTAAAGAGATCGGGAATAAGTGGGAGCGGATACGGATCTCGGACCGAAATCCGATTAAGTTCACGGAAATCCAGGCAAGGGCGTAGGCCTCCATCTTTCTTCTTAACAAAGAAGAACCCCGCAGCCACCGGTGAAGATGAAGGTCTAATATGCCCCTTAGCCAGACTTTCTGAAATATAATCCTTCATGGCCTGCCTCTCAGGACCAGAAAGGTTATACAACCTAGCTTTAGGTAACTTGGCCTCAGGGAGCAGTTTTACAGAACAGTCATACTCGCGATGAGGAGGTAGTTCCTGACACCCTTTCTCCGAGAATACATCCTCAAAGTCCGCCAGAAATGGAGGTAAGACCCAAGGAGTAACCGCACCGATGACCGTGTTCATGCAGTTTTTATTACAGAATTTACTCCATTGGCTTATCTCTCTGGTTTGCCAATTAATAACCGGGTTATGCTTAGTTAACCAAGGAAGGCCCAACACTATAGGAGTGGGAAGACCCTCCAACACATAGCAAGACAACAGTTCTTTATGTATCGCCCCCACTTGAAGTTTTACGTCATGCACAGCTTGAAAAAAACTTCCCTGACCGAGAGGCCTGGCATCGATCGAGAATATGGGGATGGGTTTAGCCAACTCACTCAATCGCATACCTTGAACCCGGGCAAACCGAGCATCAACCAGATTAGCCCCGGCCCCACTATCCAGAAGAACAGATATCCTCTCAGTTCTCGTACCCACCACCACCTCCGCCGGTACGAGAAACTGAGACGAACCTAGGGACGAAATACCTACTCCCAGATTGCCGTCCACCACACAACCTGGGATCAACAGTTTTCCGACGACTCTTCACTCTGCAAGGGACGGGATGGACACCCCCCAATAAAATGTCCCTTTCTCCCGCAGAAGAAACACCTTCCTGTCTTATGGCGCACCACCGGTCCCCTCCCCCGAAATGATGTCCCTCCTAATTGCATAGGCTCCTCTGGACTGACCAGGGGAACCACCATATGAGGGGACCTTGTAAGAGGTGGAGTCATCACAGGGGGTAGAGTTATCCCGCACCTCTCCCGAAGCCGTCTGTCAACGCGAATAGCAAGGGCCATAGCGGCTTCCAGTGACGCGGGAGAGTCATACTGTGCCAACACATCCTGTAATTTGTCGGATAAACCTTGACAAAACTGGCTCCTAAGAGCCGGGTCATTCCACTGGGTGTCCGTGGCCCACCTACGGAACTCCGAACAGAATTCCTCCGCCGGACGATCTCCCTGCTGAATCCTACGTAACTTAGACTCAGCAAGGGAGATCCGATCTGGGTCATCATATACGAGTCCCAGAGCAGCGAAAAACCTATCCACTGACTGGAGAGCCGGGGAGCCCGGGGGAAGAGAGAACGCCCAAGATTGTGGGTCCCCTTGTAGGAGCGAGATGACAATTCCCACCCTTTGTTCTTCACTCCCCGATGACCGAGGCCGCAGCCGAAAGTACAACTTGCATGCCTCCCGGAAAACAAAAAACTTGTCCCGCCCCCCAGTGAACCTGTCAGGGAGAGCTACTTTAGGTTCTGGTCCGGCTTGCTCCTGAGGATACAAAACCTTGGACCTAACGTCCGCCAGCTCCATGGACAAACTCTGCAACTGCCGAGCTAGACCGGCTACTGGATCCATGGCAGCTGGAGAAAAACTAAGTGGTCGGTGAAAATGTCACGCTGTCTCTGTATACTGGAGGTAGGGGGCCTAAGCTGACCCTAAGCTGGGGCCCTGACTAATCCCTCAACCTGGAGGTACTGTTAAAGGTACAGAGGTCCAGGCCGCCAGCGTAACCCCTACCTCCTGAGGATCCCTGCACCTAAGTAATCTAGTCCTGAGAAGGACCCCGATCACAACAAAAGGGGACAAGTAATAATATGCCCACACACAGTACTTAGACGAACGAGACAGTACAAGGGAAAAACCAAAACCACCTTGCATACAAAAACTACACAACTACAACAGAGGGAACACCAACGGGAAAGGAGATAAATGATAAAGCGAGGAAGGGAAAAAACACTCCAAATACACTTATCTCTGAAACTCCAAATACCACGATCCGCTCTGTTAGTCTGCATGAAATGCTTTCACCGACACTTCCCTAACAGACCAGCAGGCATTTGAAGGAGTCTCACTACAGCAGCATTGATTGCAGCTGGGCGAGGCTGGACCTCGTCTAGCACAGAGAGAGAGAGAATTAACTCCCTCACTGCCGAAAAACACAAAGCACCAAAAAGTCAGCTGCGAGAAGTCAGGCTGTGTAATCGTGACGATCTTCGTGGCGACACACCCGTGACAGATACATGATAAGATTCTGTCTGCAGCCACCACTAGGGGGAGCTCCCTGTATACAGAGATACATGATAAGATCCTGTCTGCAGCCACCACTAGGGGGAGCTCCCTGTATACAGAGATACATGATAGGATTCTGTCTGCAGCCACCACTAGGGGTAGCTCCCTATATACAGAGATACATGATAAGATCCTATCTGTAGCCACCACTAGGGGGAGCTCCCTGTATACAGAGATACATGATAATATTCTGTCTGCAGCCACCACTAGGGGGAGCTCCCTGTATACAGAGATACATGATAAGATTCTGTCTGCAGTCACCACTAGGGGGGGTGCCCTGTATACAGATACATGATAAGATCCTGTCTGCAGCCACCACTAGGGGGAGCTCCCTGTATACAGAGATATATGATAAGATCCTGTCTGCAGCCACCACTAGGGGGAGCTCCCTGTATACAGAGATACATGATAGGATTCTGTCTGCAGCCACCACTAGGGGGAGCTCCCTGTATACAGAGATACATGATAGGATCCTGTCTGTAGCCACCACTAGGGGGAGCTCCCTGTATACAGAGATACATGATAATATTCTGTCTGCAGCCACCACTAGGGGGAGCTCCCTGTATACAGAGATACATGATAAGATCCTGTCTGCAGCCACCACTAGGGGGAGCTCCCTGTATACAGAGATACATGATAATATTCTGTCTGCAGCCACCACTAGGGGGAGCTCCCTGTATACAGAGATACATGATAAGATTCTGTCTGCAGCCATCAGTAGGGGGAGGTCCCTGTATACAGAGATACATGATAAGATCCTGTCTGCAGCCACCACTAGGGGGAGCTCCCTGTATACAGAGATACATGATAAGATTCTGTCTGCAGCCACCACTAGGGGGAGCTCCCTGTATACAGAGATACATGATAAGATTCTGTCTGCAGCCTCCACTAGGGGGAGCTCCCTGTATACAGAGAAACATGATAAGATCCTGTCTGCAGCCACCACTAGGGGGAGCTCCCTGTATGCAGAGATACATGAAAAGATCCTGTCTGCAGCCACCACTAGGGGGAGCTCCCTGTATACAGAGATACATGATAGGATTCTGTCTGCAGCCACTACTAGGGGGAGCTCCCTATATACAGAGATACATGATAAGATTCTGTCTGCAGCCACCACTAGGGGGAGCTTCCCGTATACAGAGACACATGATAAGATTCTGTCTGCAGCCACCACTAGGGGGAGCTCCCTGTATACAGAGATACATGATAAGATTCTGTCTGCAGCCACCACTAGGGGGAGCTTCCTGTATACAGAGATACATGATAATATTCTGTCTGCAGCCACCACTAGGGGGAGCTACCAGTATACAGAGACACATGATAAGATCCTGTCTGCAGCCACCACTAGGGGGAGTTCCCTGTATAGAGAGATACATGATAAGATCATGTCTGCAGCCACCACTAGGGGGAGCTTCCAGTATACAGAGACACATGATAAGATTCTGTTTGCAGCCACCACTAGGAGGAGCTCCCTGTATACAGAGAAACATGATAAGATCCTGTCTGCAGCCACCACTAGGGGGAGCTCCCTGTATACAGAGATACATGATAAGATTCTGTCTGCAGCCTCCACTAGAGGGAGCTCCCTGTATACAGAGATACATGATAAGATTCTGTCTGCAGCCACCACTAGGGGGAGCTCCCTGTATACAGAGATACAGGATAAGATTCTGTCTGCACCTTCCACTAGGGGGAGCTCCCTGTATGCAGGGATACATGATAAGATCCTCTCTGTAGCCTCCAATAGGGGGAGCTTTCTGTATACAGAGATACATGATAAGATTCTGTTTGCAGCCACCAGTAGGGGGATCTCCCTGGATACAGAGAAACATGATAAGATCCTGTCTGCAGCCACCACTAGGGGGAGCTCCCTGTATACAGAGATACATGATAAGATCCTGTCTGCAGCCACCACTAGGGGGAGCTCCCTGTATACAGAGATACATGATAAGATCCTGTCTGTAGCCACCACTAGGGGGAGCTCCCTGTATACAGAGATACATGATAGGATTCTGTCTGCAGCCACCACTAGGGGTAGCTCCCTATATACAGAGATACATGATAAGATTCTCTCTGCAGCCTCCACTAGGGGGAGCTTCCAGTATACAGAGATACATGATAAGATTATGTCTGCAGCCACCACTAGGGGGAGCTCCCTGTATACAGAAATACATGATAAGATCCTGTCTGCAGCCACCACTAGGGGGAGCTCCCTGTATACAGAGACACATGATAAGATCCTGTCTGTAGCCACCACTAGGGGGAGCTCCCTGTATACAGAGATACATGATAAGATTCTGTCTGCAGCCACCACTAGGGGGAGCTCCCTATATACAGAGATACATGATAAGATTCTGTCAGCAGCCACCACTAGGGGGAGCTTCCTGTATACAGAGATACATGATAGGATTCTGTCTGCAGCCACCACTAGGGTTAGCTCCCTATATACAGAGATACATGATAAGATTCTGTCTGCAGCCACCACTAGGGGGAGCTTCCTGTATGCAGAGATACATGATAAGATTCTGTCTGCAGCCTCCACTAGGGGGAGCTTCCAGTATACAGAGATACATGATAAGATTCTGTCTGTAGCCACCACTAGGGGGACCTCCCTGTATACACAGATACATGATAGGATTCTGTCTGCAGCCACCACTAGGGGGAGCTCCCTGTATACAGAGATACATGATAAGATCCTGTCTGTAGCCACCACTAGGGGGAGCTCCCTGTATACAGAGATACATGATAGGATTCTGTCTGCAGCCACCACTAGGGTTAGCTCCCTATATACAGAGATACATGATAAGATTCTGTCTGCAGCCACCACTAGGGGGAGCTTCCTGTATACAGAGATACATGATAAGATTCTGTCTGCAGCCTCCACTAGGGGGAGCTTCCAGTATACAGAGATACATGATAAGATTCTGTCTACAGCCACCACTAGGGGGAGCTCCCTGTATACAGAGATACATGATAGGATTCTGTCTGCAGCCACCACTAGGGGGAGCTCCCTGTATACAGAGATACATGATAAGATCCTGTCTGTAGCCACCACTATGGGGAGCTCCCTGTATGCAGAGATACATGATAAGATCCAGTCTGCAGCCACCACTAGGGGGAGCTCCCTGTATACAGAGATACATGATAAGATCCTGTCTGCAGCCACCACTAGGGGGAGCTCCCTGTATACAGAGATACATGATAAGATTCTGTCTGCAGCCACCACTAGGGGGAGCTCCCTGTATACAGAGATACATGATAATATTCTGTCTGCAGCCACCACTAGGGGGAGCTTCCAGTATACAAAGACACATGATAAGATCCTGTCTGCAGCCACCACTAGGGGGAGCTCCCTGTATACAGAGATACATGATAAGATTCTGTCTGCAGCCACCACTAGGGGGAGCTCCCTGTATACAGAGATACATGATAAGATTCTGTCTGCAGCCACCACTAGGGGGAGCTTCCTGTATACAGAGATACATGATAGGATTCTGTCTGCAGCCACCACTAGGGGGAGCTCCCTATATACAGAGATACATGATAAGATTCTGTCTGAAGCCACCACTAGGGGGAGCTTCCTGTATACAGAGATACATGATAAGATTCTGTCTGCAGCCTCCACTAGGGGGAGCTTCCTGTATACAGAGATACATGATAAGATTCTGTCTGCAGTCACCACTAGGGGGAGCTTCCAGTATACAGAGATACATGATAAGATTCTGTCTGCAGCCACCACTAGGGGGAGCTCCCTGTATACAGAGATACATGATAAGATTCTGTCTGCAGCCACCACTAGGGGGAGCTCCCTGTATACAGAGATACATGATAAGATCCTGTCTGCAGCCACCACTAGGGGGAGCTCCCTGTATACAGAGATACATGATAGGATTCTGTCTGCAGCCACCACTAGGGGGAGCTCCCTGTATACAGAGATACATGATAATATTCTGTCTGCAGCCACCACTAGGGGGAGCTCCCTGTATACAGAGATACATGATAAGATTCTGTCTGCAGTCACCACTAGGGGGGGCGCCCTGTATACAGATACATGATAAGATCCTGTCTGCAGCCACCACTAGGGGGAGCTCCCTGTATACAGAGATACATGATAAGATCCTGTCTGCAGCCAACACTAGGGGGAGCTCCCTGTATACAGAGATACATGATAGGATTCTGTCTGCAGCCACCACTAGGGGGAGCTCCCTGTATACAGAGATACATGATAGGATCCTGTCTGTAGCCACCACTAGGGGGAGCTCCCTGTATACAGAGATACATGATAATATTCTGTCTGCAGCCACCACTAGGGGGAGCTCCCTGTATACAGAGATACATGATAAGATCCTGTCTGCAGCCACCCCTAGGGGGACCTCCCTGTATACAGAGATATATGATAATATTCTGTCTGCAGCCACCACTAGGGGGAGCTCCCTGTATACAGAGATACATGATAAGATTCTGTCTGCAGCCACCACTAGGGGGAGCTCCCTCTATACAGAGATACATGATAAGATTCTGTCTGCAGCCATCACTAGGGGGAGGTCCCTGTATACAGAGATACATAAGATCCTGTCTGCAGCCACACCTAGGGGGAGCTCCCTGTATACAGAGATATATGATAATATTCTGTCTGCAGCCACCACTAGGGGGAGCTCCCTGTATACAAAGATACATGATAATATTCTGTCTGCAGCCACCACTAGGGGGAGCTCCCTGTATACAGAGATACATGATAAGATTCTGTCTGCAGCCATCACTAGGGGGAGGTCCCTGTATACAGAGATACATGATAAGATCCTGTCAGCAGTCACCACTAGGGGGAGCTCCCTGTATACAGAGATACATGATAAGATCCTGTCTGCAGCCACCACTAGGGGGAGCTCCCTGTATACAGAGATACATGATAAGATTCTGTCTGCAGCCACCACTAGGGGGAGCTCCCTGTATACAGAGATACATGATAAGATTCTGTCTGCAGCCACCACTAGGGGGAGCTCCCTGTATACAGAGATACATGATAAGATCCTGTCTGCAGCCACCACTAGGGGGAGCTCCCTGTATACAGAGATACATGATAGGATTCTGTCTGCAGCCACCACTAAGGGGAGCTCCCTGTATACAGAGATACATGATAGGATCCTGTCTGTAGCCACCACTAGGGGGAGCTCCCTGTATACAGAGATACATGATAATATTCTGTCTGCAGCCACCACTAGGGGGAGCTCCCTGTATACTGAGAAACATGATAAGATCCTGTCTGCAGCCACCACTAGGGGGAGCTCCCTGTATACAGAGATACATGATAATATTCTGTCTGCAGCCTCCACTAGGGGGAGCTCCCTGTATACAGAGATACATGATAAGATCCTGCCTGCAGCCACCACTAGGGGGAGCTCCCTGTATACAGAGATACATGATAAGATTCTGTCTGCAGCCACCACTAGGGGGAGCTCTCTGTATACAGAGATACATGATAAGATTCTGTCTGCAGCCACCACTAGGGGGAGCTCCCTGTATACAGAGATACATGATAAGATCCTGTCTGCAGCCATCACTAGGGGGAGCTCCCTGTATACAGAGATACATGATAAGTTTCTGTCTGCAGCCACCACTAGGGGGAGCTCCCTGTATACAGAGATACATGATAAGATCCTGTCTGCAGCCACCACCAGGGGGAGCTCCCTTTATACAGAGATACATGATAATATTCTGTCTGCAGCCACCACTAGGGGGAGCTCCCTGTATACAGAGATACATGATAAGATTCTGTCTGCAGCCATCACCAGGGGGAGGTCCCTGTATACAGAGATACATGATAAGATCCTGTCTGCAGCCACCACTAGGGGGAGCTCCCTGTATACAGAGATACATGATAAGATTCTGTCTGCAGCCACCACTAGGGGGAGCTCCCTGTATACAGAGATACATGATAAGATTCTGTCTGCAGCCTCCACTAGGGGGAGCTCCCTGTATACAGAGAAACATGATAAGATCCTGTCTGCAGCCACCACTAGGGGGAGCTCCCTGTATGCAGAGATACATGAAAAGATCCTGTCTGCAGCCACCACTAGGGGGAGCTCCCTGTATACAGAGATACATGATAGGATTCTGTCTGCAGCCACTACTAGGGGGAGCTCCCTATATACAGAGATACATGATAAGATTCTGTCTGCAGCCACCACTAGGGGGAGCTTCCCGTATACAGAGACACATGATAAGATTCTGTCTGCAGCCACCACTAGGGGGAGCTCCCTGTATACAGAGATACATGATAAGATTCTGTCTGCAGCCACCACTAGGGGGAGCTTCCTGTATACAGAGATACATGATAATATTCTGTCTGCAGCCACCACTAGGGGGAGCTTCCAGTATACAGAGACACATGATAAGATCCTGTCTGCAGCCACCACTAGGGGGAGTTCCCTGTATAGAGAGATACATGATAAGATCATGTCTGCAGCCACCACTAGGGGGAGCTTCCAGTATACAGAGACACATGATAAGATTCTGTTTGCAGCCACCACTAGGAGGAGCTCCCTGTATACAGAGAAACATGATAAGATCCTGTCTGCAGCCACCACTAGGGGGAGCTCCCTGTATACAGAGATATATGATAAGATTCTGTCTGCAGCCTCCACTAGAGGGAGCTCCCTGTATACAGAGATACATGATAAGATTCTGTCTGCAGCCACCACTAGGGGGAGCTCCCTGTATACAGAGATACAGGATAAGATTCTGTCTGCACCTTCCACTAGGGGGAGCTCCCTGTATGCAGGGACACATGATAAGATCCTCTCTGTAGCCTCCAATAGGGGGAGCTCCCTGTATACAGAGATACATGATAAGATTCTGTTTGCAGCCACCAGTAGGGGGATCTCCCTGGATACAGAGATACATGATAAGATCCTGTCTGTAGCCACCACTAGGGGGAGCTCCCTGTATACAGAGATACATGATAGGATTCTGTCTGCAGCCACCACTAGGGGTAGCTCCCTATATACAGAGAAACATGATAAGATTCTGTCTGCAGCCTCCACTAGGGGGAGCTTCCAGTATACAGAGATACATGATAAGATTCTGTCTGCAGCCACCACTAGGGGGAGCTCCCTGTATACAGAAATACATGATAAGATCCTGTCTGCAGCCACCACTAGGGGGAGCTCCCTGTATACAGAGATACATGATAAGATCCTGTCTGTAGCCACCACTAGGGGGAGCTCCCTGTATACAGAGATACATGATAGGATTCTGTCTGCAGCCACCACTAGGGGGAGCTCCCTATATACAGAGATACATGATAAGATTCTGTCAGCAGCCACCACTAGGGGGAGCTTCCTGTATACAGAGATACATGATAGGATTCTGTCTGCAGCCACCACTAGGGTTAGCTCCCTATATACAGAGATACATGATAAGATTCTGTCTGCAGCCACCACTAGGGGGAGCTTCCTGTATACAGAGATACATGATAAGATTCTGTCTGCAGCCTCCACTAGGAGGAGCTTCCAGTATACAGAGATACATGATAAGATTCTGTCTGTAGCGACCACTATGGGGAGCTCCCTGTATACAGAGATACATGATAATATTCTGTCTGCAGCCACCACTAGGGGGAGCTCCCTGTATACAGAGATACATGATAAGATCCTGTCTGCAGCCACCACTAGGGGGAGCTCCTTGTATGCAGAGATACATGATAAGATTCAGTCTGCAGCCACCACTAGGGGGAGCTCCCTGTATACAGAGATACATGATAAGATTCTGTCTGCAGCCACCACTAGGGGGAGCTCCCTGTATACAGAGATACATGATAATATTCTGTCTGCAGCCACCACTAGGGGGAGCTTCCAGTATACAAAGACACATGATAAGATCCTGTCTGCAGCCACCACTAGGGGGAGCTCCCTGTATACAGAGATACATGATAAGATTCTGTCTGCAGCCACCACTAGGGGGAGCTCCCTGTATACAGAGATACATGATAAGATTCTGTCTGAAGCCACCACTAGGGGGAGCTTCCTGTATACAGAGATACATGATAGGATTCTGTCTGCAGCCACCACTAGGGGGAGCTCCCTATATACAGAGATACATGATAAGATTCTTTCTGCAGCCACCACTAGGGGGAGCTTCCTGTATACAGAGATACATGATAAGATTCTGTCTGCAGCCTCCACTAGGGGGAGCTTCCTGTATACAGAGATACATGATAAGATTCTGTCTGCAGTCACCACTAGGGGGAGCTT
The DNA here is from genome assembly GCF_046119375.1 of Phyllobates terribilis. Classification (NCBI taxonomy): domain Eukaryota; kingdom Metazoa; phylum Chordata; class Amphibia; order Anura; family Dendrobatidae; genus Phyllobates; species Phyllobates terribilis. Next base: position 394,292,858 of record NW_027362769.1, on the reverse strand, counting down.
CCAGTATACAGAGATACATGATAAGATTCTGTCTGCAGCCACCACTAGGGGGAGCTCCCTGTATACAGAGATACATGATAAGATCCTGTCTGCAGCCACCACTAGGGGGAGCTCCCTGTATACAGAGATACATGATAAGATCCTGTCTGCAGCCACCACTAGGGGGAGCTCCCTGTATACAGAGATACATGATAGGATTCTGTCTGCAGCCACCACTAGGGGGAGCTCCCTGTATACAGAGATACATGATAATATTCTGTCTGCAGCCACCACTAGGGGGAGCTCCCTGTATACAGAGATACATGATAAGATTCTGTCTGCAGCCACCACTAGGGGGGGCGCCCCGTATACAGATACATGATAAGATCCTGTCTGCAGCCACCACTAGGGGGAGCTCCCTGTATACAGAGATACATGATAAGATCCTGTCTGCAGCCACCACTAGGGGGAGCTCCCTGTATACAGAGATACATGATAGGATTCAGTCTGCAGCCACCACTAGGGGGAGCTCCCTGTATACAGAGATACATGATAGGATCCTGTCTGTAGCCACCACTAGGGGGAGCTCCCTGTATACAGAGATACATGATAATATTCTGTCTGCAGCCACCACTAGGGGGAGCTCCCTGTATACAGAGATACATGATAAGATCCTGTCTGCAGCCACCCCTAGGGGGAGCTCCCTGTATACAGAGATATATGATAATATTCTGTCTGCAGCCACCACTAGGGGGAGCTCCCTGTATACAGAGATACATGATAAGATTCTGTCTGCAGCCACCACTAGGGGGAGCTCCCTGTATACAGAGATACATGATAAGATTCTGCCTGCAGCCATCACTAGGGGGAGGTCCCTGTATACAGAGATACATGATAAGATCCTGTCTGCAGCCACCACTAGGGGGAGGTCCCTGTATACAGAGATATATGATAATATTCTGTCTGCAGCCACCACTAGGGGGAGCTCCCTGTATACAGAGATACATGATAAATTCTGTCTGCAGCCACCACTAGGGGGGAGGTCCCTGTATACAGAGATACATGATAAGATCCTGTCAGCAGTCACCACTAGGGGGAGCTCCCTGTATACAGAGATACATGATAAGATCCTGTCTGCAGCCACCACTAGGGGGAGCTCCCTGTATACAGAGATACATGATAAGATTCTGTCTGCAGCCACCACTAGGGGGAGCTCCCTGTATACAGAGATACATGATAAGATTCTGTCTGCAGCCACCACTAGGGGGAGCTCCCTGTATACAGAGATACATGATAAGATTCTGTCTGCAGCCACCACTAGGGGGAGCTCCCTGTATACAGAGATACATAAGATCCTGTCTGCAGCCACCACTAGGGGGAGCTCCCTGTATACAGAGATACATGATAGGATTCTGTCTGCAGCCACCACTAAGGGGAGCTCCCTGTATACAGACATACATGATAGGATCCTGTCTGTAGCCACCACTAGGGGGAGCTCCCTGTATACAGAGGTACATGATAATATTCTGTCTGCAGCCACCACTAGGGGGAGCTCCCTGTATACTGAGAAACATGATAAGATCCTGTCTGCAGCCACCACTAGGGGGAGCTCCCTGTATACAGAGATACATGATAATATTCTGTCTGCAGCCCCAACTAGGGGGAGCTCCCTGTATACAGAGATACATGATAAGATCCTGTCTGCAGCCACCACTAGGGGGAGCTCCCTGTATACAGAGATACATGATAAGATTCTGTCTGCAGCCACCACTAGGGGGAGCTCCCTGTATACAGAGATAAATGATAAGATCCTGTCTGCAGCCACCACTAGGGGGAGCTCACTGTATACAGAGATACATGATAATATTCTGTCTGCAGCCTCCACTAGGGGGAGCTCCCTGTATACAGAGATACATGATAAGATCCTGTCTGCAGCCACCACTAGGGGGAGCTCCCTGTATACAGAGATACATGATAAGATTCTGTCTGCAGCCAGCACTAGGGGGAGCTCTCTGTAAACAGAGATACATGATAAGATTCTGTCTGCAGCCACCACTAGGGGGAGCTCCCTGTATACAGAGATACATGATAAGATCCTATCTGTAGCCACCACTAGGGGGAGCTCCCTGTATACAGAGATACATGATAAGATCCTGTCTGCAGCCACCACTAGGGGGAGCTCCCTGTATACAGAGATACATGATAAGATCCTGTCTGTAGCCACCACTAGGGGGAGCTCCCTGTATACAGAGATACATGATAGGATTCTGTCTGCAGCCACCACTAGGGGTAGCTCCCTATATAAAGAGAAACATGATAAGATTCTGTCTGCAGCCTCCACTAGGGGGAGCTTCCAGTATACAGAGATACATGATAAGATTCTGTCTGCAGCCACCACTAGGGGGAGCTCCCTGTATACAGAAATATATAATAAGATCCTGTCTGCAGCCACCACTAGGGGGAGCTCCCTGTATACAGAGATACATGATAAGATCCTGTCTGTAGCCACCACTAGGGGGAGCTCCCTGTATACAGAGATACATGATAGGATTCTGTCTGCAGCCACCACTAGGGGGAGCTCCCTATATACAGAGATACATGATAAGATTCTGTCAGCAGCCACCACTAGGGGGAGCTTCCTGTATACAGAGATACATGATAGGATTCTGTCTGCAGCCACCACTAGGGTTAGCTCCCTATATACAGAGATACATGATAAGATTCTGTCTGCAGCCACCACTAGGGGGAGCTTCCTGTATACAGAGATACATGATAAGATTCTGTCTGCAGCCTCCACTAGGAGGAGCTTCCAGTATACAGAGATACATGATAAGATTCTGTCTGCAGCCACCACTAGGGGGAGCTCCCTGTATACAGAGATACATGATAGGATTCTGTCTGCAGCCACCACTAGGGGGAGCTCCCTGTATACAGAGATAAATGATAAGATTCTGTCTGTAGCCACCACTAGGGGGAGCTCCCTGTATACAGAGATACATGATAATATTCTGTCTGCAGCCACCACTAGGGGGAGCTCCCTGTATACAGAGATACATGATAAGATCCTGTCTGCAGCCACCACTAGGGGGAGCTCCTTGTATGCAGAGATACATGATAAGATTCAGTCTGCAGCCACCACTAGGGGGAGCTCCCTGTATACAGAGATACATGATAAGATCCTGTCTGCAGCCACCACTAGGGGGAGCTCCCTGTATACAGAGATACATGATAAGATTCTGTCTGCAGCCACCACTAGGGGGAGCTCCCTGTATACAGAGATACATGATAATATTCTGTCTGCAGCCACCACTAGGGGGAGCTTCCAGTATACAAAGACACATGATAAGATCCTGTCTGCAGCCACCACTAGGGGGAGCTCCCTGTATACAGAGATACATGATAAGATTCTGTCTGCAGCCACCACTAGGGGGAGCTCCCTGTATACAGAGATACATGATAAGATTCTGTCTGAAGCCACCACTAGGGGGAGCTTCCTGTATACAGAGATACATGATAGGATTCTGTCTGCAGCCACCACTAGGGGGAGCTCCCTATATACAGAGATACATGATAAGATTCTTTCTGCAGCCACCACTAGGGGGAGCTTCCTGTATACAGAGATACATGATAAGATTCTGTCTGCAGCCTCCACTAGGGGGAGCTTCCTGTATACAGAGATACATGATAAGATTCTGTCTGCAGTCACCACTAGGGGGAGCTTCCAGTATACAGAGATACATGATAAGATTCTGTCTGCAGCCACCACTAGGGGGAGCTCCCTGTATACAGAGATACATGATAAGATCCTGTCTGCAGCCACCACTAGGGGGAGCTCCCTGTATACAGAGATACATGATAAGATCCTGTCTGCAGCCACCACTAGGGGGAGCTCCCTGTATACAGAGATACATGATAGGATTCTGTCTGCAGCCACCACTAGGGGGAGCTCCCTGTATACAGAGATACATGATAATATTCTGTCTGCAGCCACCACTAGGGGGAGCTCCCTGTATACAGAGATACATGATAAGATTCTGTCTGCAGTCACCACTAGGGGGGGCGCCCCGTATACAGATACATGATAAGATCCTGTCTGCAGCCACCACTAGGGGGAGCTCCCTGTATACAGAGATACATGATAAGATCCTGTCTGCAGCCACCACTAGGGGGAGCTCCCTGTATACAGAGATACATGATAGGATTCTGTCTGCAGCCACCACTAGGGGGAGCTCCCTGTATACAGAGATACATGATAGGATCCTGTCTGTAGCCACCACTAGGGGAAGCTCCCTGTATACAGAGATACATGATAATATTCTGTCTGCAGCCACCACTAGGGGGAGCTCCCTGTATACAGAGATACATGATAAGATCCTGTCTGCAGCCACCCCTAGGGGGAGCTCCCTGTATACAGAGATATATGATAAGATTCTGTCTGCAGCCACCACTAGGGGGAGCTCCCTCTATACAGAGATACATGATAAGATTCTGTCTGCAGCCATCACTAGGTGGAGGTCCCTGTATACAGAGATACATGATAAGATCCTGTCTGCAGCCACCCCTAGGGGGAGCTCCCTGTATACAGAGATATATGATAATATTCTGTCTGCAGCCACCACTAGGGGGAGCTCCCTGTATACAGAGATACATGATAATATTCTGTCTGCAGCCACCACTAGGGGGAGCTCCCTGTATACAGAGATACATGATAAGATTCTGCCTGCAGCCATCACTAGGGGGAGGTCCCTGTATACAGAGATACATGATAAGATCCTGTCTGCAGCCACCACTAGGGGGAGGTCCCTGTATACAGAGATATATGATAATATTCTGTCTGCAGCCACCACTAGGGGGAGCTCCCTGTATACAGAGATACATGATAAATTCTGTCTGCAGCCACCACTAGGGGGAGGTCCCTGTATACAGAGATACATGATAAGATCCTGTCAGCAGTCACCACTAGGGGGAGCTCCCTGTATACAGAGATACATGATAAGATCCTGTCTGCAGCCACCACTAGGGGGAGCTCCCTGTATACAGAGATACATGATAAGATTCTGTCTGCAGCCACCACTAGGGGGAGCTCCCTGTATACAGAGATACATGATAAGATTCTGTCTGCAGCCACCACTAGGGGGAGCTCCCTGTATACAGAGATACATGATAAGATTCTGTCTGCAGCCACCACTAGGGGGAGCTCCCTGTATACAGAGATACATAAGATCCTGTCTGCAGCCACCACTAGGGGGAGCTCCCTGTATACAGAGATACATGATAGGATTCTGTCTGCAGCCACCACTAAGGGGAGCTCCCTGTATACAGACATACATGATAGGATCCTGTCTGTAGCCACCACTAGGGGGAGCTACCTGTATACAGAGATACATGATAATATTCTGTCTGCAGCCACCACTAGGGGGAGCTCCCTGTATACTGAGAAACATGATAAGATCCTGTCTGCAGCCACCACTAGGGGGAGCTCCCTGTATACAGAGATACATGATAATATTCTGTCTGCAGCCCCAACTAGGGGGAGCTCCCTGAATACAGAGATACATGATAAGATCCTGTCTGTAGCCACCACTAGGGGGAGCTCCCTGTATACAGAGATACATGATAAGATTCTGTCTGCAGCCACCACTAGGGGGAGCTCCCTGTATACAGAGATACATGATAAGATCCTGTCTGCAGCCACCACTAGGGGGAGCTCCCTGTATGCAGAGATACATGATAATATTCTGTCTGCAGCCTCCACTAGGGGGAGCTCCCTGTATACAGAGATACATGATAAGATCCTGTCTGCAGCCACCACTAGGGGGAGCTCCCTGTATACAGAGATACATGATAAGATTCTGTCTGCAGCCAGCACTAGGGGGAGCTCTCTGTAAACAGAGATACATGATAAGATTCTGTCTGTAGCCACCACTAGGGGGAGCTCCCTGTATACAGAGATACATGATAAGATTCTGTCTGCAGCCACCACTAGGGGGAGCTCCCTGTATATAGAGATACATGATAAGATTCTGTCTGCAGCCACCACTAGAGGGAGCTCCCTGTATACAGAGATACATGATAAGATTCTGTCTGCAGCCACCACTAAGGGGAGCTCCCTGTATACAGAGATGCATGATAAGATTCTGTCTGCAGCCACCATTAGAGGGAGCTCCTCTGTATACAGAGATACATGCTAAGATTTTGTCTGCAGCCACCACTAGGGGGAGCTCCGTGTATACAGAGATAAATGATAAGATCCAGTCTGCAGCCTCCACTAGGGGGAGCTCCCTGTACACAAAGATATAAGATCCTGTCTGCAGCCACCACTAGGGGGAGCTCCCTGTATACAGAGATACATGATAAGATTCTGTCTGCAGCCACCACTAGGGGGAGCTCCCTGTATACAGAGATACATGATAAGATCCTATCTGCAGCCATCACTAGGGGGAGCTCCCTGTATACAGAGATACATGATAAGATCCTGTCTGCAGCCACTACTAGGGGGAGCTCCCTGTATACAGAGATACATGATAAAATCCTGTCTGCAGCCACCACTAGGGGGAGCTCCCTGAATACAGAGATACATAAGATTCTGCCTGCAGCCACCACTAGGGGGATCTCTCTGTACGCAGAGATAGAATCTTATCATGTGTCTGCAGCCTCCACTAGGGGGAGCTCCCTGTATACAGAGATACATGATGACATCCTGTCTGCAGCCACCAATAGGGGGAGCTCCCTGTATACAGAGATACATGATAAGATTCTGTCTGCAGCCACCACTAGGGGGAGCTCCCTGTATACAGAGATACATGATAAGATCCTGTCTGCAGTCACCACTAGGGGGAGCTCCCTGTATACAGAGATACATGATAAGATTCTGTCTGCAGCCACCACTAGGGGGAGCTCCCTGTATACAGAGATACATGATAAGATCCTGTCTGCAGTCACCACTAGGGGGAGCTCCCTGTATACAGAGATACATGATAAGATTCTGTTTGCAGCCACCACTAAGGGGAGCTCCCTGTATACAGAGATGCATGATAAGATTCTGTCTGCAGCCACCATTAGGGGGAGCTCCCCTGTATACAGAGATACATGCTAAGATTTTGTCTGCAGCCACCACTAGGGGGAGCTCCCTGTATACAGAGATACATGATAAGATTTTGTCTGCAGCCACCACTAGGAGGAGCTCCCTGTATACAGAGATACAGGATAAGATTCTGTCTGCAGCCACCGCTAGGGAGAGCTCCCTGTATACAGAGATACATGATAAGATTCTGTCTGCAGCCACCACTAGGGGGAGCTCCCTGTATACAGAGATACATGATAAGATTCTGTCTGCAACCACCACTAGGGGGAGCTCCCTGTATACAGAGATACATGATAAGATTCTGTCTGCAACCACCACTAGGTAGAGCTCCCTGTATACAGAGATACATGATAAGATTCTGTCTGCAACCACCACTAGGGAAAGCTCCCTGTATACAGAGATACAGGATAAGATTCTGTCTGCAGATACCATTAGGGGGAGCTCCCCTGTATACAGAGATATATGATAAGATTTTGTCTGCAGTCATCACCAGGGGGAGCTCCCTGTATACAGAGATACATGATAAGATCCAGTCTGCAGTCACCACTAGGGGGAGCTCCCTGTATACAGAGATACATGATAAGATTCTGTCTGCAGCCACCACTAGGGGGAGCTCCCTGTATACAGAGATACATGATAAGATTCTGTCTGCAGCCACCACTAGGGGGAGCTCCCTGTATACAGAGATACATGATAAGATTCTGTCTGCAGCCACCACTAGGGGGAGCTCCCTGTTTACAGAGATACAGGTTAAGATTCTGTCTGCAACCACCACTAGGAGGAGCTCCCTGTATACAGAGATACATGATAAGATTCTGCCTGCAGCCACCACTTGAGGGAGCTCCCTGTATACAGAGATACATGATAAGATCCAGTCTGCAGCCACCACTAGGGGGAGCTCCCTGTATACAGAGATACATAAGATTCAGTCTGCAGCCACCACTAGGGGGAGTTCCCTGGATACAGAGATACATGATAAGATTCTGACTGCAGCCACCACTAGGGGGAGCTCCCTGGATACAGAGATACATGATAAGATTCTGTCTACAGCCACCACTAGGAGAGCTCCCTGTATACAGAGAGACATGATAAGATTCTGTCTGCAGCCACCACTAGGGGGAACTCCCTGTATACAGAGAGACATGATAAGATTCTGTCTGCAGCCACCACTAGGGGGAGCTCCCTGTATACAGAGATACATGATAAGATCCTGTCTGCAGCCACCACTAGGGGGAGCTCCCTGTATACAGAGATAAATGATAAGATCCAGTCTGCAGCCACCACTAGGAGGAGCTCCCTGTATACAGAGATATATGATAAAATCCTGTCTGCAGCCACCACTAGGGGGAGCTCCCTGTATACACAGATACATGATAAGATTCTGTCTGCAGCCACCACTAGGGGGAGCTCCTTGTATGCAGAGATACATGATAAGATTCTGTCTGCAGCCACCACTAGGAGGAGTTCCCTGTATACAGAGATACATGATAAGATTCTGTCTGTAGTCACCACTAGAGGGAGCTCCCTGTATACAGAGATACATGATAAGATCCTGTCTGCAGTCACCACTAGGGGGGAGCTCCCTGTACACAGAGATACATGATAAGATTCTGTCTGCAACCACCACTAGGGGGAGCTCCCTGTATACAGATATACATGATAATATTCTGTCTGCAGCCATCACTAGGAGGAGCTCCCTGTATACAGAGATACATGATAACGTTCTGTCTGCAGTCACTACTAGGGGGAGCTCCCTGTATACAGAGATACATGATAAGATCCTGTCTACAGGAACCACTAGGGGGAGCTCCCTGTATACAGAGATACAGGATACGATTCTGTCTGCAGCCACCACTAGGAGGAGCTCCCTGTATACAGAGATATATGATAGGATTCTGTCTGCAGCCACCACTAAGGGGAGCTCCCTGTATACAGAGATGCAGGATAAGATTCTGTCTGCAGCCACCTCTAGGAGGAGCTCCCTGTATACAGAGATACATGATAAGATTCTGTCTACAGCCACCACTAGGAGAGCTCCCTGTATACAGAGAGACATGATAAGATTCTGTCTGCAGCCACCACTAGGGGGAGCTCCCTGTATACAGAGAAACATGATAAGATCCTGTCTACAGCCACCATTAGGGGGAGCTCCCTGTATACAGAAATACATGATAAGATTCTGTCTGCAACCACCACTAATGGAAGATCCCTGTATACAGAGAAACATGATAAGATCCTGTCTACAGCCACCATTAGGGGGAGCTCCCTGTATACAGAGATACAGGATAAGATTCTGTCTGCAGTCACAACTAGGAGGAGCTCCCTGTATACAGAGATACATGATAAGATCCTGTCTGCAGCCACCACTAGGAGGAGCTCCCTGTATACAGAGATACATGATAAGATCCTGTCTGCAGCCACCACTAGGAGGAGCTCCCTGTATACAGAGATACATGATAAGATCCTGTCTGCAGCCACAACTAGGAGGAGCTCCCTGTAAACAGAGATACATGATAAGATCCTGTCTACAGCCACCATTAGGGGGAGCTCCCTGTATACAGAGATACATGATAAGATCCTGTCTGCAGTCACAACTAGGAGGAGCTCCCTGTATACAGAGATACATGATAGGATTCTGTCTGCAGCCACCACTAATGGAAGCTCCCTGTATACAGAGAAACATGATAAGATCCTGTCTACAGCCACCACTAGGGGGAGCTCCCTGTATACAGAGATACATGATAAGATTCTGTCTGCAACCACCACTAATGGAAGCTCCCTGTATACAGAGAAACATGATAAGATCCTGTCTGCAGCCACCACTAGGAGGAGCTCCCTGTATACAGAGATATATGAAAAGATTTTGTCTGCAGTCATCACCAGGGGGAGCTCCCTGTATACAGAGATACATGATAAGATCCTGTCTACAGCCACCACTAATGGGAGCACCCTGTGTAGAGAGATACAGTATAAGATTCTGTCTGCAGCCACCACTAGGGGGAGCTCCCTGTTTACAGAGATACAGGTTAAGATTCTGTCTGCAACCACCACTAGGAGGAGCTCCCTGTATACAGAGATACATGATAAGATTCTGTCTGCAGCCATCACTTGAGGGAGCTCCCTGTATACAGAGATACATGATAAGATCCAGTCTGCAGCCACCACTAGGGGGAGCTCCCTGTATACAGAGATACATAAGATTCAGTCTGCAGCCACCACTAGGGGGAGCTCCCTGGATACAGAGATACATGATAAGATCCTGTCTGCAGCCACCACTAGGGGGAGCTCCCTGGATACAGAGATACATGATAAGATTCTGTCTACAGCCACCACTAGGAGAGCTCCCTGTATACAGAGAGACATGATAAGATTCTGTCTGCAGCCACCACTAGGGGGAACTCCCTGTATACAGAGAGACATGATAAGATTCTGTCTGCAGCCACCACTAGGGGGAGATCCCTGTATACAGAGATACATGATAAGATCCTGTCTGCAACCACCACTAGGGGGAGCTCCCTGTATACAGAGATAAATGATAAGATCCAGTCTGCAGCCACCACTAGGGGGAGCTCCCTGTATACAGAGATATATGATAAAATCCTGTCTGCAGCCACCACTAGGGGGAGCTCCCTGTATACACAGATACATGATAAGATTCTGTCTGCAGCCACCACTAGGGGGAGCTCCTTGTATGCAGAGATAAATGATAAGATTCTGTCTGCAGCCACCACTAGGAGGAGTTCCCTGTATACAGAGATACATGATCAGATTCTGTCTGTAGTCACCACTAGAGGGAGCTCCCTGTATACAGAGATACATGATAAGATCCTGTCTGCAGTCACCACTAGGGGGGAGCTCCCTGTATACAGAGATACATGATAAGATTCTGTCTGCAACCACCACTAGGGGGAGCTCCCTGTATACAGAGATACATGATAATATTCTGTCTGCAGCCACCACTAGGAGGAGCTCACTGTATACAGAGATACATGATAACGTTCTGTCTGTAGTCACTACAAGGGGGAGCTCCCTGTATACAGAGATACATGATAAGATCCTGTCTACAGCCACCACTAGGGGGAGCTCCCTGTATACAGAGATACAGGATACGATTCTGTCTGCAGCCACCACTAGGAGGAGCTCCCTGTATACAGAGATATATGATAGGATTCTGTCTGTAGCCACCACTAGGGGGAGCTCCCTGTATACAGAGATGCAGGATAACATTCTGTCTGCAGCCACCACTAATGGAAGCTCCCTGTATACAGAGATACAGGATAAGATTCTGTCTGCAACAACCACTAGTGGAAGCTCCCTGTATACAGAGAAACATGATAAGATCCTGTCTGCAACCACCACTAGGGGGAGCTCCCTGTATACAGAGATACATGATAACGTTCTGTCGGCAGTCACTACTAGGGGGACCTCCCTGTATACAGAGATACATGATAAGATCCTGTCTACAGCCACCACTAGGGGGAGCTCCCTGTATACAGAGATACAGGATACGATTCTGTCTGCAGCCACCACTAGGAGGCGTTCCCTGTATACAGAGATACATGATAAGATTCTGTCTGCAGCCACCACTAGGGGAAGCTCCCTGTATACAGAGATACAGGATAAGATTCTGTCTGCAGACACCATTAGGGGGAGCTCCCCTGTATACAGAGATATATGATAGGATTCTGTCTGCAGCCACCACTAGGGGGAGCTCCCTGTATACAGAGATACATGATAAGATTCTGTCTGCAGCCACCACTAGGAGGAGCTCCCTGTATACAGAGATATATGATAAGATTTTGTCTGCAGTCATCACTAGGGGGAGCTCCCTGTATACAGAGATACATGATAAGATCCTCTCTGCAGCCACCACTAATGGGAGCTCCCTGTGTTGAGAGATACAGTATAAGATTCTGTCTGCAGCCACCACTAGGGGGAGCTCCCTGTTTACAGAGATACAGGTTAAGATTCTGTCTGCAACCACCACTAGGAGGAGATCCCTGTATACAGAGACACATGATAAGGTACGGTCTGCAGTCACCACTAGGAGGAGCTCCCTGTATACAGAGATACATGATAAGATTCTCTCTGCAGCCACCACTAGGGGGAGCTCCCTGTATACAGAGATACATTAGATTCTGTCTGCAGCCACCACTAGGGGGAGCTCCCTGGATACAGAGATACATGATAAGATTCTGTCTGCAGCCACCACTAGGGGGAGCTCCCTGGATACAGAGATACATGATAAGATTCTGTCTACAGCCACCACTAGGAGGAGCTCCCTGTATACAGAGATACATGATAAGATTCTCTCTGCAGCCACCACTTGAGGGAGCTCCCTGTATACAGAGATACATGATAAGATCCTGTCTGCAGCCACCACTAGGGGGAGCTCCCTGTATACAGAGATACATAAGATTCTGTCTGCAGCCACCACTAGGGGGAGCTCCCTGGATACAGAGATACATGATAAGATTCTGTCTGCAGCCACCACTAGGGGGAGCTCCCTGGATACAGAGATACATGATAAGATTCTGTCTACAGCCACCACTAGGGGGAGCTCCCTGTATACAGAGAGACATGATAAGATTCTGTCTGCAGCCACCACTAGGGGGAACTCCCTGTATACAGAGAGACATGATCAGATTCTGTCTGCAGCCACCACTAGGAGGAGCTCCCTGTATAAGGAGATACATGATAAGATCCTGTCTGCAACCACCACTAGGGGGAGCTCCCTGTATACAGAGATAAATTATAAGATCCAGTCTGCAGCCACCACTAGGGGGAGCTCCCTGTATACACAGATACATGATAAGATCCTGTCTGCAACCACCACTATTGGAAGCTCCCTGTATACAGAGATACATGATAAGATCCTGTCTGCAGCCACCACCAGGGGGAGCTCCCTGTCTACAGAGATACATGATAAGATCCTGTCTGCAGTCACAACTAGGAGGAGCTCCCTGTATACAGAGATACATGATAAGATTCTGTCTGCAGCCACCACTAGGGGGAGCTCCCTGTATACAGAGATACATGATAAGATCCTGTCTGCAACCACCACTAGTGGAAGCTCCCTGTATACAGAGATACATGATAAGATCCTGTCTGCAGCCACCACTAGGGGGAGATCCCTGTATACAGAGATACATGATAAGATTCTGTCTGCAACCACCACTAGCGGAAGCTCCCTGTATACAGAGATACTTGATAGGATTCTGTCTGCAGCCACCACTAGGGGGAGCTCCCTGTATACAGAGATACATGATAAGATTCTGTCTGCAGCCACCACTAGGAGGAGCTCCCTGTATACAGAGATATATGATAAGATTTTGTCTGCAGTTATCACTAGGGGGATCTCCCTGTATACCGAGAAACATGATAAGATCCTGTCTACAGCCACCACTAGGGGGAGCTCCCTGTGTAGAGAGATACAGTATAAGATTCTGTCTGCAGCCACCACTAGGGGGAGCTACCTGTTTACAGAGATACAGGTTAAGATTCTGTCTGCAACCACCACTAGGAGGAGCTCCCTGTATACAGAGATACATGATACGATTCTGTCTGCAGCCACCACTAGAGGGAGCTCCCTGTATACAGAGATACATGATAATATCCAGTCTGCAGCCACCACTAGGGGGAGCTCCCTGTATACAGAGATACATAAGATTCTGTCTGCAGCCACCACTAGGGGGAGCTCCCTGGATACAGAAATACATGATAAGATTCTGTCTGCAGCCACCACTAGTGGGAGCACCCTGGATACAGAGATACATGATAAGATTCTGTCTACAGCCACCTCTAGGGGGAGCTCCCTGTATACAGAGAGACATGATAAGATTCTGTCTGCAGCCACCACTAGGGGGAGCTCCCTGTATACAGAGATACATGATAAGATCCTGTCTGCAACCACCACTAGGGGGAGCTCCCTGTATACAGAGATAAATGATAAGATCAAGTCTGCAGCCACCACTAGGGGGAGCTCCCTGTATACAGAGATATATGATAAAATCCTGTTTGCAGCCACCACTAGGGGGAGCTCCCTGTATACAGAGATACATGATAAGATTCTGTCTGCAACCACCACTAGGGGGAGCTCCCTGTATACAGAGATACATGATAATATTCTGTCTGCAGCCACCACTAGGAGGAGCTCACTGTAAACAGAGATACATGATAACGTTCTGTCTGCAGTCACTACTAGGGGGACCTCCCTGTATACAGAGATACATGATAAGATCCTGTCTACAGCCACCACTAGGGGGAGCTCCCTGTATACAGAGATACAGGATACGATTCTGTCTGCAGCCACCACTAGGAGGCGTTACCTGTATACAGAGATACATGATAAGATTATGTCTGCAGTCACCACTAGGGGAAGCTCCCTGTATACAGAGATACAGGATAAGATTCTGTCTGCAGACACCATTAGGGGGAGCTTCCCTGTATACAGAGATATATGATAGGATTCTGTCTGCAGCCACCACTAGGGGGAGCTCCCTGTATACAGAGATACATGATAAGATTCTGTCTGCAGCCACCACTAGGAGGAGCTCCCTGTATACAGAGATATATGATAAGATTTTGTCTGCAGTCATCACTAGGGGGAGCTCCCTGTATACAGAGATACATGATAAGATCCTGTCTGCAGCCACCAGTAATGGGAGCTCCCTGTGTTGAAAGATACAGTATAAGATTCTGTCTGCAGCCACCACTAGGGGGAGCTCCCTGTTTACAAAGATACAGGTTAAGATTCTGTCTGCAACCACCACTAGGAGGAGATCCCTGTATACAGAGACACATGATAAGGTACGGTCTGCAGTCACCACTAGGAGGAGCTACCTGTATACAGAGATACATGATAAGATTCTCTCTGCAGCCACCACTTGAGGGAGCTCCCTGTATACAGAGATACATGATAAGATCCTGTCTGCAGCCACCACTAGGGGGAGCTCCCTGTATACAGAGATACATAAGATTCTGTCTGCAGTCACCACTAGGGGGAGCTCCCTGTATACAGAGATACATGATAAGATCCTGTCTGCAGCCACCACTAGGGGGAGCTCCCTGTATACAGAGATACATGATAAGATTCTGTCTGCAGCCACCACTAGGGGGAGCTCCCTGGATACAGAGATACATGATAAGATTCTGTCTGCAGCCACCACTAGGGGGAGCTCCCTGGATACAGAGATACATAAGATTCTGTCTGCAGTCACCACTAGGGGGAGCTCCCTGTATACAGAGATACATGATAAGATCCTGTCTGCAGCCACCACTAGGGGGAGCTCCCTGTATACAGAGATACATAAGATTCTGTCTGCAGCCACCACTAGGGGGAGCTCCCTGGATACAGAGATACATGATAAGATTCTGTCTGCAGCCACCACTAGGGGGAGCTCCCTGTATACAGAGATACATGATAAGATTCTGTCTGCAGCCACCACTAGGGGGAGCTCCCTGGATACAGAGATACATGATAAGATTCTGTCTGCAGCCACCACTAGGGGGAGCTCCCTGGATACAGAGATACATGATAAGATTCTGTCTACAGCCACCACTAGGGGGAGCTCCCTGTATACAGAGAGACATGATAAGATTCTGTCTGCAGCCACCACTAGGGGGAACTCCCTGTATACAGAGAGACATGATCAGATTCTGTCTGCAGCCACCACTAGGAGGAGCTCCCTGTATACAGAGATACATGATAAGATCCTGTCTGCAACCACCACTAGGGGGAGCTCCCTGTATACAGAGATAAATTATAAGATCCAGTCTGCAGCCACCACTAGGGGGAGCTCCCTGTATACAGAGATATATGATAAAATCCTGTCTGCAGACACCACTAGGGGGAGCTCCCTGTATACAGAGATACATGATAAGATCCAGTCTGCAGTCACCCCTCGAGGGAGCACCCTGTATACCGAGATACATGATAAGATTCTGTCTACAGCCACCATTAGGGGGAGCTCCCCTTTATACAGAGATACATGATAGGATTCGCTCTGCAGCCACCACTAGGGGGAGCTCCCTGTATACAGAGATACATGATAAGATTCTGTCTGCAGCCACCACTAGGAGGAGCTCCCTGTATACAGAGATATATGATAAGATTTTGTCTGCAGTCACCACTAGGGGGAGCTCCCTGTATACAGAGATACATGATAAGATCCTGTCTACAGCCATCACTAGGGGGAGCTCCCTGTATACAGAGATACATGATAACATTCTGTCTGCAGCCACCACTAGAAGGAGCTCCCTGTATAGACAGATACAGTATAAGATTCTGTCTGCAGCCACCACTAGGAGGAGCTCCCTGTATACAGAGATATATGATAAGATTTTGTCTGCAGTCATCACTAGGGGGAGCTCCCTGTATACAGAGATACATGATATGATCCTGTCTGCAGCCACCACTAATGGGAGCTCCCTGTGTAGAGAGATACAGTATAAGATTCTGTCTGCAGCCACCACTAGGGGGAGTTCCCTGTTTACAGAGATACAGGTTAAGATTCTGTCTGCAACCACCACTAGGAGGAGATCCCTGTATACAGAGACACATGATAAGGTACGGTCTGCAGTCACCACTAGGAGGAGCTCCCTGTATACAGAGATACATGATAAGATTCTCTCTGCAGCCACCACTTGAGGGAGCTCCCTGTATACAGAGATACATGATAAGATCCTGTCTGCAGCCACCACTAGGGGGAGCTCTCTGTATACAGAGATACATAAGACTCTGTCTGCAGCCACCACTAGGGGGAGCTCCCTGTATACAGAGATACATGATAAGATTCTGTCTGCAGCCACCACTAGGGGGAGCTCCCTGGATACAGAGATACATGATAAGATTCTGTCTACAGCCACCACTAGGGGGAGCTCCCTGTATACAGAGAGACATGATAAGATTCTGTCTGCAGCCACCACTAGGGGGAACTCCCTGTATACAGAGAGACATGATCAGATTCTGTCTGCAGCCACCACTAGGAGGAGCTCCCTGTATACAGAGATACATGATAAGATCCTGTCTGCAACCACCACTAGGGGGAGCTCCCTGTATACAGAGATAAATTATAAGATCCAGTCTGCAGCCACCACTAGGGGGAGCTCCCTGTATACAGAGATATATGATAAAATCTTGTCTGCAGCCACCACTAGGGGGAGCTCCCTGTATACAGAGATACATGATAAGATCCAGTCTGCAGCCACCACTGGGGGAGCTGCCTGTATACAGAGATGCATGAAAAGATCCAGTCTGCAGTCACCATTCGGGGGAGCTCCCTGTACACAGAGATACATGATAAGATCCTGTCTGCAGCCACCCCTAGGGGGAGCTCCCTGTATACAGAGATACATGATAAGATTCTGTCTGCAGCCACCACTAGCGGGAGCTCCCTGTATACAGAGATACATGATAAAATCCTGTCTGCAACCACCACTAGGGGGAGCTCCCTGTATACAGAGATACATGATAAGAGTCTGTCTCCAGCCACCACTAGGGGGAGCTCCCTGTATACAGAGATACATGATAAGATACGTTCTGCAGCCACCACTAGGGGGAGCTCCCTGTATACAGAGATATAAGTTCCTGTCTGCAGCCACCACTAGGGGGAGCTCCCTGTATACAGAGATACATGATAAGATACTGTCTGCAGCCACCATTAGGGGGAGCTCCCTGTATACAGAGATACATGATAAGAACCTGTCTGCAGTCACCACTAGGGGGATCTCCCTGTATACAGAGATACATGATAAGATCCTGTCTGCAGCCACCACTAGGGGGAGCTCCCTGTATACAGAGATACATGATAAGGTACGGTCTGCAGTCACCACTAGGTGGAGCTTCCTATATACAGAGATACATGATAAGATTCTGTCTGCAGCCACCACTAGTGGAAGCTCCCTGTATACAGAGAAACATGATAAGATCCTGTCTACAGCCACCATTAGGGGGAGCTCCCCTTTATACAGAGATACATGATAGGATTCGCTCTGCAGCCACCACTAGGGGGAGCTCCCTGGATACAGAGATACATGATAAGATTCTGTCTGCAGCCACCACTAGGAGGAGCTCCCTGTATACAGAGATATATGTTAAGATTTTGTCTGCAGTCACCACTAGGGGGAGCTCCCTGTATACAGAGATACATGATAAGATCCTGTCTACAGCCATCACTAGGGGGAGCTCCCTGTATACAGAGATACATGATAACATTCTGTCTGCAGCCACCACTAGAAGGAGCTCCCTGTATAGACAGATACAGTATAAGATTCTGTCTGCAGCCACCACTAGGAGGAGCTCCCTGTATACAGAAATACATGATAAGGTACGGTCTGCAGTCACCACTAGGAGGTGCTCCCTGTATACAGAGATACATGATAAGATTCTGTCTGCAGCCACCACTAGAGGGAGCTCCCTGTATACAGAGATACATGATAAGATTCTGTCTGCAGCCACCACTAGGGGGAGCTCCCTGTATACAGAGAGACATGATAAGATTCTGTGTGCAGCCACCACTAGGGGGAACTCCCTGTATACAGACATACATGATAAGATTTTGTCTGCAGCCACCACTAGGGGGAGCTCCCTGTATACAGAGATACATGATAAGATTCTGTCTGCAGCCACAACTAGGGGGAGCTCCCTGTATACAGAGATACATGATAAAATTCTGTCTGCAGCCACCACTAGAAGGAGCTCCCTGTATAGACAGATACAGTATAAGATTCTGTCTGCAGCCACAACTAGGAGGAGCTCCCTGTATACAGAAATACATGATAAGGTACGGTCTGCAGTCACCACTAGGAGGAGCTCCCTGTATAGAGAGGTACATGATAAGATTCTGTCTGCAGCCACCACTAGAGGGAGCTCCCTGTATACAGAGATACATGATAAGATCGTGTCTGCAGTCACCACTAGGGGGAGCTCCCTGTATACAGAGATACATAAGATTCTGTCTGCAGCCACCACAAGGGGGAGCTCCCTGGATACAGAGATACATGATAAGATTCTGTCTGCAGCGACCACTAGGGGGAGCTCCCTGTATACAGAGATATATGATAAAATCATGTCTGCAGCCACCACTAGGGGGAGCTCCCTGTATACAGAGATACATAAGATCCTGTCTACAGCCACCACTAGGGGGAGCTCCCTGTATACAGAGATACAGGATACGATTCTGTCTGCAGCCACCACTAGGAGGAGCTCCCTGTATACAGAGATACATGATAAGGTACGGTCTGCAATCACAACTAGGAGGAGCTCCCTGTATACCGAGATACATGATAAGATTCTGTCTGCAGCCACCACTAGGGGGAGCTCCCTGTATACAGAGATATATGATAAAATCATGTCTGCAGCCACCACTAGGGGGAGCTCCCTGTATACAGAGATACATGATAAGATCGTGTCTACAGCCACCACTAGGGGGAGCTCCCTGTATATAGAGATACATGATAAGATCCAGTCTGCAGCCACCACTAGGGGGAGCTCCCTGTACACAGAGATATAAGATACTGTCTGCAGCCACCACTAGGGGGAGCTTCCTGTATACAGAGATACATGATAAGATACTGTCTGAAGCCACCACTAGGGGGAGCTCCCTGTATACAGAGATACATGATAAGATCCTATCT
Organism: Phyllobates terribilis; assembly: GCF_046119375.1. NCBI lineage: Eukaryota > Metazoa > Chordata > Amphibia > Anura > Dendrobatidae > Phyllobates > Phyllobates terribilis. The sequence goes on along the minus strand of NW_027362769.1, from coordinate 394,273,159 downwards.
GCAGCCACCACTAGGGGGAGCTCCCTGTATACAGAGATACATGATAAGATCCTGTCTGCAGTCACCACTAGGGGGAGCTCCCTGTATACAGAGATACATAAGATTCTGCCTGCAGCCACCACTAGGGGGATCTCTCTGTACGCAGAGATACATGATAAGATTCTGTCTGCAGCCTCCACTAGGGGGAGCTCCCTGTATACAGAGATACATAAGATTCTGCCTGCAGCCACCACTAGGGGGAGCTCCCTGTATACAGAGATACATGATGAGATCCTGTCTGCAGCCACCTCTAGGGGGAGCCCCCTGTATACAGAGATACATGATAAGATTCTGTCTGCAGCCACCACTAGGGGGAGCTCCCTGTATACAGAGATGCATGATAAGATTCTGTCTGCAGCCACCATTAGGGGGAGCTCCCCTGTATACAGAGATACATGATAGGATTCTGTCTGCAGCCACCACTAGGGGGAGCTCCCTGTATACAGAGATACATGATAGGATTCTGTCTGCAGCCACCACTAGGGGGAGCTACCTGTATACAGAGATTCATGATAAGATACTGTCTGCAGTCACCACTAGGGGGAGCTCCCTGTATACAGAGATACATAAGATTCTGTCTGCAGCCACCACAAGGGGGAGCTTCCTGGATACAGAGAGACATGATAAGATTCTGTCTGCAGCCACCACTAGGGGGAGCTCCCTGTATACAGAGATACATGATAAGATCCTGTCTGCAGCCACTACTAGGGGGAGCTCCCTGTATACAGAGATAAATGATAAGATGCAGTCTGCAGCCACCACTAGGGGGAGCTCCCTGTATACAGAGATATATGATAAAATCCTGTCTGCAGCCACCACTAGGGGGAGCTCCCTGTATACAGAGATACATGATAAGATCCAGTCTGCAGCCACCACTAGGGGGAGCTCCCTGTATACAGAGATACATGATAAGATCCAGTCTGCAGTCACCACTAGGGGGAGCTCCCTGTATACAGAGATACATGATAAGATTCTGTCTGCAGCCACCACTATGGGGAGCTCCATGTAAACAGAGATACATGATAAGATTCTGTCTCCAGCCACCACTAGGGGAGCTCCCTGTATACAGACATACATGATAAGATTTTGTCTGCAGCCACCACTAGGGGTAGCTCCCTCTATACAGAGATACATGATAAGATTCTGTCTGCAGCCATCACTAGGGGGAGCTCCCTGTATACAAAGATACATGATAAGATTCTGTCTGCAGCCACCACTAGGGGGAGCTCCCTGTATACATAGATACATGATAAGATTCTGTCTGCAACCACCACTAGGGGGAGCTTCCTGTATACAGAGATACATGATAGTATTCTGTCTGCAGCCACCACTAGGAGGAGCTCACTGTATACAGAGATACATGATAACGTTCTGTCTGCAGTCACCACTAGGAGGAGCTCCCTGTATACAGAGATAAGTGATAAGATCCTGTCTACAGCCACCACTAGGGGGAGCTCCCTGTATACAGAGATACAGGATACGATTCTGTCTGCAGCCACCACTAGGAGGAGCTCCCTGTATACAGAGATACATGATAAGGTACGGTCTGCAGTCACCACTAGGAGGAGCTCCCTGTATACAGAGATACATGATAAGATTCTGTCTGCAGCCACCACTAGGGGAAGCTCCCTGTATACAGAGATACATGATAAGATCATGTCTACAGCCACCACTAGGGGGAGCTCCCTGTATACAGAGATACATGCTAAGATCCAGTCTGCAGCCAACACTAGGGAAAGCTCCCTGTACACAGAGATATAAGATACTGTCTGCAGCCACCACTAGGGGGAGCTCCCTGTATACAGAGATACATGATAAGATACTGTCTGAAGCCACCAATAGGGGGAGCTCCCTGTATACAGAGATACATGATAAGATCATATTTGCAGCCACCACTAGGGGGAGCTCCCTGTATACAGAGATACATGATAAGTCACCACTAGGGGGAGCTCCCTGTATACAGAGATACATAAGATTCTGCCTGCAGCCACCACTAGGGGGAGCTCCCTGTACACAGAGATACATCATGAGATCCTGTCTGCAGCCACCACTAGGGGGAGCTCCCTGAATACAGAGATACATGATAAGATACTGTCTGAAGCCACCAATAGGGGGAGCTCCCTGTATACAGAGATACATGATAAGATCATATTTGCAGCCACCACTAGGGGGAGCTGGCTGTATACAGAGATACATGATAAGATCCTGTCTGCAGTCACCACTAGGGGGGGCTCCCTGTATACAGAGATACATAAGATTTTGCCTGCAGCCACCACTAGGGGGAGCTCCCTGTATACAGAGATACATGATGAGATCCTGTCTGCAGCCACCACTAGGGGGAGCTCCCTGTATACAGAGATACATGATAAGATTCTGTCTGCAGCCACTACTAGGGGGAGCTCCCTGTATACAGAGATACATGATAAGATCCTGTCTGCAGCCACCACTAGGGGGAGTTCCCTGTATACATAGATACATGATAAGATTCTGTCTGCAGCCACCACTAGGGGGAGCTCCCTGTATACAGAGATAGAGGATAATATCCTGTCTGCAGCCTCCACTAGGGGGAGCTCCCTGTATACAGAGATACATGATAAGTTTGTGTCTGCAGCCACCACTGGGGGAGCTCGCTGTATACAGAGATACATGATAAGATCCTGTCTGCAGCCACCACTAGGGGGAGCTCCCTGTATGCAGAGAAACATGATTAGATCCTGTCCGCAGCCACCACTAGAGGGAGCTCCCTGTATACAGAGATACATGATGAGATTCTGTCTGCAGCCACCACTAGGGGGAGCTCCCTGTATACAGAGATACATGATAAGATTCTGTCTGCAGCCACCAATAGGAGTAGCTCCCTGTATACAGAGATACATGATGAGATTCTGTCTGCAGTCATCACTAGGGGGAGCTCGCGGTATACATAGATATAGGATAAGATTCTGTCTGTAGCCACCACTAGGGGGTGCTCCCTGAATACAGAGATACATGATAAGATTCTGTCTGTAGCCACCACTAGGGGGAGCTCCCTGTATACAGAGATACATGATAAGATCCTGTTTGTAGCCACCACTAGGGGGAGCTACCTGTATACAGAGATACATGATAAGATTCTGTCTGCAGCCACCACTAGGAGGAGCTCCCTGTATACAGAGATACATGATAAGATTCTGTCAGCAGCCACCACTAGGGGGAGCTCCCTGTATACAGAGATACATGATAAGATCCTGTCGGCAGCCACCACTAGGGGGAGCTCCCTGTATACAGAGATACATGATAAGATCCTGTCTGCAGCCACCACTAGGGGAAGCTCCCTCTATACTGAGATACATGATAAGATCCTGTCTGCGAACCACTACTGGGAGCTCCCTATATACAGACATACATGATAAGATCTTGTCTGCAGCCACCACTAGGGGAGAGCTCCCTGTATACAGAGATACATGATAAGATTCTGTCTGCAGCCACCACTAGGGGGAGCTCCCTGCATACAGAGATACATGATAAGATTCTGTCTGCAGCCACCACTAGGGGGAGCTCCCTGTATACAGAGATACATGGTAAGATTCTGTCTGCAGCCACCAATAGGAGGAGCTCCCTTTATACAGAGATACATGATGAGATTCTGTCTGCAGTCATCACTAGGGGGAGCTAGCTGTATACATAGATATAGGATAATATTCTGTCTGTAGCCACCACTAGGGGGTGCTCCCTGTATACAGAGATACATGATAAGATTCTGTCTGCAGCCACAACTAGGGGGAGCTCCCTGTATACAGAGATACATAATAAGATCCTGTCTGCAGCCACCACTAGGGAGAGCTCCCTGTATACAGAGATACATGATAAGATTCTGTCTGCAGCCTCCACTAGGGAGAGCTCCCTGTATACAGAGATACATGATGAGATCCTGTCTGCAGCCACCACTAGGGGGAGCTCCCTGTATGCAGAGATACATGATAAGATCCTGTCTGCAGTCACCACTAAGGGGAGCTCCCTGTATACAGAGATACATAAGATTCTGCCTGCAGCCACCACTAGGGGGAGCTCCCTGTATACAGAGATACATGATGAGATCCTGTCTGCAGCCACCACTAGGGGGAGCTCCCTGTATACAGAGATACATGATAAGATTCTGTCTGCAGCCAACACTAGGGGGAGCTCCCTGTATACAGAGATGCATGATAAGATTCTGTCTGCAGCCACCATTAGGGGGAGCTCCCCTGTATATAAAGATACATGATAGGATTCTGTCTGCAGCCACCACTAGGGGGAGCGCCCTGTATACAGAGATACATGATAGGATTCTGTCTGTAGCCACCACTAGGGGGAGCTACCTGTATACAGAGATTCATGATAAGATCCTGTCTGCAGTCACCACTAGGGGGAGCTCCCTGTATACAGAGATACATAAGATTCTGTCTGCAGTCACCACAAGGGGGAGCTCCCTGGATACAGAGATACATGATAAGATTCTGTCTGCAGCCACCACTAGGGGGAGCTCCCTGTATACAGAGAGACATGATAAGATTCTGTCTGCAGCCACCACTAGGGGGAACTCCCTGTATACAGAGAGACATGATAAGATTCTGTCTGCAGACACAAATAGGGGGAGCTCCCTGTATACAGAGATACATGATAAGATCCTGTCTGCAGCCACTACTAGGGGGAGCTCCCTGTATACAGAGATAAATGATAAGATGCAGTCTGCATCCACCACTAGGGGGAGCTCCCTGTATACAGAGAAATATGATAAAATGCTGTCTGCAGCCACCACTAGGGAGAGCTCCCTGTATACAGAGATACATGATAAGATCCAGTCTGCAGCCACCACTAGGGGGAGCTCCCTGTATACAGAGATACATGATAAGATCCAGTCTGCAGTCACCACTAGGGGGAGCTCCCTGTATACAGAGATACATGATAAGATTCTGTCTGCAGCCACCACTAGGGGGAGCTCCCTGTAAACAGAGATACATGATAAGATTCTGTTTGCAGCCACCACTAGGGGGAGCTCCATGTATACAGACATACATGATAAGATTTTGTCTGCAGCCACCACTAGGGGGAGCTCCCTGTATACAGAGATACATGATAAGATCCTGTCTGCAGCCACCACTAGGGGGATCTCACTGTATACAGAGATACATGATAAGATTCTGTCTGAAGCCACCACTAGGGGGAGTTCCCTGTATAGAGAGATACATGATAAGATTCTGTCTGCAGCCGCCACTAGGGGGAGCTCCCTATATACAGAGAAACATGATAAGATCCTGTCTGCAATCACCACTAGGGGGAGCTTCCTGTATACAGAAATACATGATAAGATTCTGTCTGCAGCCACCACTAGGGGGAGCTCTCTGTATACAGAGATACATGATGAGATCCTGTCTGCAGCCACCACTAGGGGGAGCTCCCTGTATACAGAGATACATGATAAGATTCTGTCTGCAGCCAACACTAGGGGGAGCTCCCTGTATACAGAGATGCATGATAAGATTCTGTCTGCAGCCACCATTAGGGGGAGCTCCCCTGTATACAAAGATACATGATAGGATTCTGTCTGCAGCCACCACTAGGGGGAGCTCCCTGTATACAGAGATACATGATAGGATTCTGTCTGTAGCCACCACTAGGGGGAGCTACCTGTATACAGAGATTCATGATAAGATCCTGTCTGCAGTCACCACTAGGGGGAGCTCCCTGTATACAGAGATACATAAGATTCTGTCTGCAGCCACCACAAGGGGGAGCTCCCTGGATACAGAGATACATGATAAGATTCTGTCTGCAGCCACCACTAGGGGGAGCTCCCTGTATACAGAGAGACATGATAAGATTCTGTCTGCAGCCACCACTAGGGGGAACTCCCTGTATACAGAGAGACATGATAAGATTCTGTCTGCAGACACAAATAGGGGGAGCTCCCTGCATACAGAGATACATGATAAGATCCTGTCTGCAGCCACTACTAGGGGGAGCTCCCTGTATACAGAGATAAATGATAAGATGCAGTCTGCATCCACCACTAGGGGGAGCTCCCTGTATACAGAGAAATATGATAAAATGCTGTCTGCAGCCACCACTAGGGGGAGCTCCCTGTATACAGAGATACATGATAAGATCCAGTCTGCAGCCACCACTAGGGGGAGCTCCCTGTATACAGAGATACATGATAAGATCCAGTCTGCAGTCACCACTAGGGGGAGCTCCCTGTATACAGAGATACATGATAAGATTCTGTCTGCAGCCACCACTAGGGGGAGCTCCCTGTAAACAGAGATACATGATAAGATTCTGTCTGCAGCCACCACTAGGGGGAGCTCCCTGTATACAGACATACATGATAAGATTTTGTCTGCAGCCACCACTAGGGGAGCTCCCTGTATACAGAGATACATGATAAGATCCTGTCTGCAGCCACCACTAGGGGGATCTCACTGTATACAGAGATACATGATAAGATTCTGTCTGAAGCCACCAGTAGGGGGAGTTCCCTGTATAGAGAGATACATGATAAGATTTCGTCTGCAGCCGCCACTAGGGGGAGCTCCCTATATACAGAGAAACATGATAAGATCCTGTCTGCAATCACCACTAGGGGGAGCTTCCTGTATACAGAAATACATGATAAGATTCTGTCTGCAGCCACCACTAGGGGGAGCTCTCTGTATACAGAGATACATGATAAGATTCTGCCTGCAGCCATCACTAGGGGGAGCGTCCTGTATATCGAGATACATAATAAGATTCTATCTGCAGCCACCACTAGGGGGGGCTCCCTGTATACAGAGATACATGAAAAGATCCTGTCTGTAGCCACCACTAGGGGGAGCTCCCTGTATACAGAAATACATGATAAGATCCTGTCTGCAGTCACCACTAGGGGGAGCACACTGTTTACAGAGATACATGATAGGATCCAGTCTGCAGTCACCACTAGGGGGAGCTCCCTGTATACAGAGATACATGATAAGATTCTGTCTGCAGCCACCACTAGGGGGAGCTACCTGTATACAGAGATTCGAGATAAGATCCTGTCTGCAGTCACCACTAGGGGGAGCTCCCTGTATACAGACATACATGATAAGATCGTGTCTACAGCCACCACTAGGGGGAGCTCCCTGTATACAGAGATGCATGATAAGATACAGTCTGCAGCCACCACTAGGGGGAGCTCCCTGTACACAGAGATATAAGATACTGTCTGCAGCCACCACTAGGGGGAGCTCCCTGTATACAGAGATACATGATAAGATACTGCCTGAAGCCACCACTAGGGGGAGCTCCCTGTATATAGAGATACATGAAAAGATCCTGTCTGCAGTCACAACTAGGGGGAGCTCCCAGTATACAGAGATACATGATAAGATCCTGTCTGCAGTCACCACTAGGGGGAGCTCCCTGTATACAGAGATACATAAGATTCTGCCTGCAGCCACCACTAGGGGGATCTCTCAGTACGCAGAGATACATGATAAGATTCTGTCTGCAGCCTCCACTAGGGAGAGCTCCCTGTATACAGAGATACATGATGAGATCCTGTCAGCAGCCACCACTAGGGGGAGCTCCCTGTATGCAGAGATACATGATAAGATTCTGTCTGCAGTCACCACTAGGGGGAGCTCCCTGTATACAGAGATACATGATAAGATCCTGTCTGCAGTCACCACTAAGGGGAGCTCCCTGTATACAGAGATACATAAGATTCTGCCTGCAGCCACCACTAGGGGGAGCTCCCTGTATACAGAGATACATGATGAGATCCTGTCTGCAGCCACCACTTGGGGGAGCTCCCTGTATACAGAGATACATGATAAGATTCTGTCTGCAGCCAACACTAGAGGGAGCTCCCTGTATACAGAGATGCATGATAAGATTCTTTCTGCAGCCACCATTAGGGGGAGCACCCCTGTATACAAAGATACATGATAGGATTCTGTCTGCAGCCACCACTAGGGGGGGCTCCCTGTATACAGAGATACATGATAGGATTCTGTCTGCAGCCACCACTAGGGGGAGCTACCTGTATACAGAGATTCATGATAAGATCCTGTCTGCAGTCACCACTAGGGGGAGCTCCCTGTATACAGAGATACATAAGATTCTGTCTGCAGCCATCACAAGGGGGAGCTGCCTGGATACAGAGATACATGATAAGATTCTGTCTGCAGCCACCACTAGGGGGAGCTCCCTGTATACAGAGAGACATGATAAGATTCTGTCTGCAGCCACCACTAGGGGGAACTCCCTGTATACAGAGAGACATGATAAGATTCTGTCTGCAGCCACAACTAGGGGGAGCTCCCTGTATACAGAGATACATGATAAGATTCTGTCTGCAGCCAATACTAGGGGGAGCTCCCTGTATACAGAGATACATGATAAGATCCAGTCTGCAGCCACCACTAGGGGGAGCTCCCTGTATACAGAGATACATGATAAGATCCAGTCTGCAGTCACCACTAGGGGGAGCTCCCTGTATACAGAGATACATGATAAGATTCTGTCTGCAGCCACCACTAGGGGTAGCTCCCTGTAAACAGAGATACATGATAAGATTCTGTCTGCAGCCACCACTAGGGGGAGCTCCCTGTATACAGACATACATGATAAGATTTTGTCTGCAGCCACCACTAGGGGGAGCTCCCTGTATACAGAGATACATGATAAGATTCTGTCTGCAGCCATCACTAGGGGGAGCTCCCTGTATACAGAGATACATGATAAGATTCTGTCTGCAGCCACCACTAGGGGGAGCTCCCTGTATACATAGATACATGATAAGATTCTGTCTGCAACCACAACTAGGGGGAGCTCCCTGTATACAGAGATATAAGATAAGATTCTGACTGCAGCCACCACTAGGGGGAGCTCCCTGTATACATAGATACATGATAAGATTCTGTCTGCAGCCACCACTAGGAGGAGCTCACTGTATACAGAGATACATGATAACGTTCTGTCTGCAGTCACCACTAGGGGGAGCTCCCTGTATACAGAGATACATGATAAGATCCTGTCTACAGCCACCACTAGGGGGAGCTCCCTGTATACAGAGATACAGGATACAATTCTGTCTGCAGACACCACTAGGAGGAGCTCCCTATATACAGAGATTCATGATAAGGTACGGTCTGCAGTCACCACTAGGAGGAGCTCCCTGTATACAGAGATACATGATAAGATCGTGTCTACAGCCACCACTAGGGGGAGCTCCCTGTATACAGAGATACTTGAGAAGATCCAGTCTGCAGCCACCACTAGGGGGAGCTCCCTGTACACAGAGATATAAGATACTGTCTGCAGCCACCACTAGGGGGAGCTCCCTGTATACAGAGATACATGATAAGATACTGTCTGAAGCCACCACTAGGGGGAGCTCCCTATATACAGAGATACATGATAAGATCCTATCTGCAGCCACCACTAGGGGGAGCTCCCTGTATACAGAGATACATGATAAGATCCTGTCTGCAGTCACCACTAGTGGGAGCTCCCTGTATACAGAGATACATAAGATTGTGCCTGCAGCCACCACTAGGGGGATCTCTCTGTAAGCAGAGATACATGATAAGATTCTGTCTGCAGCCTCCACAAGGGGGAGCTCCCTATATACAGAGATACATGATGAGATCCTGTCTGCAGCCACCACTAGGGGGAGCTCCCTGTATACAGAGATACATGATAAGATTCTGTCTGCAGCCACCTCTAGAGGGAGCTCCCTGTATACAGAGATACATGATAATATCCTGTCTGCAGTCACCACTAAGGGGAGCTCCCTGTATACAGAGATACATAAGATTCCGCCTGCAGCCACCACTAGGGGGAGCTCCCTGTATACAGAGATACATGATGAGATCCTGTCTGCAGCCACCACTAGGGGGAGTTCCCTGTAAACAGAGATACATGTTAAGATTCTGTCTGCATCCACCACTAGGGGGAGCTCCCTGTATACAGACATGCATGATAAGATTCTGTCTGCAGCCACCATTAGGGGGAGCTCCCCTGTATACAGAGATACATGATAGGATTCTGTCAGCAGCCACCACTAGGGGGAGCTCCCTGTATACAGAGATGCATGATAAGATTCTGTCTGCAGCCACCACTAGGGGGAGCTCCCTGTATACAAAGATACATGATAAGATTCTGTCTGCAGCCACCACTAGAGGGGGCTCCCTGTATACAGAGATACATGATAAGATTCTGTCTGCAGCCACCACTAGAAGGAGCTCCCTGTATACAGAGATATATGATAAGATTTCGTCTGCAGCCACCACTAGGGGGAGCTCCCTGTAAACAGAGATACAGGATAAGATTTTGTCTGCAGCCACCACTAGGAGGAGCTCCCTGTATACAGAGATACAGGATAAGATTTTGTCTGCAGCCACCACTAGGAGGAGCTTCCTGTATACAGAGATACAGGATAAGATTCTGTCTGCAGCCACCGCTAGGGGGAGCTCCCTGTATAAAGAGATACATTATAAGATTCTGTCTGCAACCACCACTAATGGAAGCTCCCTGTATACAGAGAAAAATGATAAGTTCCTGTCTACAGCCACGATTTAGGGGAGCTCCCTGTATACAGAGATACAGGATAAGATTCTGTCTGCAGTCACCACTAGGAGGAGCTCCCTGTATACAGAGATACATGATAAGATTCTGTCTGCAGCCACCACTAGGGGGAGCTCCCTGTATACAGAGATACATGATAAGATTCTGTCTGCAGCCTCCACTAGGGGGAGCTCCCTGTATACAGAGATACATAATAAGATCCTGTCTACAGTCACCACTAGGAGGAGCTCCCTGTATACAGAGATACATGATAAGATTCTGTCTGCAGCCACCACTAGGGGGAGCTCCCTGTATACAGAGATACATGATAAGATTCTGTCTGCAGCCACCACTAGAAGGAGTTCCCTGTATACAGAGATATATGATAAGATTTTGTCTGCAGCCACCACTAGGGGGAGCTCCCTGTATACAGAGATACAGGATAAGATTTTGTCTGCAGCCACCACTAGGAGGAGCTCCCTGTATACAGAGATACAGGATAAGATTTTGTCTGCAGCCACCACTAGGAGGAGCTCCCTGTATACAGAGATACAGGATAAGATTTTGTCTGCAGCCACCACTAGGAGGAGCTCCCTGTATACAGAAATACAGGATAAGATTCTGTCTGCAGCCACCGCTAGGGGGAGCTCCCTGTATACAGAGATACATTATAAGATTCTGTCTGCAACCACCACTTATGGAAGCTCCCTGTATACAGAGAAACATGATAAGTTCCTGTCTACAGCCACCATTTAGGGGAGCTCCCTGTATACAGAGATACAGGATAAGATTCCGCCTGCAGTCACCACTAGGGGGAGCTCCCTGTATACAGAGATACATGATGAGATCCTGTCTGCAGCCACCACTAGGGGGAGCTCCCTGTATACAGAGATACATGATAAGATTCTGTCTGCAGACCCCATTAGGGGGAGCTCCCCTGTATACAGAGATACATGATAGGATTCTGTCTGCAGCCACCACTAGGGGGAGCTCCCTGGATACAGAGATACATGATAAGATTCTGTCTGCAGCCACCACTAGGAGGAGCTCCCTGTATACAGAGATATATGATAAGATTTTGTCTGCAGTCATCACTAGGGGGAGCTCCCTGTATACAGAGATACATGATAAGATACTGTCTACAGCCACCACTATTGGGAGCTCCCTGTGTAGAGAGATACAGTATAAGATTCTGCCTGCAGCCACCACTAGGGGGAGCTCCCTGTTTACAGAGATACAGGTTAAGATTCTGTCTGCAACCACAACTAGGAGGAGCTCCCTGTATACAGAGATACATGATAAGGTACGGTCTGCAGTCACCACTAGGAGGAGCTCCCTGTATACAGAGATACAGGATAAGATTCTGTCTACAGCCACCACTAGGGGGGGCTCACTGTATGCAGAGATACATGATAAGATACTGTCTGTAGCCACCACTAGGGGGAGCACCCTGTATACAGAGACACATAATGAGATTCTGTCTGCAGCCACCACTAGGGGGAGCTCTCTGTATACATAGATACAGGATAAGATGCTGTCTGCAGCCACCACTAGGGGGAGCTCACTGTATACAGAGAAACATGATAAGATCCTGTCTGCAATCACCACTAGGGGGAGCTCCCTGTATACAGAGATACATGATAAGATCCTGTCTGCAGCCACCACTAGGGGGAGCTCACTGTATACAGAGAAACATGATAAGATCCTGTCTGCAATCACCACTAGAGGGAGATCCCTGTGTGCAGAGATAAATGATAAGATCCTGTCTGCAGCCACCACTAGGGGGAGCTCACTGTATACAGAGAAACATGATAAGATCCTGACTGCAATCACCACTAGGGGGAGCTTCCTGTATACAAAAATACAAGATAAGATCCTGTCTGCAATCACCACTAGGGGAAGCTTCCTGTATACAGAGATACATGATAAGATCCTGTCTGCAGCCACCACTAGGGGGAGCTCCCTGTATACAGAGATACATGATAAGATCCTGTCTGCAGTCACCACTAGGGGGGAGCTCCCTGTATACAGAGATACATGATAAGATCCTGTCTGCAGCCACCACTAGGGGGAGCTCACTCTATACAGAGATACATGATAAGATCCTGTCTGCAATCACCACTAGGGGGAGCTCCCTGTATACAGAGATACATGATAAGATTCTGTCTGCAGCCATCACTAGGGGGAGCTCCCTGTATACAGAGATACATGATAAGATTCTGTCTGCAGCCACCACTAGGGGGAGCGCCCTGTATACAGAGACGCATGATAAGATTCTGTTTGCAGCCACCACTAGGGGCAGCGCCCTGTATACAGAAATGCATGATAAGATTCTGTCTGCAGTCACCACTAGGGGGAGCTCCCTGTATACAGAGATACATGATAAGATTCTGTCTGCAGCCACCACTAGGGGGAGCTCCCTGTATGCAGAGATACATGATAAGATTCTGTCTGCAGCCACCAATAGGGGGAGCTCCCTGTATACAGAGAGACATGATAAGATTCTGTCTGCAGCCACCACTAGGGGGAGCTCCCTGTATACAGAGAAACATGATAAGATTCTGTCTGCAGCCACCACTAGTGGGAGCTCCCTGTATACAGAGAAACATGATAAGAATCTGTCTGCAGTCACCATTAGGGGGAGCTCACTGTATACAGAGATACATGATAAGATCCTCTCTGCAATCACCACTAGGGGGAGCTTCCTGTATACAGAAATACATGATAAGTTCCTGTCGGCAATCACCACTAGGGGGAGCTTCCTGTATACAGAGATACATGATAAGATCCTGTCTGCAGCCACCACTAGGGGGAGCTCCCTGTATACAGAGATACATGATAAGATCCTGTCTGCAGTCACAACTAGGGGGGAGCTCCCTGTATACACAGATACATGATAAGATCCTGTCTGCAGCCACCACTAGGGGGAGCTCACTGTATACAGAGATACATGATAAGATCCTGTCTGCAATCACCACTAGGGGGAGCTTCCTGTATACAGAAATACATGATAAGATCCTGTCTGCAGCCACCACTAGGGGGAGCTCCCTGTATACAGATATACATGATAAGATTCTGTCTGCAGCCATCACTAGGGGGAGCTCCCTGTATACAGAGATACATGATGAGATTCTGTCTGCAGCCACCACTAGGGGGAGCGCCCTGTATACAGAGACGCATGATAAGATTCTGTTTGCAGCCACCACTAGGGGGAGAGCCCTGTATACAGAAATGCATGATAAGATACTGCCTGCAGTCACCACTAGGGGGAGCTACCTGTATACAGAGATACATGATAAGATTCTGTCTGCAGCCACCACTAGGGGGAGCTCCCTGTATACAGAGATACATGATAAGATTCTGTGTGCAGTCACTACTAGAGGGAGCTCCCTGTATACAGAGATACATGATAAGATTCTGTCTGCAGCCACCAATAGGGGGAGCTCCCTGTATACAGAGAGACATGATAAGATTCTGTCTGCAGCCACCACTAGGGGGAGCTCCCTGTATACAGAGAAACATGAAAAGATTCTGTCTGCAGCCACCACTAGGGGGAGCTCCCTGTATACAGAGATACATGATAAGATCCTGTCTGCAGTCACCACTAGGTGGGTGCTCCCTTTATACAGAGATACATGATAAGATCCTGTCTGCAGCCACCACTAGGGGGAGTTCAATGTATACAGAGATACATGATAAGATCCTGTCTGCAATCACCACTAGTGGGAGCTTGCTGTATACAGAAATACATGATAAGATCCTGTCTGCAGCCACCACTAGGGTGAGCTCCCTGTATACAGAGATACATGATAAGATTCTGTCTGCAGCCATCACTAGGGGGAGCTCCCTGTATACAGAGATACATGATAAGATTCTGTCTGCAGCCACCACTAGGGAGAGCGCCCTGTATACAGAGACGCATGATAAGATTCTGTTTGCAGCCACCACTAGGGGGAGCGCCCTGTATACAGAAACGCATTATAAGATTCTGTCTGCAGCCACCACTAGGGGGAGCTCCCTGTATACAGAGATACATGATAAGATTCTGTGTGCAGTCACTACTAGGGGGAGCTCCCTGTATACAGAGATACATGATAAGATTCTGTCTCCAGCCACCAATAGGGGGAGCTCCCTGTATACAGAGAGACATGATAAGATTCTGTCTGCAGCCACCACTAGGGGGAGCTCCCTGTATACAGAGATACATGATAAGATCCTGTCTGCAGTCACCACTAGGGGGGAGCTCCCTGTATACACAGATACATGATAAGATCCTGTCTGCAGCCACCACTAGTGGGAGCTCCCTGTATACAGAGAAACATGATAAGATTCTGTCTGCAGCCACCACTAGGGGGAGCTCCCTGTATACAGAGAAACATGATAAGATCCTGTCTGCAGTCACCACTAGGGGGAGCTCCCTGTATACAGAGATACATGATAAGATTCTGTCTGGAGCCTTCACTTGGGGGAGCTCCCTGCATACAGAGATACATGATAAGATCCTGTCTGCAGCCACCACTAGGGGGAGCTCCCTGTAACAGAGATACATGATAAGATCCTGTCTGCAGCCACCACTAGGGCGAGCTCCCTGTATACAGAGATACATGATAAGATCATCTCTGCAGCCACAACTAGGGGGAGCTCCCTGTATACTGAGATATATGATAAGATCCTGTCTGCAGCCACCACTAGGGGGAGCTCCCTGTATACAGAGATGCATGATAAAATCCTGTCTGCAGCCACCACTAGGGGGAGCTCCCTGTATACAGAGATACATGATAAGATCCTGTCTGCAGCCACCACTAGGGGGAGCTCCCTGTATATAGAGATACATGATAAGATTATGTCTGCAGCCGCCACTAGGGGGAGCTCACTGTATACAGAGATACATGATAAGAGTCTGTCTGCAGCCACCACTAGGGGGAGCTCCCTGTATACAGAGATACATAATAATATCCTGTCTGCAGCCACCACTAGAGGGAGCTCCCTGTATACAGAGATACATGATAAGATCCTGTCTGCAGTCACCACTAGGGGGAGCTCCCTGTATACAGAGATACATGATAAGATCCTGTCTGCAGTCACCACTAGGGGGAGATCCCTGTATACAGAGATACATGATAAGATCCTATCTGCAGCCACCACTAGGGGGGAGCTCCCTGTATACAGAGATACAGGATAAGATTCTGTCTGCAGCCACCACTAGGGGAGCTCCCTGTATACAGAGATACAGGATAAGATTCTGTCTGCAGTCACCACTAGGGGGAGCTCCCTGTATACAGAGATACATGATGAGATTCTGTCTGCAGCCACCAATAGGGGGAGCTCCCTGTATACAGAGATACATGATAAGATTCTGTGTGCAGTCACTACTAGGGGGAGCTCCCTGTATACAGAGATACATGATAAGATTATGTCTGCAGCCACCAATAGGGGGAGCTCCCTGTATACAGAGATACATGATAAGAGTCTGTGTGCAGCCACCAATAGGGGGAGCTCCCTGTATACAGAGAAACATGATAAGATTCTGTGTGCAGTCACTACTAGGGGGAGCTCCCTGTATACAGAGATACATGATAAGATTCTGTCTGCAGCCACCACTAGGGGGAGCTCCCTGTATACAGAGATACATAATAATATCCTGTCTGCAGCCACCGCTAGGGGGAGCTCCCAGTATACAGAGATACATGATAAGATCCTGTCTGTAGCCACCACTAGGGGGAGCTCCCTGTATACAGAGATACATGATAAGATTCTGTCTGCAGTCACCACTAGGGGGAGCTCCCTGTATACAGAGATACATGATATGATCCTGTCTGCAGTCACCACTAGGGGGAGCTCCCTGTATACAGAGATACATGATAAGATACTGTCTGCAGTCACCACTAGGGTGAGCTCCCTGTATACAGAGATACATGATAAGATCCTGTCTGTAGCCACCACTAGGGGGAGCTCCCTGTATACAGAGATACATGATAAGATCCTGTCTGCAGTCACCACTAGGGGGAGTTCCCTGTATACAGAAATACATGATAAGATCCTATCTGCAGTCACCACTAGGGGGAGCACCCTGTATACAGAGACACATAATGAGATTCTGTCTGCAGCCACCACTAGGGGAGCTCTCTGTATACATAGATAAGGATAAGAATCTGTCTGCAGCCACAACTAGGGGGAGCTCCCTGTATACAGAGATACATGATAAGATCCTGTCTGCAGCCACAACTAGGGGGAGCTCACTGTATACAGAGATACATGATAAGATTCTGTCTGAAGCCACCACTAGGGGGAGTTCCCTATATAGAGAGATACGTGATAAGATTCTGTCTGCAGCCACCACTAGGGGGAGCTCCCTGTATATAGAGAAACATGATAAGATTCTGTCTGCAGCCATCACTAGGGGGAGCGTCCTGTATACAGCGATACATGATATGATTCTGTCTGCAACCACCACTAGGGGGAGCTCCCTGTATACAGAGATACATGATAAGATTCCGTCTACAGCCACCACTAGGGGGGGCTCACTGTATACAGAGATACATGATAAGATCCTGTCTGCAGCCACCACTAGGGGGAGCTCCCTGTATACAATGATACATGATAAGATCCTGTCTGCAGTCACCACTAGGGGGAGCACCCTGTATACAGACACATATAATGAGATTCTGTCTGCAGCCACCACTAGGGGGGGCTCACTGTATACAGAGATACATGATAAGATCCTGTCTGCAGCCACCACTAGGGGGAGCTCCCTGTATACAGAGATACATGATAAGATCCTGTCTGCAGTCACCACTAGGGGGGAGCTCCCTGTATAGAGAGATACATGATAAGATCCTGTCTGCAGCCACCACTAGGGGGAGCTCATTGTATACAGAGATACATGATAAGATCCTGTCTGCAATCACCACTAGGGGGAGCTTCCTGTATACAGAAATACATGATAAGATCCTGTCTGCAGCCACCACTATGGGGAGCTCCCTGTATAAAGAGATACATGATAAGATTCTGTCTGCAGCCATCACTAGGGGAAGCTCCCTGTATACAGAGATACATGATAAGATTCTGTCTGCAGCCATCACTAGGGGGAGCTCAATGTATACAGAGATACATGATAAGATTCTGTCTGCAGCCACCACTAGGGGGAGCGCCCTGTATACAGAGACGCATGATAAGATTCAGTTTGCAGCTACCACTAGGGGGAGCGCCCTGTATACAGAAATGCATGATAAGATTCTGTGTGCAGTCACTACTAGAGGGAGCTCCCTGTATACAGAGAAACATGATAAGATTCTGTCAGCAACCACCAATAGGGGGAGCTCCCGGTATACAGAGAGACATGATAAGATTCTGTCTGCAGCCACCACTAGGGGGAGCTCCCTGTATACAGAGAAACATGATAAGATTCTGTTTGCAGCCACCACTAGGGGGAGCTCCCTGTATACAGAGAAACATGATAAGATTCTGTCTGCAGCCACCACTAGGGGGAGCTCACTGTATACAGAGAGACATGATAAGATCCTGTCTGCAATCACCACTAGGGGGAGCTTCCTGTATACAGAAATACATGATAAGATCCTGTCTGCAGTCACCACTAGGGGGGAGCTCCCTGTATAGAGAGATACATGATAAGATCCTGTCTGCAGCCACCACTAGGGGGAGCTCATTGTATACAGAGATACATGATAAGATCCTGTGTGCAATCACCACTAGGGGGAGCTTCCTGTATACAGAAATACATGATAAGATCCTGTCTGCAGCCACCACTATGGGGAGCTCCCTGTATAAAGAGATACATGATAAGATTCTGTCTGCAGCCATCACTAGGGGAAGCTCCCTGTATACAGAGATACATGATAAGATTCTGTCTGCAGCCATCACTAGGGGGAGCTCAATGTATACAGAGATACATGATAAGATTCTGTCTGCAGCCACCACTAGGGGGAGCGCCCTGTATACAGAGACGCATGATAAGATTCAGTTTGCAGCTACCACTAGGGGGAGCGCCCTGTATACAGAAATGCATGATAAGATTCTGTGTGCAGTCACTACTAGAGGGAGCTCCCTGTATACAGAGAAACATGATAAGATTCTGTCAGCAACCACCAATAGGGGGAGCTCCCGGTATACAGAGAGACATGATAAGATTCTGTCTGCAGCCACCACTAGGGGGAGCTCCCTGTATACAGAGAAACATGATAAGATTCTGTTTGCAGCCACCACTAGGGGGAGCTCCCTGTATACAGAGAAACATGATAAGATTCTGTCTGCAGCCACCACTAGGGGGAGCTCACTGTATACAGAGAGACATGATAAGATCCTGTCTGCAATCACCACTAGGGGGAGCTTCCTGTATACAGAAATACATGATAAGATCCTGTCTGCAATCACCACTAGGGGGAGCTTCCTGTATACAGAGATACATGATAAGATCATGTCTGCAGCCACCACTAGGGGGAGCTCACTGTATACAGAGATACATGATAAGATCCTGTCTGCAATCACAAGTAGGGGGAGCTTCCTGTATACAGAAATACATGATAAGATCCTGTCTGCAATCAGCACTAGGGGGAGCTTCCTGTATACAGAGATACATGATAAGATCCAGTCTGCAGCCACCACTAGGGTGAGCTCCCTGTATACAGAGGTACATGATAAGATCCTGTCTGCAATCACCATTAGGGGGAGCTTCCTGTATACAGAAATACATGATAAGATCCTGTCTGCAGCCACCACTAGGGGGAGCTCTCTGTATACAGAGATACATGATAAGATTCTGTCTGCAGCCATCACTAGGGGGAGCTCCCTGTATACAGAGATACGTGATAAGATTCTGTCTGCAGCCACCGCTAGGGGGAGATCCCTGTATACAGAGAGACATGATAAAATTCTGTCTGCAGCCACCACTAGGGGGAGCTCCCTGTATACAGAGAAACATGGTAAGATCCTGTCTGCAGCCACCACTAGGGGGAGCTCCCTGTATACAGAGAAACATGATAAGATCCTGTCTGCAGCCACCACTAGGGGGAGCTCCCTGTATACAATGATACATGATAAGATCCTGTCTGCAGTCACCACTAGGGGAAGCACCCTGTATACAGACACATATAATGAGATTCTGTCTGCAGCCACCACTAGGGGGGGCTCACTGTATACAGAGATACATGATAAGATCCTGTCTGCAGCCACCACTAGGGGGAGCTCCCTGTATACAGAGATACATGATAAGATCCTGTCTGCAGTCACCACTAGGGGGGAGCTCCCTGTATACAGAGATACATGATAAGATCCTGTCTGCAGCCACCACTAGGGGGAGCTCACTGTATTCAGAGATACATGATAAGATCCTGTCTGCAATCACCACTAGGGGGAGCTTCCTGTATACAGAAATACATGATAAGATCCTGTCTGCAGCCACCACTAGGGGGAGCTCCCTGTATACAGAGATACATGATAAGATTCTGTCTGCAGCCATCACTAGGGGATGCTCCCTGTATACAGAGATACATGATAAGATTCTGTCTGCAGCCATCACTAGGGGGAGCTCCCTGTATACAGAGACGCATGATAAGATTCAGTTTGCAGCCACCACTAGGGGGAGCGCCCTATATACAGAAATGCATGATAAGATTCTGTCTGCAGTCACCACTAGGGGGAGCTCCCTGTATACAGAGATACATGATAAGATTCTGTCTGCAGCCACCACTAGGGGGAGCTCCCTGTAAACAGAGATACATGATAAGATTCTGTGTGCAGTCACTACTAGAGGGAACTCCCAGTATACAGAGAAACATGATAAGATTCTGTCAGCAGCAACCAATAGGGGGAGCTCCCTGTATACAAAGAGACATGATAAGATTCTGTCTGCAGCCACCACTAGGGGGAGCTCCCTGTATACAGAGAAACATGATAAGATTCTGATTGCAGCCACCACTAGGGGGAGCTCCCTGTTTACAGAGAAACATGAAAAGATTCTGTTTGCAGCCACCACTAGGGGGAGCTCCCTGTATACAAAGATACATGATAAGATCCTGTCTGCAGTCACCACTAGGGGGAGCTCACTGTATACAGAGATACATGATAAGATCCTGTCTGCAATCACCACTAGGGGGAGCTTACTGTATACAGAAATACATGATAAGATCCTGTCTGCAATCACCACTAGGGGGAGCTTCCTGTATACAGAGATACATGATAAGATCTTGACTGCAGCCACCACTAGGGGGAGCTCACTGTATACAGAGATACATGATAAGATCCTGTCTGCAATCACCAGTAGGGGGAGCTTCCTGTATACAGAAATACATGATAAGATCCTGTCTGCAATCACCACTAGGGGGAGCTTCCTGTATACAGAGATACATGATAAGATCCAGTCAGCAGCCACCACTAGGGGGAGCTCCCTGTATACAGAGATACATGATAAGATCCTGTCTGCAATCACCATTAGGGGGAGCTTCCTGTATACAGAAATACATGATAAGATCCTGTCTGCAGCCACCACTAGGGGGAGCTCTCTGTATACAGAGATACATGATAAGATTCTGTCTGCAGCCATCACTAGGGGGAGCTCCCTGTATACAGAGATACATGATAAGATTCTGTCTGCAGCCACCACTAGGGGGAGCGCCCTGTATAAAGAGACGCATGATAAGATTCTGTTTGCAGCCACCACTAGGGGGAGCGCCCTGTATACAGAAATGCATGATAAGATTCTGTCTGCAGTCGCCACTAGGGGGAGCTCCCTGTATACAGAGATACATGATAAGATTCTGTCTGCAGCCACCAATAGGGGGAGCTCCCTGTATACAGAGAGACATGATAAGATTCTGTCTGCAGCCACCACTAGGGGGAGCTCCCTGTATACAGAGAAACATGGTAAGATCCTGTCTGCAGCCACCACTAGGGGGAGCTCCCTGTATACAGAGAAACATGATAAGATTCTGTCTGCAGTCACTACTAGGGGGAGCTCACTGTATACAGAGATACATGATAATATCCTGTCTGCAATCACCACTAGGGGGAGCTTCCTGTATACAGAAATACATGATAAGATCCTGTCTGCAATTACCACTAGGGGGAGCTTCCTGTATACAGAGATACATGATAAGATCCTGTCTGCAGCCACCACTAGGGGGAGCTCACTGTATACAGTGATACATGATAAGATCCTGTCTGCAATCACCACTAGGGGGAGCTTCCTGTATACAGAAATACATGATAAGATCCTGTCTGCAATCACCACTAGGGGGAGCTTCCTGTATACAGAGATACATGATAAGATCCTGTCTGCAGCCACCACTAGGGGGAGCTCCCTGTATACAGAGATACATGATAAGATCCTGTCTGCAGTCTCAACTAGGGGGGAGCTCCCTGTATACAGAGATACATGATAAGATCCTGTCTGCAGCCACCACTAGGGGGAGCTCACTGTATACAGAGATACATGATAAGATCCTGTCTGCAATCACCACTAGGGGGAGCTTCCTGTATACAGAAATACATGATAAGATCCTGTCTGCAATCACCACTAGGGGGAGCTTCCTGTATACTGAAACACATGATAAGATCCTGTCTGCAGCCACCACTAGGGTGAGCTCCCTGTATACAGAGATACATGATAAGATTCTGTCAGCAGCCATCACTAGGGGGAGCTCCCTGTATACAGAGATACATGATAAGATTCTGTCTGCAGCCACCACTAGGGGGAGCGCCCTGTATACAGAGAAGCATGATAAGATTCTGTTTGCAGCCACTACTAGGGGGAGCGCCCTGTATACAGAGACGCATGATAAGATTCGGTCTGCAGCCATCACTAGGGGGAGCGCCCTGTATACAGAGATACATGATAAGATCCTGTCTGCAATCACCACTAGGGGGAGCTTCCTGTATACAGAGATACATGATAAGATCATGTCTGCAGCCACCACTAGGGAGAGCTCCCTGTATACAGAGATACATGATAAGATCCTGTCTGCAGTCTCAACTAGGGGGGAGCTCCCTGTATACAGAGATAGATGATAAGATCCTGTCTGCAGCCACCACTAGGGAGAGCTCCCTGTATACAGAGATACATGATAAGATCCTGTCTGCAATCACCACTAGGGGGAGCTTCCTGTATACAGAGATACAGGATAAGAGTCTGTCTGCAATCACCAGTAGGGGGAGCTCCCTGTATACAGAGATACAGGATAAGATTCTGTCTGCAGCCACCACTAGGGGGAGCTCCCTGTATACAGAGATACATGATAAGATTCTGTGTGCAGTCACTACTAGGGGGAGCTCCTGTATACAGAGATACATGATAAGATTCTGTCTGCAGCCACCAATAGGGGGAGCTCCCTGTATACAGAGAGACATGATAAGATTCTGTCTGCAGCCACCACTAGGGGGAGCTCCCTGTATACAGAGAAACATGATAAGATTCTGTCTGCAGCCACCACTAGGGGGAGCTCCCTGTATACAGAGAAACATGATAAGATTCTGTCTGCAGCCACCACTAGGGGGAGCTCCCTGTATACAGAGAAACATGATAAGATTCTGTCTGCAGCCACCACTAGGGGGAGCTCCCTGTATACAGAGATACATGATAAGATCCTGTCTGCAGTCACCACTAGGGGGAGCTCCCTGTATACAGAGATACATGATAAGATTCTGTCTGCAGCCACCACTAGGGGGAGCTCCCTGTATACAGAGAAACATGATAAGATCCTGTCTGCAGTCACCACTAGGGGGAGCTCCCTGTATACAGAGATACATGATAAGATTCTGTCTGCAGCCTTCACTTGGGGGAGCTCCCTGTATACAGAGATACATGATAAGATCCTGTCTGCAGTCACCACTAGGGGGGTGCTCCCTGTATACAGAGATACATGATAAGATCCTGTCTGCAGCCACCACTAGGGGGAGTTCAATGTATACAGAGATAGATGATAAGATCCTGTCTGCAATCACCACTAGTGGGAGCTTGCTGTATACAGAAATACATGATAAGATCCTGTCTGCAGCCACCACTAGGGTGAGCTCCCTGTATACAGAGATACATGATAAGATTTTGTCTGCAGCCATCACTAGGGGGAGCTCCCTGTATACAGAGATACATGATAAGATTCTGTCTGCAGCCACCACTAGGGAGAGCGCCCCGTATACAGAGACGCATGATAAGATTCTGTTTGCAGCCACCACTAGGGGGAGCGCCCTGTATACAGAAACGCATTATAAGATTCTGTCTGCAGCCACCACTAGGGGGAGCTCCCTGTATACAGAGATACAGGATAAGATTCTGTCTGCAGTCACCACTAGGGGGAGCTCCCTGTATACAGAGATACATGATAAGATTCTGTCTCCAGCCACCAATAGGGGGAGCTCCCTGTATACAGAGATACATGATAAGATTCTGTGTGCAATCACTACTAGGGGGAGCTCCCTGTATACAGAGATACATGATAAGATCCTGTCTGCAGCCACCAATAGGGGGAGCTCCCTGTATACAGAGAGACATGATAAGATTCTGTCTGCAGCCACCACTAGGGGGAGCTCCCTGTATACAGAGATACATGATAAGATCCTGTCTGCAGTCACCACTAGGGGGGAGCTCCCTGTATACACAGATACACGATAAGATCCTGTCTGCAGTCACCACTAGGGGGAGCTCCCTGTATACAGAGATACATGATAAGATTCTGTCTGGAGCCTTCACTTGGGGGAGCTCCCTGTATACAGAGATACATGATAAGATCCTGTCTGCAGCCACCACTAGGGGGAGCTCCCTGTAACAGAGATACATGATAAGATTCTGTCTGCAGCCACCACTAGGGCGAGCTACCTGTATACAGAGATACATGATAAGATCATCTCTGCAGCCACAACTAGGGGGAGCTCCCTGTATACTGAGATATATGATAAGATCCTGTCTGCAGCCACCACTAGGGGGAGCTCCCTGTATACAGAGATGCATGATAAAATCCTGTCTGCAGCCACCACTAGGGGGAGCTCCCTGTATACAGAGATACATGATAAGATCCTGTCTGCAGCCACCACTAGGGGGAGCTCCCTGTATAGAGAGATACATGATAAGATTATGTCTGCAACCACCACTAGGGGGAGCTCCCTGTATACAGAGATACATGATAAGATTCTGTCTGCAGCCACCACTAGGGGGAGCTCCCTGTATACAGAGATACATAATAATATCCTGTCTGCAGCCACCACTAGAGGGAGCTCCCTGTATACAGAGATACATGATAAGATCCTGTCTGCAGTCACCACTAGGGGGAGCTCCCTGTATACAGAGATACATGATAAGATCCTGTCTGCAGTCACCACTAGGGGGAGATCCCTGTAAACAGAGATAAATGATAAGATCCTATCTGCAGCCACCACTAGGGGGGAGCTCCCTGTATACAGAGATACAGGATAAGATTCTGTCTGCAGCCACCACTAGGGGAGCTCCCTGTATACAGAGATACAGGATAAGATTCTGTCTGCAGTCACCACTAGGGGGAGCTCCCTGTATACAGAGATACATGATAAGATTCTGTCTGCAGCCACCAATAGGGGGAGCTCCCTGTATACAGAGATACATGATAAGATTCTGTGTGCAGTCACTACTAGGGGGAGCTCCCTGTATACAGAGATACATGATAAGATTCTGTCTGCAGCCACCACTAGGGGGAGCTCCCTGTATACAGAGATACATAATAATATCCTGTCTGCAGCCACCGCTAGGGAGAGCTCCCAGTATACAGAGATACATGATAAGATCCTGTCTGTAGCCACCACTAGGGGGAGCTCCCTGTATACAGAGATACATGATAAGATTCTGTCTGCAGTCACCACTAGGGGGAGCTCCCTGTATACAGAGATACATGATATGATCCTGTCTGCAGTCACCACTAGGGGGAGCTCCCTGTATACAGAGATACATGATAAGATACTGTCTGCAGTCACCACTAGGGGGAGCTCCCTGTATACAGAGATACATGATAAGATCCTGTCTGTAGCCTCCACTAGGGGGAGCTCCCTGTATACAGAGATACATGATAAGATCCTGTCTGCAGTCACCACTAGGGGGAGCTCCCTGTATACAGAGATACATGATAAGATCCTGTCTGTAGCCACCACTAGGGGGAGCTCCCTGTATACAATGATACATGATAAGATCCTATCTGCAGTCACCACTAGGGGGAGCACCCTGTATACAGAGACACATAATGAGATTCTGTCTGCAGCCACCACTAGGGGAGCTCTCTGTATACATAGATACAGGATAAGAATCTGTCTGCAGCCACAACTAGGGGGAGCTCCCTGTATACAGAGATACATGATAAGATCCTCTCTGCAGCCACAACTAGGGGGAGCTCACTGTATACAGAGATACATGATAAGATTCTGTCTGAAACCACCACTAGGGGGAGTTCCCTATATAGAGAGATACGTGATAAGATTCTGTCTGCAGCCACCACTAGGGGGAGCTCCCTGTATACAGAGAAACATCATAAGATTCTGTCTGCAGCCATCACTAGGGGGAGCGTCCTGTATATAGTGATACATGATAAGATTCTGTATGCAGCCACCACTAGGGGGAGCTCCCTGTATACAGAGATACATGATAAGATTCTGTCTACAGCCACCACTACGGGGGGCTCACTGTATACAGAGATACATGATAAGATCCTGTCTGCAGCCACCACTAGGGGGAGCTCCCTGTATACAATGATACATGATAAGATCCTGTCTGCAGTCACCACTAGGGGGAGCACCCTGTATACAGACACATATAATGAGATTCTGTCTGCAGCCACCACTAGGGGGGGCTCACTGTATACAGAGTTACATGATCAGATCCTGTCTGCAGCCACCACTAGGGGGAGCTCCCTGTATACAGAGATACATAAGATCCTGTCTGCAGTCACCACTAGGGGGGAGCTCCCTGTATACAGAGATACATGATAAGATCCTGTCTGCAGCCACCACTAGGGGGAGCTCATTGTATACAGAGATACATGATAAGATCCTGTCTGCAATCACCACTAGGGGGAGCTTCCTGTATACAGAAATACATGATAAGATCCTGTCTGCAGCCACCACTAGGGGGAGCTCCCTGTATACAGAGAAACATGATAAGATTCTGTCTGCAGCCACCACTAGGGGGAGCTCCCTGTATACAGAGAAACATGATAAGATTCTGTCTGCAGCCACCACTAGGGGGAGCTCCCTGTATACAGAGAAACATGATAAGATTCTGTCTGCAGCCACCACTAGGGGGAGCTCCCTGTATACAGAGAAACATGATAAGATCCTGTCTGCAGTCACCACTAGGGGGAGCTCCCTGTATACAGAGATACATGATAAGATTCTATCTGCAGCCTTCACTTGGGGGAGCTCCCTGTATACAGAGATACATGATAAGATCCTGTCTGCAGCCACCACTAGGGGGAGCTCCCTGTATACAGAGATACATGATAAGATCCTGTCTGCAGCCACCACTAGGGAGAGCTCCCTGTATACAGAGATACATGATAAGATCCTGTCTGCAGCCACCACTAGGGGGAGTTCCCTGTATATAGAGATACATGATAAGATCCTGTCTGCAGCCACCACTAGGGGGAGCTCCCTGTATACAGAGATACATGATAAGATCCTGTCTGCAGCCACCACTAGGGGGAGCTCCCTGTATACAGATATACATTATAAGATCCTGTCTGCAGCCACCACTAGGGGGAGCTCCCTGTATACAGATATACATTATAAGATCCTGTCTGCAGCCACCACTAGGGGGAGCTCCCTGTATACAGAGACACATAAGATTCTGTCTGCAGTCACCACTAGGGGGTGCTCCCTGTATACAGAGATACATTATAAGATTCTGTCTGCAGCCACCACTAGGGGGAGCTCCCTGTATACAGAGATACATGAAAAGATCCTGTCTGCAGCCACCACTAGGGGGAGCTCCTTGTATACAGAGATACATGATAGGATTCTGTCTGCAGCCACTACTAGGGGGAGCTCCCTATACACAGAGATACATGATAAGATTTTGTCTGCAGCCACCACTAGGGGGAGCTTCCCGTATATAGAGACACATGATAAGATCCTGTCTGCAGCCACCACTAGGGGGAGCTTCCTGTATACAGAGATACATGATAATATTCTGTCTGCAGCCACCACTAGGGGGAGCTTCCAGTATACAGAGACACATGATAAGATCCTGTCTGCAGCCACCACTAGGAGGAGCTCCCTGTATACAGAGACGCATGATAAGATTCTGTTTGCAGCCACCAGTAGGGGGAGCTCCCTGTATACAGAGAAACATGATAAGATCCTGTCTGCAGCCACCACTAGGGGGAGTTCCCTGTATAGAGAGATACATGATAAGATCATGTCTGCAGCCACCACTAGGGGGAGCTTCCAGTATACAGAGATACATGATAAGATTCTGTTTGCAGCCACCACTAGGAGGAGCTCCCTGTATACAGAGACGCATGATAAGATTCTGTTTGCAGCCACCAGTAGGGGGAGCTCCCTGTATACAGAGAAACATGATAAGATCCTGTCTGCAGCCACCACTAGGGGGAGCTCCCTGTATACAGAGATACATGATAAGATTCTGTCTGCAGCCTCCACTAGAGGGAGCTCCCTGTATACAGAGATACATGATAAGATTCTGTCTGCAGCCACCACTAGGGGGAGCTCCCTCTATACAGAGATACATGATAAGATTCTGTCTTCACCTTCCACTAGGGGGAGCTCCCTGTATGCAGGGATACATGATAAGATCCTGTCTGAAGCCTCCAATAGGGGGAGCTCCCTGTATACAGAGATACATGATAAGATTCTGTTTGCAGCCGCCAGTAGGGGGATCTCCC
Source organism: Phyllobates terribilis (assembly GCF_046119375.1). Lineage (NCBI taxonomy): Eukaryota > Metazoa > Chordata > Amphibia > Anura > Dendrobatidae > Phyllobates > Phyllobates terribilis. Next base: position 394,244,699 of record NW_027362769.1, on the reverse strand, counting down.
TGGATACAGAGAAACATGATAAGATCCTGTCTGCAGCCACCACTAGGGGGAGCTCCCTGTATAGAGAGATACATGATAAGATCCTGTCTGCAGCCAGCACTAGGGGGAGCTCCCTGTATACAGAGATACATGATAAGATCCTGTCTGTAGCCACCACTAGGGGGAGCTCCCTGTATACAGAGATACATGATAGGATTCTGTCTGCAGCCACCACTAGGGGTAGCTCCCTATATACAGAGATACATGATAAGATTCTGTCTGCAGCCTCCACTAGGGGGAGCTTCCAGTATACAGAGATACATGATAAGATTCTGTCTGCAGCCACCACTAGGGGGAGCTCCCTGTATACAGAAATACATGATAAGATCCTGTCTGCAGCCAACACTAGGGGGAGCTCCCTGTATACAGAGATACATGATAAGATCCTGTCTGTAGCCACCACTAGGGGGAGCTCCCTGTATACAGAGATACATGATAGGATTCTGTCTGCAGCCACCACTAGGGGGAGCTCCCTATATACAGAGATACATGATAAGATTCTGTCAGCAGCCACCACTAGGGGGAGCTTCCTGTATACAGAGATACATGATAGGATTCTGTCTGCAGCCACCACTAGGGGGAGCTCCCTGTATACAGAGATATATGATAAGATTCTGTCTGCAGCCACCACTAGGGGGAGCTCCCTGTATATAGAGATACATGATACGATTCTGTCTGCAGCCACCACTAGGGGGAGCTCCCTGTATACAGAGATACATGATAAGATCCTGTCTGCAGCCACCACTAGGGGGAGCTTCCTGTATACAGAGATACATGATAAGATTCTGTCTGCAGCCTCCACTAGGGGGAGCTTCCAGTATACAGAGATACATGATAAGATTCTGTCTGCAGCCACCACTAGGGGGAGCTCCCTGTATACAGAGATACATGATAGGATTCTGTCTGCAGCCACCACTAGGGGGAGCTCCCTGTATACAGAGATACATGATAAGATCCTGTCTGTAGCCACCACTAGGGGGAGCTCCCTGTATACAGAGATACATGATAATATTCTGTCTGCAGCCACCACTAGGGGGAGCTCCCTGTATACAGAGATACATGATAAGATCCTGTCTGCAGCCACCACTAGGGGGAGCTCCCTGTATGCAGAGATACATGATAAGATCCAGTCTGCAGCCACCACTAGGGGGAGCTCCCTGTATACAGAGATACATGATAAGATCCTGTCTGCAGCCACCACTAGGGGGAGCTCCCTGTATACAGAGATACATGATAAGATTCTGTCTGCAGCCACCACTAGGGGGAGCTCCCTGTATACAGAGATACATGATAAGATCCTGTCTGCAGCCACCACTAGGGGGAGCTCCCTGTATACAGAGATACATGATAAGATTCTGTCTGCAGCCACCACTAGGGGGAGCTCCCTGTATACAGAGATACATGATAATATTCTGTCTGCAGCCACCACTAGGGGGAGCTTCCAGTATACAAAGACACATGATAAGATCCTGTCTGCAGCCACCACTAGGGGGAGCTCCCTGTTTACAGAGATACATAAGATTCTGTCTGCAGCCACCACTAGGGGGAGCTCCCTGTATACAGAGATACATGATAAGATTCTGTCTGCAGCCACCACTAGGGGGAGCTTCCTGTATACAGAGATACATGAAAGGATTCTGTCTGCAGCCACCACTAGGGGGAGCTCCCTGTATACAGAGATACATGATGAGATTCTGTCTGCAGTCACCACTAGGGGCAGCTCCCTGTATACAGAGATACATGATAAGATCCTGTCTGCAGCCACCACTAGGGGGAGCTCCCTGTATACAGAGATACATAAGATTCTGTCTGCAGCCACCACTAGGGGGAGCTCCCTGTATACAGAGATACATAATAAGATTCTGTCTGCAGCCACCACTAGGGGGAGCTTCCTGCATACAGAGATACATGATAGGATTCTGTCTGCAGCCACCACTAGGGGGAGCTCCCTGTATACAGAGATACATGATAAGATCCTGTCTGTAGCCACCACTAGGGGGAGCTCCCTGTATACAGAGATACATGATAATATTCTGTCTGCAGCCACCACTAGGGGGAGCTCCCTGTATACAGAGATACATGATAAGATCCTGTCTGCAGCCACCACTAGGGGGAGCTCCCTGTATGCAGAGATACATGATAAGATCCAGTCTGCAGCCACCACTAGGGGGAGCTCCCTGTATACAGAGATACATGATAAGATCCTGTCTGCAGCCACCACTAGGGGGAGCTCCCTGTATACAGAGATACATGATAAGATTCTGTCTGCAGCCACCACTAGGGGGAGCTCCCTGTATACAGAGATACATGATAATATTCTGTCTGCAGCCACCACTAGGGTGAGCTCCCTGTATACAGAGATACATGATAAGATCCTGTCTGCAGCCACCACTAGGGGGAGCTCCCTGTATACAGAGATACATGATAAGATTCTGTCTGCAGCCACCACTAGGGGGAGCTCCCTGTATACAGAGATACATGATAATATTCTGTCTGCAGCCACCACTAGGGGGAGCTTCCAGTATACAAAGACACATGATAAGATCCTGTCTGCAGCCACCACTAGGGGGAGCTCCCTGTATACAGAGATACATAAGATTCTGTCTGCAGCCACCACTAGGGGGAGCTCCCTGTATACAGAGATACATGATAAGATTCTGTCTGCAGCCACCACTAGGGGGAGCTTCCTGTATACAGAGATACATGATAGGATCCTGTCTGCAGCCACCACTAGGGGGAGCTCCCTGTATACAGAGATACATGATGAGATTCTGTCTGCAGCCACCACTAGGGGGAGCTCCCTGTATACAGAGATACATGATAGGATTCTGTCTGCAGCCACCACTAGGGGGAGCTCCCTGTATACAGAGATACATGATGAGATTCTGTCTGCAGTCACCACTAGGGGGAGCTCCCTGTATACAGAGATACATGATAGGATTCTGTCTGCAGCCACCACTAGGCGGAGCTCCCTGTATACAGAGATACATGATAAGATCCTGTCTGCAGCCACCACTAGGGGTAGCTCCCTATATACAGAGATACATGATAAGATTCTGTCTGCAGCCACCACTAGGGGGAGCTCCCTGTATACAGAGATACATGATAAGATTCTGTCTGCAGCCACCACTAGGGGGAGCTCCCTGTATACAGAGATACATGATAGGATTCTGTCTGCAGCCACCACTAGGAGGAGCTCCCTGTATACAGAGATACATGATAAGATCCTGTCTGCAGCCACCACTAGGGGGAGCTCCCTGTATACAGAGATACATGATAAGATCCTGTCTGCAGCCACCACTAGGGGGAGCTCCCTGTATACAGAGATACATGATAGGATTCTGTCTGCAGCCACCACTAGGAGGAGCTCCCTGTATACAGAGATACATGATAAGATCCTGTCTGTAGCCACCACTAGGGGGAGCTCCCTATATACAGAGATACATGATAAGATCCTGTCTGTAGCCACCACTAGGGGGAGCTCCCTGTATACAGAGATACATGATAATATACTGTCTGCAGCCACCACTAGGGGGAGCTCCCTGTATACAGAGATACATGATAAGATTCTGTCTGCAGTCACCACTAGGGGGAGCTCCCTGTATACAGATACATGATAAGATTCTGTCTGCAGCCACCACTAGGGGGAGCTCCCTGTATACAGAGATACATGATAAGATCCTGTCTGCAGCCACCACTAGGGGGAGCTCCCTGTATACAGAGATACATGATAGGATTCTGTCTGCAGCCACCACTAGGGGTAGCTCCCTATATACAGAGATACATGATAAGATCCTGTCTGAAGCCACCACTAGGGGGAGCTCCCTGTATACAGAGATACATGATAAGATTCTGCCTGCAGTCACCACTAGGGGGAGCTCCCTGTATACAGAGATACATGATAAGATCCTGTCTGCAGCCACCACTAGGAGGAGCTCCCTGTATACAGAGATACATGATAAGATCCTGTCTGCAGCCACCACTAGGAGGAGCTCCCTGTATACAGAGATACATGATATGATCCTGTCTGCAGCCACCACTAGGAGGAGCTTCCAGTATACAAAGATACATGATATGATCCTGTCTGCAGCCACCACTAGGGGGAGCTCCCTGTATACAAAGATACATGATAAGATTCTGTCTGCAGCCACCACTAGGGGGAGCTTCCAGTATACAAAGATACATGATAAGATTCTGTCTGCAGCCACCACTAGGAGGAGCTTCCAGTATACAAAGATACATGATATGATCCTGTCTGCAGCCACCACTAGGGGGAGCTTCCAGTATACAAAGATACATGATAAGATCCTGTCTGCAGCCACCACTAGGGGGAGCTCCCTGTATACAGAGATACATGATAAGATCCTGTCTGCAGCCACCACTAGGGGGAGCTCCCTGTATACAGAGATACATGATAAGAGCTTTGTCCACCATGTAGATGCGGCTGCTGTCGGGGTGGTGGTCTCTGCATATGGGGGGGTCTTCTATAATTCATGTGGTGGATGAGCAGCTGGGGCTGTGGTATAAGTTACCGTCACATGCTCGATGACGTCACCAGTCACCCGGACTCCTAGCATCTACTGTTTCCATGACAGCAGCAGTTGTAGGTCGCACACGGTATGGAGGTGACGGCTGTGTCTCTGGGGTGTCCGTCCCGTGTAGGAGCCGCGTACAATATATGCGTGTGCGGCAGATAGATGGCGCCGCTCTACAGCCCATGGCCTCTGCCCGTCCACAGAGGAGGTCTCTGCGCCTAAATACATTCACCTGGCCGCATTCCTGCAGAACCCCCTATTCTTCAAGTGAACATGGCTTAGGCGGTCATAGGATCCTATGTATTCTAGGTCCGGTCCACTGGAGTTGCGGGGGGGGGGGGGGGATCTCTGGGTTTTACTCTTTAGCAGCTGAATGAAGGTTGGAGGAGATGTAGGGAAGCCAAAAGCTAGTTGTGTTCACACAGCTGAGGGACTCGTTACAATGTGTCTGTGATATTTAATGGCATAAGTCAAAGCTTCTGGGCCCTAATTTAGAATCTCCAGGAGGGCCCCCAATATCACAGATAGATGCCCCCTGGGGCGAGTGCCCTGGGTTCAGATAACGGAGTCACAGCTGCAGTAATGATGTGCAGCACCACAGTGACATCTAGTGGATGAGAAGAAGAATGCACTCATGTTATTAAACATTGAGTCCTGCCTCTTCATGCGCTGTTAATGCTGAAGTGTAAAGAATGGGGGACAGGGCACCAGCCTGAGATACAAGGTTCATTTCAGACTCTGGTGCAGCTATACTAATTGATGAAAGCAGCATTAAAAAAGAATATGTGACAATTGTGACTCCCTATGGCAGATGTCGGTGCCTAAGGGTGAACATGTCCCCTGCCTCCATCCTCACAGATCTCTCATCCATGACAGCACAGAGATATGGGAGAGCCCAGGGTTGAACAACAATAGGGTACATGTGTTTACACATAGCTAGGAAAGTGGAAAAGTCTTTGTCCCCAGGAAATGCATTTTGAATTCAAGTAACAATGTGGTTTCCTGCAAGGGAAATGCTATACACTGGATCCAGACGTATGTCTCTGAAAGAGAATATTGAAGTTTGTAGAAATCCGATAGTGATGGAATGTAGATTTTCAGCTTCAAGGCGAATAGCGGAAGAATATGCATATTTTTTCATGACTGTGACACCTGCCTATAAGCCCTCAAATCAATAGTGGTCAGATAACTAACACCAGCCATGTCATGTTTGGTCTCTCGGTAACGGTAAAATCCTGATAAAAGATATGGCGGCTATCACAAATTTCTGCAATCATTTGGAGTGAAGTTATCGCATAAGTTAAGAATTTCTTAAAATCCTGAAGGGCTGAGAACAACCCACAACCCGACCCACGTGAAGTCATGAAGGGGGAGGTATAGGTGTAACTCAGGGGCTGATAAAAGGTCAAGACGAATTATGATCTGTGTTCCTGTAGAGAGATACACATCAGTGTATGCATGAATCCCGTTCACTGAACGTCCTCAATCAAAGTGTTCACCTTCGGCTGAGCTGACTCATCTCTGTGAGCCCCTTAGTAAGTTTCCTTCGTTATTCCTTTTTATTTTATGTAACTGCATATGCTGTGTTATTTTCTTCCCTTTGTAAAATCTTTTGGATGTTATTTATAAACACTGCCTATCGTTCTGGATTAAATATAAAATGTAACAGTTCTGTTCCTTTAGTTCTGTAACCCACACCCCAAAGCCATACGCTAACCAAGCCTCCGGTAAGCCCGTATAAAATCCGAGTGGTGGTGGCAGCGACTAGTACTTGGGATATTGTGGAGTTTGCAGAGACAGTACCGGGTGGTATATACATATATTTCATGAGCTTGAATCGGAGGTGTATATACCATACGCTCACTGTTAGTTTCCCGATAACCGGCCTATTAGTGGAAACAGCCTGCGGCCTCCTCCGTTAATCGCGTAATTGTCCGGATGATAGGGGGCAGCAGAGAGCTGTTCGTGACACAAAGATCACAGCGGGCGGTTCAGTGACGACCCCCTCCCCCGGCTGCAATATCTTGACAGTAACTAAACAGTCATTTTCTCATTTTTTGTGAGTCTCTGAACCAACAACCTCTAGGCAGAAGGTAAAGCTACTGAGCCGCAAGCTCTGGGGAGATCACTGGAAGCATTTTGTACACTTGATGTGTATTGCAGCCACTAACCCCACTAGCAGATGATACTGAGACATAGAGCTACATTGAACATAACAGCATATTTCTATGTACCTGTATTCTAAAGGAAGAATAAAAGAGAGTGTGTTTCTTCCTATAAAAGTCACCTGCTGCGTCTGACTGCAGTAATAATGGCTGCACAAGGGAGGAAGAAGAAAGAGCAGCTGCCATTACCAGGAGGAATGAGCCTCAATCACTGCTCCTGCAGCGCGGCCTCCCTCCACCAGGTGACGCTGCTGTTTCTATGCGTCTACGTCAGAGTCATACTGCAGCAGAAGACGCTCTTTCCTGCTTCCCATTCTCTAGCATGTGAGGTGAGACGCTCTACCCTAGATCCCTCCTCTCGTTGACTCTCCAGCGGACGCTCTAGCTCCTGCGCTCGTTTGTACTGTTTTGGTTGTCAGGGAGCCGAAGTCCTGGCGGTGACGTCACGGAGCAAGATGTCTGAGGAGAATATTTTCCTGTTTGTGCCCAACCTGATCGGTGAGAAGCGGAGATTACACGGGGTCTCCCGGGAGTCAGTGCAGGGGGAACAGCGTCACTGCTGGAGTAATGTAATGTATGTACACAGTGACTGCACCAGCAGAATAGTGAGTGCAGCTCTGGGGTATAATACAGGATGTAACTCAGGATCAGTAATGTAATGTATGTACACAGTGACTGCACCAGCAGAATAGTGAGTGCAGCTCTGGAGTATAATACAGGATGTAACTCAGGATCAGTAATGTAATGTATGTACACAGTGACTGCACCAGCAGAATAGTGAGTGCAGCTCTGGAGTATAATACAGGATGTAACTCAGGATCAGTAATGTAATGTATGTACACAGTGACTGCACCAGCAGAATAGTGAGTGCAGCTCTGGAGTATAATACAGGAGGTAACTCAGGATCAGTAATGTAATGTATGTACACAGTGACTGCACCAGCAGAATAGTGAGTGCAGCTCTGGGGTATAATGCAGGATGTAACTCAGGATCAGTAATGTAATGTATGTACACAGTGACTGCACCAGCAGAATAGTGAGTGCAGCTCTGGAGTATAATACAGGATGTAACTCAGGATCAGTAATGTAATGTATGTACACAGTGACTGCACCAGCAGAATAGTGAGTGCAGCTCTGGGGTATAATACAGGAGGTAACTCAGGATCAGTAATGTAATGTATGTACACAGTGACTGCACCAGCAGAATAGTGAGTGCAGCTCTGGAGTATAATACAGGATGTAACTCAGGATCAGTAATGTAATGTATGTACACAGTGACTGCACCAGCAGAATAGTGAGTGCAGCTCTGGAGTATAATACAGGAGGTAACTCAGGATCAGTAATGTAATGTATGTACACAGTGACTGCACCAGCAGAATAGTGAGTGCAGCTCTGGAGTATAATACAGGATATAACTCAGGATCAGTAATGTAATGTATGTACACAGTGACTCCACCAGCAGAATAGTGAGTGCAGCTCTGGAGTATAATACAGGATGTAACTCAGGATCAGTAATGTAATGTATGTACACAGTGACTGCACCAGCAGAATAGTGAGTGCAGCTCTGGAGTATAATACAGGATATAACTCAGGATCAGTAATGTATGTACACCGTGACTGCACCAGCAGAATAGTGAGTGCAGCTCTGGAGTATAATACAGGATGTAACTCAGGATTAGTAATGTATGTACACAGTGACTGCACCAGCAGAATAGTGAGTGCAGCTCTGGGGTATAATACAGGATGTAACTCAGGATCAGTAATGTAATGTATGTACACAGTGACTGCACCAGCAGAATAGTGAGTGCAGCTCTGGAGTATAATACAGGAGGTAACTCAGGATCAGTAATGTAATGTATGTACACAGTGACTGTACCAGCAGAATAGTGAATGCAGCTCTGGAGTATAATACAAGATGTAACTCAGGATCAGTAATGTAATGTATGTACACAGTGACTGCACCAGCAGAATAGTGAGTGCAGCTCTGGAGTATAATACACGATGTATCTCAGGATCAGTAATGTAATGTATGTACACAGTGACTGCACCAGCAGAATAGTGAGTGCAGCTCTGGAGTATAATACAGGAGGTAACTCAGGATCAGTAATGTAATGTATGTACACAGTGACTGCACCAGCAGAATAGTGAGTGCAGCTCTGGGGTATAATACAGGAGATAACTCAGGATAAGTAATGTAATGTATGTACACAGTGACTGCACCAGCAGAATAGTGAGTGCAGCTCTGGAGTATAATACAGGAGGTAACTCAGGATCAGTAATGTAATGTATGTACACAGTGACTGTACCAGCAGAATAGTGAGTGCAGCTCTGGAATATAATACAGGATGTAACGCAGGATCAGTAATGTAATGTATGTACACAGTGACTGCACCAGGAGAATAGTGAGTGCAGCTCTGGAGTATAATACAGGAGGTAACTCAGGATAAGTAATGTAATGTATGTACACAGTGACTGCACCAGCAGAATAGTGAGTGCAGCTCTGGGGTATAATACAGGATGTAACTCAGGATCAGTAATGTAATGTATGTACACAGTGACTGCACCAGCAGAATAGTGAGTGCAGCTCTGGGGTATAATACAGGATGTAACTCAGGATCAGTAATGTAATGTATGTACACAGTGACTGCACCAGCAGAATAGTGAGTGCAGCTCTGGAGTATAATACAGGAGGTAACTCAGGATAAGTAATGTAATGTATGTACACAGTGACTGCACCAGCAGAATAGTGAGTGCAGCTCTGGAGTATAATACAGGAGGTAACTCAGGATAACTAATGTAATGTATGTACACAGTGACTGCACCAGCAGAATAGTGAGTGCAGCTCTGGGGTATAATACAGGATGTAACTCAGGATCAGTAATGTAATGTATGTACACAGTGACTGCACCAGCAAAATAGTGAGTGCAGCTCTGCAGTATAATACAGGATGTAACTCAGGATCAGTAATGTAATGTATGTACACAGTGACTGCACCAGCAGAATAGTGAGTGCAGCTCTGGAGTGTAATACAGGATGTAACTCAGGATCAGTAATGTAATGTATGTACACAGTGACTGCACCAGCAGAATAGTGAGTGCAGCTCTGGAGTATAATACAGGAGGTAACTCAGGATCAGTAATGTAATGTATGTACACAGTGACTGCACCAGCAGAATAGTGAGTGCAGCTCTGGAGTATAATACAGGAGGTAATTCAGGATCAGTAATGTAATGTATGTACACAGTGACTGCACCAGCAGAATAGTGAGTGCAGCTCTGGAGTATAATACAGGATGTAACTCAGGATCAGTAATGTAATGTATGTACACAGTGACTGCACCAGCAGAATAGTGAGTGCAGCTCTGGAGTATAATACAGGAGGTAATTCAGGATCAGTAATGTAATGTATGTACACAGTGACTGCACCAACAGAATAGTGAGTGCAGCTCTGGGGTATAATACAGGATGTAACTCAGGATCAGTAATGTATGTACACAGTGACTGCACCAGCAGAATAGTGAGTGCAGCTCTGGGGTATAATACAAGATGTAACTCAGGATCAGTAATGTAATGTATGTACACAGTGACTGCACCAGCAGAATAGTGAGTGCAGCTCTGGAGTATAATACACAATGTAACTCAGGATCAGTAATGTAATGTATGTACACAGTGACTGCACCAGCAGAATAGTGAGTGCAGCTCTGGAGTATAATGCAGGAGGTAACTCAGGATCAGTAATGTAATGTATGTACACAGTGACTGTACCAGCAGAATAGTGAGTGCAGCTCTGGAGTATAATACATGATGTAACGCAGGATCAGTAATGTAATGTATGTACACAGTGACTGCACCAGCAGAATAGTCAGTGCAGCTCTGGGGTATAATACAGGATGTAGCTCAGGATAAGTAATGTAATGTATGTACACAGTGACTGCACCAGCAGAATAGTGAGTGCAGCTCTGGGGTATAATACAGGATGTAACTCAGGATCAGTAATGTAATGTATGTACACAGTGAATGCACCAGCAGAATAGTGAGTGCAGCTCTGGAGTATAATACAGGATGTAACTCAGGATCAGTAATGTAATGTATGTACACAGTGACTGCACCAGTAGAATAGTGAGTGCAGCTCTGGAGTATAATACAGGATGTAACTCAGGATCAGTAATGTAATGTATGTACACAGTGACTGCACCAGCAGAATAGTGAGTGCAGCTCTGGAGTATAATACAGGATGTAACTCAGGATCAGTAATGTAATGTATGTACACAGTGACTGCACCAGTAGAATAGTGAGTGCAGCTCTGGAGTATAATACAGGATGTAACTCAGAATCAGTAATGTAATGTATGTACACAGTGACTGCACCAGCAGAATAGTGAGTGCAGCACTGGAGTATAATACAGGATATAACTCAGGATCAGTAATGTAATGTATGTACACAGTGACTCCACCAGCAGAATAGTGAGTGCAGCTCTGCAGTATAATACAGGAGGTAACTCCGGATCAGTAATGTAATGTATGTACACAGTGACTGCACCAGCAGAATAGTGAGTGCAGCTCTGGAGTATAATACAGGATGTAACTCAGCATCAGTAATGTAATGTATGTACACAGTGACTGCACCAGCAGAATAGTGAGTGCAGCTCTGGAGTATAATACAGGATGTAACTCAGGATCAGTAATGTAATGTATGTACACAGTGACTGCACCAGTAGAATAGTGAGTGCAGCTCTGGAGTATAATACAGGATGTAACTCAGGATCAGTAATGTAATGTATGTACACAGTGACTGCACCAGCAGAATAGTGAGTGCAGCTCTGGAGTATAATACAGGATGTTCCTCAGGATCAGTAATGTAATGTATGTACACAGTGATTGCACCAGCAGAATAGTGAGTGCAGCTCTGGAGTATAATACAGGATGTAACTCAGGATCAGTAATGTAATGCATGTACACAGTGATTGCACCAGCAGAATAGTGAGTGCAGCTCTGGAGTATAATACAGGAGGTAACTCAGGATCAGTAATGTAATGTATGTACACAGTGACTGCACCAGCAGAATAGTGAGTGCAGCTCTGGAGTATAATACAGGAGGTAACTCAGGATCAGTAATGTAATGTATGTACACAGTGACTGCACCAGCAGAATAGTGAGTGCAGCTCTGGAGTATAATACAGGATGTAACTCAGGATCAGTAATGTAATGTATGTACACAGTGACTGCACCAGCAGAATAGTGAGTACAGCTCTGGGGTATAATACAGGAGGTAACTCAGGATCAGTAATGTAATGCATGTACACAGTGATTGCACCAGCAGAATAGTGAGTGCAGCTCTGGAGCAGACACATGACAGTTTCTGGGTGCTTGTGGTGTCACACTTTGTTCTCTGCTCTGGCTGTGTCGCCCTTCTGCAGGTTATGCCCGGATCCTTTTTGCCTTCGTTGCTTTCTATTTCATGCCGACCTCCCCGCTGGTGGCCTCCACCTTCTATCTGCTCAGCGGTCTCCTGGACGCCTTTGATGGACATGCCGCTCGAGCTCTTAATCAAGGTGAGGCCGTGTTTGCGGTTACGGGTTTGGGCCGGTGATCTTTGCCCGGTACTGACGATAGATCACAGACCGGAGCAGAAATCCCATTTGTTCCTCTGCTCCAGGCACCAAGTTTGGAGCCATGCTGGACATGCTGACGGACCGCTGCGCCACCATGTGCCTCCTGGTGAACCTGTCGCTGCTGTACCCGCCGTACACCCTGCTGTTCCAGCTGAGCATGAGCCTGGACATCGCCAGTCACTGGCTGCACCTCCACAGGTACCAGCACGGTGCACTGAGCTGCTCCCCCCGTGCTCAGTGTCGCCCCCTCTGGAGAACACACTTGTTAGCGCTCTTATCTACATCTTTCTCATTCTCACCAGCTCAACGCTGAAGGGCAGCGACAGCCACAAGACCATCGACCTGTCGGGTAACCCCGTGCTGCGGCTGTACTACACCTCCCGGGTAGGGGTCTGGGGACTGTTTTGGGGGTCCTTTTTTGTGTCTGATCGTCAGTTACTGACTTGTTTTTCTCGCAGCCGGTCCTGTTCTTCATGTGCGCCGGGAATGAACTCTTCTACTGCATGTTGTACCTGCTGCACTTCTCCGAGGGGCCAGCAGGTAGGCGCTGTTCTCAGCCTTTGTGCAGCATTCTCGCAGGATGAAACATTTGGGGTGATACTTTCTCCTCCTGCCTTTCAGTCACGCTGGGACCCCTCGGGGGAGTCGGTCTGTTTCGCCTCGTCGTCACGTTCTGCTGCCCGGTCTCTCTAGTGAAATCTCTCATCAGCCTCCTGCACCTGGTGACGGCTTCCTGCAACATGGCCGCCCTGGACCGCGCCGAGCGGGCGAGGAAGAAGCTGAAGGATTAAGTCTCCGGAGTGAAGTAATTTATTTCCCGACTGTTCGGTCTCCATATATCGTCTTCACAGACCCTCTCCCCCACCTGGACGTCATTCCCAGGTTACCCCTCCCCCAAAGCCACCACCGCCTGGTGGTGGCATCAGGTATTACTCTCCATCCTGCTGTGTTATGGGGGCGCTGCTCTTGGTTTTCGTGGACCGCTCTTCCTGATCCTCAGTTTTCTGAACCTTTTTTATTGTAATTTTTATTTTATGTCTTTATATCTATGTTTCATTGAATTGTGTTTAATATCTGGACTTTCTGTCCCTCAAAGTTGCTCGTATCCCGCTCCTGTCGTGCACGGATGGCTCATCGTCCTCAGGGTTCACGGGCACTGATGTGAAAGTGTAACGGTGTCTGTCCGAGGCAGCCGGTCTGCCCCCCCGAGCGTCCGGCCGCTGCCCCCCCCGAGCGTCCGGCCGCTGCCCCCCCGAGCGTCCGGCCGCTGCCCCCCCCGAGCGTCCGGCCGCTGCCCCCCCCGAGCGTCCGGCCGCTGCCCCCCCCGAGCGTCCGGCCGCTGCCCCCCCCGAGCGTCCGGCCGCTGCCCCCCCCGAGCGTCCGGCCGCTGCCCCCCCGAGCGTCCTGCCGCCCGAGCATCCTGCCGCCCCCCCCCCCCTCCCCGAGCATCCTGCCGTCCCCCCCCCCCCCCTCCCCGAGCGTCCGGCCGCTGCCCCCTCCGAGCATCCTGCCGCTGCCCCCTCCGAGCTTCCGGCCGCTGCCCCCCGAGCATCCTGCCGTCCGTCCCCCCCCCCCCCTCCCCGAGCGTCCGGCCGCTGCCCCCCCTTATTACAGGGAGATGTGTATACCTTATGTAGCAGAGGAGACTGAGCGAGCAGTCTGGGGTCAGCATGAATTATGGGGGAAGGCCGAGGAAAGACTCAGGGATAAGCCATCAGTTCACAGGATTAGAAGTACCAAAAATAGCGCCCCCCTTATCCTTGGGTTGTGTCTGGTATTGCAGTACTCGTAACTGGTTTTGGAAGAAAGTCGTCATGTGTTTCCAATCCTGGACTCGGCTTTTAAATCTATATTGAATCCTGCACAACTCTGTAAATCCTTTCCTTCACTTATATTAAGAGATGAGCACAGAGATTCCCGGCCTTTGTCCTGCGTCCACTTTTGCAAACTTTCTCGACCGTCAGTCGAATACCGGCGTCCGGGGTGGTTCCTCTTGCAATAATTTGGCCCCTTCGACGTCATGACATTGTGGGCTTAGTGCATATTTCATTGCTCATCTCTACTTATGTGGTTTGGATCCGGGGGACGTCGTATGCTCTACACTTGTTCCATCCGGAGCTGCATTCACAATTCTGTCTCTGGTGATCATCAGTACTGACTGACACTGAAGCCCCATGATGCACTGCACGATGAGCTGTGAATATTGTACTGTACCCGATGTAAATGCTGTATTACCCACAATGCACTACAGCCGAGCATGCTTTGTGAAATACGCTGACCAAGCAGAGCCGGCCTACGAAAAGACTAAAAAAATGTCAGAATTGTGATTGCAGCTCTGGCTGCGACTCGTTCTGTAGGACACAGATGCTTCTTACGTAATGAGATTTAGAGGTGGAGCGATACTCCTACACCGTCATGGCGTCATTCCTGCCGTTATTGGTACGCAGCGACTATTCTGAGATTTTAATTCTATATTATTTTATGGGACCAGATCAGAGGATTTCCATGACGCAGGCTCGGTGTTCAGCGGCACACAGCTGGCGACCTGTATAGTGTCCGGGTGTCGGCGGCTGGTACTTGTGGTAGTTCTGTGTCGCGCCCTCTCCCTGTCCCCGCTGTATCATTCCTCCGATCACGCTGTACAATGTAATAAAGATTTCTGATATCACACGTGTGTAGTGGGGTCTCTGAGACTGACGTCCGACTTCTGCCGCTTTCGGGGAATGATCAGGAAGAGAGATGTCGCCCACATCAGATGTAGTCTCATCGCCTGGATAAGGAATAGAGGGATACTGCCCACGGAGGGCACCAGAGAGGAAGCTCTGACCTTTCCCCCTCTCATTGTGGATGAAGGGCGCTTCCCCCTTCTTGTATAACCCGTCTATTCCCAGCTCCTTCCTGGCTTGTATCCGAAACCTGCATAAGGAGGTGACGGCCAGGACTGTGAAGAGGGAGAAGCGACTTCCATCCCAAGGGAATCTGACCTAGATCCTCCCCGATGTGCAGCCGGCGGGTCCAGCAGACGCTCCGCTCTCCCCCCTATGTCATAGAAGAAGTCCCGATGATGTCATCAGCGGACGTGACCCGCGGGCACCAGAGAGGAGGCGGTCCTGCAAGGTCACCAGAGAGGAGGCGGTCCTGCGAGGTCACCAGAGAGGAGGCTGGTCCTGCGAGGTCACCAGAGAGGAGGCTGGTCCTGCGAGGTCACCAGAGAGGAGGCTGGTCCTGCGAGGTCACCAGAGAGGAGGCTGGTCCTGCGAGGTCACCAGAGAGGAGGCTGGTCCTGCGAGGTCACCAGAGAGGAGGCTGGTCCTGCGAGGTCACCAGAGAGGAGGCGGTCCTGCGAGGTCACCAGAGGTCACACATCTGCTTTAGGCTCATGGGGAGAATTTATCAGATTTTTGGGGTTTTTATGGAACAACATTGTAAATATTAGTGACGTTTTGTGGTTGTTCAAAAAAAAAAAAAGTGCATATTTAGATATAAAAAAAGTATAGCACCATTTATTTCTTTACACGTTTCCTTGTAGAATGTAGAAAAATATCACAAAAAAATTTAATTTTGAACAAAAGGATTCAAATAAATAATCTGGATATTTTACTGTTCTAAAAATTCCTGGAAATGTCCGGGGTGGAGGCCGTCCAGCCTTTATGACGACTGGATAGGTTCACCCTGTGGTAATCCGGCACCGCCGTGGTCCGGTCTCTACAATCATCCGATCGGTCACCATGACGCCACTTCTGGCGGCGCCGCTGGCAACCCATGAGGTTCTCCCCTCCAGGTCCTCGACCAGTCGGGGGTCTTTCTCCTTCAGGACGTTGCAGAACTCTTCCTCCGCTCCCTTCCTGACTGTAATCTTTAGGAGTTCGTCGTTTATTATGGAGCCTGGCGACTTGGAGCGTAAGAGCGTGTCCTCCTCGTCCCCATCAATGACGC
Source organism: Phyllobates terribilis (assembly GCF_046119375.1). NCBI lineage: Eukaryota > Metazoa > Chordata > Amphibia > Anura > Dendrobatidae > Phyllobates > Phyllobates terribilis. Next base: position 394,228,416 of record NW_027362769.1, on the reverse strand, counting down.
CTCGCACCCGCAGGTCCAGCAGGATGGGCGGCAGCAGCGGCAGGCGGTTACGCAGGCTCTTGTAGTTCTTCTTTATAAAGATATTTAGTTTCATATTGTTTTATTTGAAAAGGAACAATAAATTCGGTGACAATTACCCCACGCAGGGGGAGTATAATACTATTCATGTCCATTTGTCCCTTCGCTTTTTACATTTTTACAGTAACACATCAAACAAATACAAATAAGACTCCAGACTCAACATGGGCAGGGGAGGGAATGGATATCCAGAGGTTTTTTATAAAGATTTTTGAGACTAGAAAAAAAAATGAAAATGACACAAACTACGTGACACCGCGGCTGCGTTCACAGATTGACAGCAAGTTCCGTTTTTTTGTCATAACTTTCAAAAATAATGCGGTTTTACTGCAATGTGTGAACGCAGCCTAAGATTTAAGATATCCCCCCCCCTCGTAGATGAGATACCAGCCACATCGCCCGAGAGATCTTCACCCCAAGAGATACCGGCCACATCGCCCGGAATATCCCTCCAGAGATACCAGCCACAGGGCCCGAGATATCCCCCCAGAGAGACCAGCCACAGGGCCCGAGATATCCCCCCAGAGAGACAAGCCACAGGGCCCGAGATATCCCCCCAGAGAGACAAGCCACAGGGCCCGAGATATCCCCCCCAGAGAGACCAGCCACAGGGCCCGAGATATCCCCCCCAGAGAGACCAGCCACAGGGCCCGAGATATCCCCCCAGAGAGACAAGCCACAGGGCCCGAGATATCCCCCCAGAGAGACAAGCCACAGGGCCCGAGATATCCCCCCCAGAGAGACCAGCCACAGGGCCCGAGATATCCCCCCAGAGACACCAGTCACAGGGCCCGAGATATCCCCCCAGAGAGACCAGCCACAGGGCCCGAGATATCCCCCCAGAGAGACCAGCCACAGGGCCCGAGATATCCCCCCAGAGAGACAAGCCACAGGGCCCGAGATATCCCCCCAGAGAGACAAGCCACAGAGCCCGAGATATTCCCCCAGAGAGACCAGCCACAGAGCCTGAGATATCCCCCCAGAGAGACCAGCCACAGGGCCTGAGATATCCCCCCAGAGATACCAGTCACAGGGCCCGAGATATCCCCCCCCTGAGATACCGGCCACAGGCCCGAGATATTCCCCCAGAGAGACAAGCCACAGGGCCCGAGATATCCCCCCAGAGAGACCAGCCACAGAGCCTGAGATATCCCACCAGAGAGACCAGCCACAGAGCCTGAGATATCCCCCCAGAGAGACAAGCCACAGGGCCCGAGATATCCCCCCAGAGAGACAAGCCACAGGGCCCGAGATATCCCCCCAGAGAGACAAGCCACAGGGCCCGAGATATCCCCCCAGAGAGACAAGCCACAGGGCCCGAGATATCCCCCCAGAGAGACAAGCCACAGGGCCCGAGATATCCCCCCAGAGAGACAAGCCACAGGGCCCGAGATATCCCTCCAGAGAGACAAGCCACAGGGCCCGAGATATCCCCCCAGAGAGACCAGCCACAGGGCCCGAGATATCCCCCCAGAGAGACCAGCCACAGGGCCCGAGATATCCCCCCAGAGAGACCAGCCACAGGGCCCGAGATATCCCCCCAGAGATACCAGCCACAGGGCCTGAGATATCCCCCCAGAGAGACCAGCCACAGGGCCCGAGATATCCCCCCAGAGATACCAGCCACAGGGCCCGAGATATCCCCCCAGAGAGACAAGCCACAGGGCCCGAGATATCCCCCCAGAGAGACCAGCCACAGGGCCTGAGATATCCCCCCAGAGATACCAGTAACTGAGATATCCCCCCCAGAGGTACCAGTACCTGAGATATCCCCCCAGAGATACCGGCCACAGGGCCCGAGATATCCCCCCAGAGATACCAGTACCTGAGATATCCCCCCAGAGATACCGGCCACAGGGCCCGAGATATCCCCCCCAGAGATACCAGTACCTGAGATATCCCCCCCAGAGATACCGGCCACAGGGCCCGAGATATCCCCCCCAGAGATACCAGTACCTGAGATATCCCCCCCAGAGATACCGGCCACAGGGCCCGAGATATCCCCCCCAGAGATACCAGTACCTGAGATATCCCCCCCAGAGATACCGGCCACAGGGCCCGAGATATCCCCCCCCAGAGATACCAGTACCTGAGATATCCCCCCCAGAGATACCAGTACCTGAGATATCCCCCAGAGATACCGGCCACAGGGCCCGAGATATCCCCCCCAGAGATACCAGTACCTGAGATATCCCCCCCCAGAGATACCGGCCACAGGGCCCGAGATATCCCCCCCCAGAGATACCAGTACCTGAGATATCCCCCCAGAGATACCGGCCACAGGGCCCGAGATATCCCCCCCAGAGATACCAGGGCCCGAGATATCCCCCCCAGAGATACCAGTACCTGAGATATCCCCCCAGAGATACCGGCCACAGGGCCCGAGATATCCCCCAGAGATACCAGTACCTGAGATATCCCCCCAGAGATACCGGCCACAGGGCCCGAGATATCCCCCCCAGAGATACCAGTACCTGAGATATCCCCCCCAGAGATACCGGCCACAGGGCCCGAGATATCCCCCCCAGAGATACCAGTACCTGAGATATCCCCCCCAGAGATACCGGCCACAGGGCCCGAGATATCCCCCCCAGAGATACCAGTACCTGAGATATCCCCCCCAGAGATACCAGTACCTGAGATATCCCCCCCAGAGATACCAGTACCTGAGATAGTTCTGTTCCCTTTGCTCGGCATTGATAATCTTTCCAGGTCATCTAAAAGTAAAGTGACAGCACATTTGGTATTTCGATGTTTTATTGACTTCTTTTCCTATTCAGACCTGGATTCAGCTCATGACGTATTCTCCTTCTATACCCCGGTAGTCTCGCTGTGCTCCCCTCAGGCCATATACACACATCCATGTGAAATGCCTGAGTGCTGTCCTATTTTTTTTATCAGCCGGCACTTTGACCCATAGAGTGGAATGGATGTATTCACACATCTGATAAAATCACGTGTCGGAGAGTGAGATCCGTGAGGCTCAGATCAGGGCTTATTCTGGTCTGAATACTCCGATCAGAATCGGCCATTAAAGTTTATGGAGATCCGAGGAAAAGCTCCTGATCTGCTTGAGAAAGAAATCTGTCTTTCTCTTGGGTGGTAACACCCAGATGTATGGATGCAGCCCACCCTCCTCTGTAGTTCCAGTTGTCGTCCCCTGCTCCAATAATGACATCAGGACTCAGTGACTGGTGAGAAGAAATATTCATATTTCCCCAGGCTCGGACTGGCCCACGTTGGAACCGGAGAATCCCCCGGTAGGCCCCTGTGAAGGAGCGCTAATGAGTAGTGCTATTACACTTTATTCACAATTTTATGAAAAAGGTATAATCTAATCATCTATTAAACAAGCTAGCCAAACTAATATTACATAGAAGCAAAAGTAAATTTGCATACTAGGGTCAGGTCATTTTTGCATGTAGCTGAACAGTAGGCCACAGGAAGCGATGTTACTTGTGGGCCTTTGCTAACCCAGTCAGACACTGACTACAATAAATACAGTTGTGCTCAAAAGTTTACACACCCCGGTAGAATGTTTGTCTATACGCAATACACATCCTTGTTTAGTCACCTGGCCCATATGTTAAACTGTAATTCACTAGACTGTCGGCTCTTGCATGTTAATTAAGCTGGTCCACTATTCAATTTCCTACTTGTATTCTATTGTACAATCCTACATATAAGTCTCAGCTCAGACTGCAAATGGCGGAGGGCAGGAGGGAGGGGAAGCGGGGTTTCAGAGATATTAATATTTTCATATTCTCTATGACAAGTTGCTTAATAAAAAACACTTTCATATATAGTGCAGTGCACAATGCAGGTCTCTTTGCACACTGTATAGCTTGCTAAAAGGCACAAGTTTTAGTGAGAAAGGCCAAAAAATAAACAAGTAATAAAACGTTTTATGGTAGCTGCAGTGTGGTCCCTGTGAGGAGCTGCCCACTTACTAAGGACTATTAAGACTTTTTCCAGCACGGAGCACCGATTTTTGTCAATCTTATTGTTGTATTTTGTTTAGAAATTTGCTTGCTGTGTTTTTAATTAGTGATTTGTTTGCTCATCAGTTCAGCCTCAGGTATCAATGCTTTCTTTCAGTGACCTTATCTCAGGAGCGTTAAACCATTGTTTAAACAGCGACTAGGCCCATTGTGTAAAGCCCCCGTCTCACATAGCGAGATCGCTAGCGATATCGCTGCTGAGTCACGGTTTTGGTGACGCAACAGCGACCTCACCAGCGATGTCGCTGTGTGTGACACTTTGCAGCGATCAGGCCCCTGCTGTGAGGTCGCTGATCGTTGCAAAGTGTCCTGGACCATTTTTTGGTCGTTGGCCTCCCGCTGGCCAGCACACATCGCTGTGTGTGACCAGCGGGACCAACGATCTGGCTGGTAACTATGGTAAACATCGGGTTACTAGGGGCACGCGCGCACTTAGTAACCCGCTGTTTACCATGGATACCACTCTGCTACGGTGCACGGAGGCTCCCGCGCACCGTAGCAGAGTGGTATCCATGGTAAACAGCGGGTTACTAGGGGCACACGCGCACTTAGTAACCCGATGTTTACCATAGTTACCAGCCTGCTCCTGCTTGCAGCAGGCTGGTAACGGGAGCAGGACATCGTGGAACGATTCTTTCCACGATATCGCTGCTCCCCTGATCGCTGGTGAGCCTGCCTGTTTGACAGCTCACCAGCGATGTATTAGCGATGCAGCAACGATCCCTGACAGGTCGTATCGTTGTCGGGATCGCTGCTGCATCGCTTAGTGTGACGGGGCCCTATGTGTTGAAAGTAGATCCAGTGGAGCCATCACCACAGGGGGTCTCACATGCAGACCCAGGTGATGGGTTTGACCTGAGAAAAATACCTCCACTAATGCACACTGAGCTTTGGGGGGAGGGTGAGAGCAGTTCTGCCCATTCAGGGGGCTTATCCTAGTGAAGGAGAAAAGAAGCCACATGTTTAGGGAGTTGTTGGTAAAATGATGTCGGAGGGAGAGGAGCTAGACTGAGGTCTTGTAGATCAGGTATGGATGGATGGTCTATAGTGTCTTGGAGATCAGTACCGACGGGGCTGGATGAACGAGCTACAGTTGTGGGATATGTCGTTGGGATTTAAACTTTCTTAAAGGACTGTTGCTACTGGATACCTGTGCGTCCATCGTTTTATCTGTCATCTGGAGGATCGTGGACTGTGGCTGCAGACTATACTGGCTGGAGAAAGGAAATCTGTGGGCCAACCAAAAGTTGGGAGACAGTAAGTATCGCCTGATACAAAGTCAGTGGAACTACTGATCCCAGGTTGGGAAGTTGAGGACTGAGAGAACTGTATTTTGGCCATTTACCTGTAGTTGTATTACCATGGATGTGAGGAATAAAATATTGTTGCATCGTTAACCTGCCTGGGTTATTATTTACAGCCCACAACCCTAGAGTCAATTCCCCTGGTGGGCCCTAGGCACCCCAGTCCAACTCTGACTGAGCCCCATGAGGTCGACATGGTCCAGGATTTATTGCATCCAATTATCATAATCTTGGACTTTGTGTTGTTTTGGGACTTGTGAGGGAGGGGCGGAGACCTTGATTTCTCCGGTAAGAGACTGGTTGGCCCTAAAGAAGTCTCACCAACCACAGAGCCTGACGGGTTTCCCTTCTGTGTAATGATGGGAGATGAGGAGGTAGTATCCCCGGAAGCCGACATTTCTGAGATAGGGGAGACCAGAGAAAATTTTGGGATCCGCCCAACATAGAGACCTAACTCTAAAAGAAAGGTTCAACAATGTAACCGTTATAAAAGGCATAGCACAGGAGCCAGGGGCCGACCTCACATTACCTTATTTTATGGTGAGTGGGGACTAAGGTCAGAGCGGAAATAGTGGAGCAATTGCAGGTACCAGGACGCTATAGATGGAGGGTGTTGGACAGGGTCCATTCTCATGTCTTGGGTGTCCTTCAGGGTGTCGATAAAACTCAAGAAGGGGTCAGGCGGAAGTTCTGTTGACCCGTATGTCACCGGAAAAATCCTAAGATATTGCAAGTCATGTCCCACCTGCCAATGAACCACTCCCACCTCTCACTTCCGTAATCCCCTCGTGCCACTACCCATCAAGGCATGGCAAGAAAGGGACCCCGTTGAAACTCAATGTTTGCTGGTTAAGCCAGAAGGGGACATTGAAGGCGTCACAATAGCCGAGACACTGTCGAAGGCCCAAAAACAGCAATGTTGGGAATTGCTGCAGCAAGAGCGGGACCTGTTCTCAGGTTTTCCGCGGTGTACAGATGTCATAGAACACGAGGTTCTGACGGAACCCCATGTGCAGGTCAATTCGAAAGCCCTACCAAATTCCAGAGGCCCGCCCAGAACTGACCCCCAGGGAAGTGAAGTGAATCTAAGAGTGGGTGATCTAACGTGGTTGTCCTTATTTCAAAACCCAATGGAGAATGGATGTTCAGTAATGGTTATCGGAAGCTGAACGAAGTCTCCAAGTTCGGTACATATCCGACGGCGCGTATTGCTGAGCTGATCGAGAGACTTGTGTCGACAAGGTACATAACCACCTTGTATCTAACAAAGGGATATTGGCAAATCCCAATGTCACAAGAAGCCAAGGAGAAGACAGCTTTCTCTACACCCGACGGTTGCTTCCAATATGTCCAGATGCCATTCGGACTGCAGGGAGCTCCGGCCACCTTCCAGAGGGCCATGGACCGGATCCTCGCACCCTATAAAAATTACGCCGCAGCATACCTGGATGATATCATAATCTTCAACCCGGATTGGAGAAGTCATCTGGGAAAGGTCCAGGCAGTGTTTGATGCACTTAGGAAGACCGCGGTTCTCTATAAATCCCCAAAAAAATGTGCCATGGGGAAAGAGGAGGTCAATTACTTTGGTTATGTAGTAGGTAGAGGCGAAATCAAACCCCAGATCAGTAAAGTGGACGCAATCCAGAACTGGCCGAAACCACTCTCAAAAAAGTAAGTTAGGGGATCTCTGGGAATCGTGGGGCACTACAGGAGGTTCATTCCAACTCTGCCATGGTGACCGCACCCGTGACTGACCTCCTTAACGGAACAAAATCAGTCATGGCCAAATGGATGTCAGAGAGAATCCCGTGTCTAGTGGTAGAAGGTGCCAACCCCATGGCTTTAAGCAGAAGGGGGAGGTATGTAAGGTGACTGTTAGACACATAGTGGACAGGAGATAAACCTGAAGTAATGCTTTAGTCCATATAGGACTAAAAGGGGTTAATCGGCTATGATAGGTTGATTATGAGCAGCTGAACTCACCTTATCTCCACCCCTGGGTGTGGTTCACTTGGTAAAATGAGACCTGTTTGTCTTACACATGGTGTGTGTGTGTAGAGGTGTGCAGATCTTCTGGATTGAGTGCCTTTGCTAAAGGATTAAGAAGCTTGACTCTCTGCCAGGCGGGCTAACCAGCACTATTGTATGGACTTGTTACTTTATGTTTCACCTTGTGTCGGACAAAGACTGTATTTAAGTTTTCCTGTGATGTGGTTTATGACGACTGAAATAAACCAGTCGGACTTTAAACAGAAACTGTTCCTGTGATAACTCAGATCGTTCTCAAGTGAGTAGCATTCTTACATAGTGAATGGCGTCATTCACATGTGCGTGATATTTCGCAGACTGAGCAGATTCGCGGAGGCATGTCCGATGTAGATCAATATCAACAATGCAAGTCTATGGTTCATGAAGAAATCGGACAATACTTGGATGACCTCTTTGTGCTATCTATTTTTCAAGGACTTATAAGATAGGGAAAAGATAGAAAAACTGATGAAACTCAGAATACAGGAACTTTTCTTCATGTTACCGCCTCTTTTACCAGCCAAATTCTGTTACTGTCATCTCTTCCTTGTGCAGCCTTATGTGACTCCACATGTTGAAATGCAAGAACTTTTCTTTATGTTATCACCCCTCCTTCCAATCACTTATTTTACTGTGTACAGGCTCAGTGATACAAGGTGGAAATACAGGAACTTTTCTTCATGTTATCACCCCTTTTACCAGTCACATTCTGTTACTGTCATCTCTCCCTTGTGCAGCCTTGGGTGACTCCACTTGGAGGTTTCAGGAACTTTTCTTCATGTTATCACCCCTCCTTCCAATCACATATTCGTACCTTGTACAAGCTCAGTGACCACAGTTGGAAATGCAGGAACTTTTCTTCATGTGATCACCTCCAGTCACATTCTTTCAGGGTCATCTCTCCTTTGTGCAGTGTTGGGTAACTCCACTGGGAGGTTTCAGGAACTTTTCTTCATGTTATCCCCTTCTTACTATTCAACTTGTTTTTGTTTTTTTTAATCTATCTTATTTTTTTTGCAAAACCAAAGAAATGAGCCGGAGCTTTCCACAGACAGGTGGCTGAACAGTCAGGACTGTATCCTGCTCTGGTCGGCTGACACAGGGTGAAATTTTAATACCAGAGACAGGTTAGGACCGTCCTGTTGGGGTCACCTTGTCGCGGTGGGACGGCTTTTAAGCTTTTTTTTTTTTTTTTTATCAAAATAGTGTTGTCTAAGTCCCATATGTTGTTCACATGTACTATTACTGTTTACTTACTACATGGTATATGCTCATTTAGTTTTTTTCTTGGGTTTTTAATTTTTTTTTTTTTTTTTTTTTTTTTTACCAAATGTTTTAAAGATGCCTATGAAGGTAAAGTGCCGGGTGTATTTATTTTTTACACTCTGTAAGATAGAGCGTTACATGTTGCGGTTGCGTCTACGAGCGACGTGGACACACGAGGAGGTCGTCATTTCATGCATAAATATTTTATTTCATTTCATGCTCAGTTCATACAAAAATGTGCAGAATATACAAACATCGCTGGTTCACGTGACATGCTCCTCGTATATTAGTAAAGTTTCCTGCAAGAACATGATATAATAAAAATACATTCTCAATACCCCCCCCCCCCGATGCCCACCCCACAACAGGTATATAAAGAAAAGAGGCAGGAGAGAGAGACACGTGGACGGCGGCAGCCATGCTCAGCGGGTGCAGGACCCGCCATGCTCAGCGGGTGCAGGACCCGCCATGCTCAGCGGGTGCAGGACCCGCCATGCTCAGCGGGTGCAGGACCCGCCATGCTCAGCGGGTGCAGGACCCGCCATGCTCAGCGGGTGCAGGACCCGCCATGCTCAGTGGGTGCAGGACCCGGGGGTCCGAATGACTAAATGATGTGGGGTCTTATGTGCAGCGCGGCGGCATCTAAGCCTGACCAGTCTAATATACTGGTGCAGAATTTATACTGGTGCAGGCCTTTACTGGCCACGTGTCCTAGACGATGCACTAACTTCAAAGGGATCTGAGTCCCAAAGGCTCGCAATCTACCTGCAAATAAAAAACAGAAGCAAATGCTGCTCGCCCGCCACTACAAGTCCCAGCATGGCTATAAAAAAAATAAAAAAGTTCAAGTGTCTCTCTCTTCTCTAGGAAAATCATTTCACCTCGTCTTTCCATCACTTTCCCTCTCTCCCCCATAGAAGAAAGAGGGGTGAGGAGCCCTCCCCTGCGTGCATGTACTACAAGCAGCATGCAGGACCATAGGTGAGTATTACAGGTAACAGTCATCAGATAGTAGACGGATAGATAAGGAGACAGCGGCCGGCCGGAGTGAGATGCTCTGCAGAGGATTCTTATCCCTGATGTGGAAGGATGAAGGGTTAAATCGACCCAGCCAGCTCCTCCGTGTGACCAGTGTAGGAAGGGAGAGGGTTAATAATACTGTGAAAACCAGCCTGAAAGGTTATAGTGCACATGGGAGAATGAAGGTGAGATGCTCTGCAGGCCGGTGAGTGAGGATCTGCAGAGCTTTTAGTAAACAATTAGTGATGTCTCATGATAGGCAGGCCTCGGATTGGATGGGGAGGAGGGAGACGTGCTCTGCTGTCTTGTAGCAGATGAAGGGTTAATAGATCGGTGCCCTGCAGCACCAGAGGTGAGTTCATTAATAATACATGCACCTGCTATACATACAGTGACCACCGGAGGTCACCACTGCACCGTTAGAGATAGACCAATGAGGACATCAGCAACATTGTAATAGTGTGTGTCTGCGGAGTAATGTGTGCGCTGTGTAATGTGTGCGCGGTGTTAATGTGTGCGGTGTAATGTGTGCGCTGTGTAATGTGTGCGCTGTGTAATGTGTGCGCTGTGTAATGTGTGTGCTGTGTAATATCTCTATGGTTTAATGCGTGCAGTGTTAATGTGTGCGGTGTAATGTGTGCAGTTTAATATGTGTGTGTGATGTAATGTGTGTGTGACGTAATGTGTATGGCAGAATATTTGCAGTAATATTTGTGGGAAAAGAGTGCAGCATAATATATGCAATGAGATTTTTGCGGTGTTTGTGCGGAGTAATGTGTGCAATCAAATTTGTGCTGTATAATGTGTGTGGCTGGATATTTGCAGTAATATGTGTGGTGGAGGAGTGTGCGGTATAATGAGAACAATGTATGTGGTGTAATGTGTGTGGCGGTACATGTGAAGTATGTGCAGTGTAATGTGTGTAATGGTACGTGTGATGTCTGAGCGGTGTAATGTGTGTGCTGTGTGTGGGGGTATGTGTGATGTATGCGCGGTGTAATGTGTGTGATGTGTGTGGGGGTATGTGTGATGTATGTGCGGTGTAATGTGTGTGATGTATGTGTGTGCTGTGTGTGGGGGTATGTGTGATGTATGCACTGTGTGGTGTATGTGGCGGTACATGAGATGTATGTGCTCTGTAATGTGTGTGATGTATGTGCTGTGCGATGTGTGTGGGGGTATGTGTGATGTATGTGCGGTGTAATGTGTGTGGGGGTATGTGTGATGTATGTGCGGTGTAATGTGTGTGATGTATGTGCTTTGTGATGTGTGTGGGGGTATGTGTGATGTATGTGCGGTGTAATGTGTGTGATGTATGTGCTTTGTGATGTGTGTGGGGGTATGTGTGATGTATGCACTGTGTGGTGTATGTGGCGGTACATGAGATGTATGTGCTCTGTAATGTGTGTGATGTATGTGCTGTGCGATGTGTGTGGGGGTATGTGTGATGTATGTGCGGTGTAATGTGTGTGGGGGTATGTGTGATGTATGTGCGGTGTAATGTGTGTGATGTATGTGCTTTGTGATGTGTGTGGGGGTATGTGTGATGTATGTGCGGTGTAATGTGTGTGATGTATGTGCTTTGTGATGTGTGTGGGGGTATGTGTGATGTATGTGCGGTGTGATGTGTGTGATGTATGTGTGTGCTGTGTGTGGGGGTATGTGTGATGTATGCACTGTGTGGTGTATGTGGCGGTACATGAGATGTATGTGCTGTGTAATGTGTGTGATGTATGTGCTGTGCGATGTGTTTTGGGTTAGATGTGATGTATGTGCGGTGTAATGTGTGTGGCAGTACGTGGGATGTATGTGCTGTGTGATGTGTATGACGGTACGTATGATGTATGTGCTGTATGATGGGTGTGGCGATACGTGTGATGTATGTGCTTTCTTTCCTGTCGTTATTAGTAGGACAGGATCAGGTTCGGATATATGTATGTATCACAATGGGATGAGGAGACACACAGGCACTCACAGGAGTCGTCATCCGCTCACACTCAGACACACTCACATCCTCTCACACTCGCTCCCGGGGTCTCGCTCATTTCCCTGGCTGGTGTCTCTGTGGAAATGTGAAGGATTTTCTATGAAACGTTGGGGTCCCCTCACCCCGTGATGTCCGCAGAGGGGAACGGACTGGCACCAGTTCACAAGACTGCAAAAAAAGAAAGAACAGAGGTCAAAAGTCATCGTCCACCCTGTCCCCCACAGTTCAGCACATGGTATCACACATGAAAGCATTAGATACAGTGGCTTAACATACAGTGCCTTGAAAAAGTATTCATACCCCATGAACTTTTCCACATTTTTTTCACTCTACAGCCGTATTCTCATTTCCAAGATCCTATCCCAATATGTAGTAGGTATAATAATAATAATAACATCAGGAAATACCTCCAATTACAAATGCAGTATAGTTCTTCTGATAAGCTATGTCGCTTACCCCATGTGCAGGGCATTGCAGTAGCTTAGGTATCCATGGTAACAACCACTCTTATAGTGACAATTAATTGTTAGTGGTCATGACCATGGTTACCTAAGCTACTGCAATGCCCTCTACATGGGGTAAGTGACATAGCGAATCAGAAGAACTATACTACATTTGTAATTGCAGGTATTTGTTAATATGTTACTATTACAGCTAGTACATATTGGGATAGGATCTTGAAGATGGGAATACCTCTTTAAATGTATTTTATTGAGATTTTATATGATATCAACACAAAGGAGCAAGAATTTGTGACTCGTAAAGGAAATGATACGGGGTTTACTAATTATTTACAAAATATAAATCTGATAATTGTTCTGTGCATTAGTACTCAGCCACCTGCAGCCTGATGCCCCTAAATAACATCCTGAGTGACCAATCACCTCCAGAAGTCACATAATTAGTACATTGCGTCTACCTGGGTGTGATTGCTCCTCAGTATAACCACAGCTGTGCCACAGATTTGTGTGAGAACATTAGGGATCAAACATCATCAGGAAAACCAAGGAGCCCACCAGACAGGTGAGGGATAAAGCAGAAAATCAAGGAGGCCACCAGACAGGTCAGGGATAAAGCATAAAACCAAGGAGCCCACCAGACAGGTCAGGGATAAAGCAGAAAACCAAGGAGCCCACCAGACAGGTCAGGGATAAAGCAGAAAACCAAGGAGTCCACCATACAGGTCAGAGATAAAGCAGAAAACTAAGGAGCCCACCAGACAGGTCAGGGATAAAGCAGAAAACCAAGGAGCCCACCAGACAGGTCAGGTATAAAGTTGTGGAGAAGAGGAAAGCAGGGTTAGGTTATAGAAAATAGTCTGAGCTCTGGACATCTCACGGAGCATCAATCCATCATCCAAAAACTGAAGGAGTATGGCACAACTACAAACCTAGCAAGACATGGCGGTCCACCTAACCTGACATCCCAAGCAAGGAGATCACTAATGAGAGAAGCAGCCAAGAGGCCCATGGTGGCTGGAGGAGCTGTAGAGATCCACAGCTCGGGGGGGGGGGGGGGGGGACTCTGTCCACAGGATGACTATCAGTCGCATACCCCACAAATCTGGCCTTTATGGAAGAGCAGCAAGAAGAAAGACATTTTTGAAAGCCATAAGAAGTCCTATTTCCAGGTTCCAAAAAGCCATGTAGGGGACGCAGCAAGCATGTGGAAGAAGGGGCTCTGGTCAGATGAATATTTGGGCTAAAAACAAAATGCTACAGTTGGGGAAAAAAGTATTTGATACACTGCCGATCTTGCAAGTTTATCCCACCAACATAGAATGGAGAGGTCTGTAATCTTTATCGTAGGTCACTTCACCTGTGAGGGACAGAATCTAAAAACAGAAAATCACATTGTATGATTTTTACATAATTAATTTGCATTTTATTGCATGAAATAAGTATTTGATACAAGAGAAAACAGAACTGAATATTTGGTCCAGAAACCTTTGTTCCAATTACAGAGGTCAGACGTTTCCTGTAGCTCTTGACCAGGTTTGCACACAATGCAGCAGGGATTTTGGCCCCCTCCTCCATACAGATCTTCTCCAGATCTTCCAGGTTTCGGATCTGTCGCTGGCAACATTGAGTTTCAGCTCCCTCCAAAGATTTTCTATTGGGTTCAGGTCTGGAGACTGGTTAGGCTACTCCAGGACCTTAAAATGCTTCTTACTGAGCCACTCCTTAGTTGCTCTGGCTGTGTGTTTTGGGTCATTGTCATGCTGGAAGACCCAGCCATGACCCATCTTCAATGCTCTTGCTGAGGGAAGGAGGCTGTTGGCCAAAATCTCGCGATATATGACCCCATCTATCCTCCCTTCAATAGTTGTCCTGTCCCCTTTGCAGAAAAGCACCCCCAGAGTATGATGTTTCCCCCACCATGCTTCACGGTTGGGATGATGTTCTTGGGGTTGTACTCATCCTTCTTCCTCCAAACACGGCGAGTGGAGTTTATACCAAAAACCTCTATTTTGGTCTCATCTGACCACATGACCTTCTCTCATGCCTCCTGTGGATCATCCAGATGGTCTTTGGCGAACTTCAAACTGCCCTGGACACGTGCTGGCGTGAGCAGGGGGACCTTGCGTGCCCTGCAGGCTTTTAATCCATGACGGCTTAGTGTTACTAACGGTAATGTTTGAGACTGTGGTCCCAGCTCTCTTCAGGTCATTGACCAGGTCCTCCCGTGTAGTTCTGGGCTGATTCGTGACCTTTCTCAGAATCATCCTTACCTCATGAGGCGAGATCTTTCATGGAGCCCCAGATCGAGGAAGATTGACAGTCATCCTGTTTTTCTTCCATTTTCTAATTATTGCACCAACAGTTGTTGCCTTGTCACCAAGCTGCTCGCCTATTGTCCTGTAGTCCATCCCAACCTTATGCAGGTCTATAATTTTGTCCCTGGTGTCCTTAGATAACTCTTTGGTCTTGGCCATGGTGGAGAGGTTGGAGTGTGATTGATTGTGTGGACAGGTGTCTTTTATGCAGGTAACGACTTCAAAAAGGTGCAGTTAATACAGGTAATGAGTGCAGAGTCGGAGGGCTTCTTAAAGAAAAACTAACAGGTCTGTGAGAGCCAGAATTCTTGCTGGTTGGTCGGTGATCAAATTTAATGCAATAAAATGCAATTTAATTATATAACAATAATACAATGGGATTTTCAGGTTTTTATTTTTAGATTCTGTCTCTCACAGGTGAAGTGACCTACGATAAAAATTATAGACCTCTCCATTCTATGTAGGTGGAAAACTTGCAGTGTATCAAATACTTATTTTCCCCACTGTATGTGTGGGGAAAACTAACACTGCACGTCACCCTGAAAACACCATCCCCACCGTCACACATGGTGGCAGCATCATACTGTGGGAGGCTTTTCTTCAGCAGGGCAGGGATCTGGTCAGAGGTGATGGGAAGATGTATGGAGCTAAATACAGTGCAATCCTGGAGGAAAACCTGTTAATCTCCAGAATACTTGATACCGGGGTGTAGGTTCACTTTCCAGCAGGACAACGACCCTAAACATCCTGCCAGAGCAGATTCCTGTGTGTGAACGGCCCAGTCACAATCCAGACCCAAATCCCAGAGAATCTGTGACAAGACGTGAAAATTACTGATCACAGACGTCTCCGTCCGAACTCACTGAGCGAGAACGAGTGTGCAAAGAAGACGGGGCAAAATGTCACCTCTAGATGAGCAAAGCTGGAGAGACAGACCCCAAAAGACTTCAGCAGAGAAAGCTGGAGAGACAGACCCAAAAAGACTGCAGCAGAGAAAGCTGGAGAGACAGACCCCAAAAGACTGCCACAGAGAAAGCTGGAGAGACAGACCCCAAAAGACTGCCACAGAGAAAGCTGGAGAGACAGACCCCAAAAGACTGCAGCAGAGAAAGCTGGAGAGAAAGACCCCAAAAGACTGCCACAGAAAAAGCTGGAGAGACAGACACCAAAAGACTGCCACAGAGAAAGCTGGAGAGACAGACCCAAAAAGACTGCAGCAGAGAAAGCTGGAGAGAAAGACCCCAAAAGACTGCCACAGAAAAAGCTGGAGAGACAGACCCCAAAAGACTTCAGCAGAGAAAGCTGGAGAGACAGACCCAAAAAGACTGCAGCAGAGAAAGCTGGAGAGACAGACCCCAAAAGACTTCAGCAGAGAAAGCTGGAGAGACAGACCCCAAAAGACATCAGCAGAGAAAGCTGGAGAGACAGACCCAAAAAGACTGCAGCAGAGAAAGCTGGAGAGACAGACCCAAAAAGACTGCCACAGAGAAAGCTGGAGAGACAGACCCAAAAAGACTGCAGCAGAGAAAGCTGGAGAGAAAGACCCCAAAAACTGCCATAGAAAAAGCTGGAGAGACAGACACCAAAAGACTGCAGCAGAGAAAGCTGGAGAGACAGACCCAAAAAGACTGCAGCAGAGAAATCTGGAGAGACAGACCCCAAAAGACTGCCACAGAGAAAGCTGGAGAGACAGACCCAAAAAGACTGCAGCAGAGAAAGCTGGAGAGAAAGACCCCAAAAGACTG
Organism: Phyllobates terribilis; assembly: GCF_046119375.1. Taxonomy (NCBI): domain Eukaryota; kingdom Metazoa; phylum Chordata; class Amphibia; order Anura; family Dendrobatidae; genus Phyllobates; species Phyllobates terribilis. Next base: position 394,212,208 of record NW_027362769.1, on the reverse strand, counting down.
CCACAGAAAAAGCTGGAGAGACAGACACCAAAAGACTTCAGCAGAGAAAGCTGGAGAGACAGACCCCAAAAGACTGCAGCAGAGAAAGCTGGAGAGACAGACCCAAAAAGACTGCAGCAGAGAAATCTGGAGAGACAGACCCCAAAAGACTGCCACAGAGAAAGCTGGAGAGACAGACCCAAAAAGACTGCAGCAGAGAAATCTGGAGAGACAGACCCCAAAAGACTGCCACAGAGAAAGCTGGAGAGACAGACCCAAAAAGACTGCAGCAGAGAAAGCTGGAGAGAAAGACCCCAAAAGACTGCCACAGAAAAAGCTGGAGAGACAGACCCCAAAAGACTGCAGCAGAGAAAGCTGGAGAGACAGACCCCAAAAGACTGCAGCAGAGAAAGCTGGAGAGACAGACCCCAAAAGACTGCAGCAGAGAAAGCTGGAGAGACAGACCCCAAAAGACTGCAGCAGAGAAAGCTGGAAAGACAGAACCCAAAAAGACTGCAGCAGAGAAATCTGGAGAGACAGACCCCAAAAGACTGCAGCTGAGAAATCTGGAGAGACAGACCCCAAAAGACTGCAACAGAGAAAGCTGAGACAGACCCCAAAAGACTGCAACAGAGAAAGCTGGAGAGACAGACCCAAAAGACTGCAGCAGAGAAATCTGGAGAGACAGACCCAAAAGACTGCAGCAAAAGCTGGAGAGACAGACCCCAAAAGACTGCAGCAGAGAAAGCTGGAGAGACAGACCCTAAAAGACTGCAGCAGAGAAATCTGGAGAGGCAGACCCCAAAAGACTGCAGCAGAGAAAGCTGGAGAGACAGACCCCAAAAGACTGCAGCAGAGAAAGCTGGAGAGACAGACCCAAAAGACTGCAGCAGAGAAAGCTGGAGAGACAGACCCAAAAGACTGCAGCAGAGAAATCTGGAGAGACAGACCCAAAAGACTGCAGCAGAGAAATCTGGAGAGACAGACCCAAAAGACTGCAGCAGAGAAATCTGGAGAGACAGACCCAAAAGACTGCAGCAGAGAAATCTGGAGAGACAGACCCCAAAAGACTGCAGCAGAGAAAGCTGGAGAGGCAGACCCCAAAAGACTGCAGCAGAGAAAGCTGGAGAGACAGACCCCAAAAGACTGCAGCAGAGAAAGCTGGAGAGACAGACCCAAAAGACTGCAGCAGAGAAAGCTGGAGAGAAAGACCCCTAAAGACTATAGCAGTGACTGCAGAGAAAGGTGGTCCTACAAAGTACTGACTCGGGGGCTGACTACATATACACGTCACAATTTAAGTACATATAAGTTTGTGGGTGTAACGCGAAAAAATGTGGAAAAGTTCACGGGATGTGAAGACTTTTTCAAGGCAGTGTACAGTACACCCTGATGAGATTAGATACACGGCTCAGCAGACAGTATCACATATGACAAGCTTAGATACAGTATAACATGTTATTCCATTTTTCTTCCTGTAGTACATTAGTCGGCAGCGGCCTGGTATCGCTCGCTCCCCCTGGTGGGCACAGCGCCACTTCTCTGCCATCTTCCCCTCTGTTCTCTGTGGCCTCTGCTCTCCTGTTTCCTATTTTTCCCTTTTTTCATGGCTGCCGCCTGTATTCACCGCGTTACTTCCAGACCACAGAGGATGCAATTTTCTCTTAACTCCTCTGGGCCGCAGTTCACAGCTGTCTAGACGGAGCCTCGGGTGTCTCCAGCAGAGCGCCGCCCCCTATCTGCTGCACCGTCAGCTTCCCGGCGGGCGATGCCAGCGCATGGCGCAGAAATCCATAACGCAGGCTGGCTCGCTGCCCAGGCCAGCGCCACATTCAGAGCCGGCATCATTCTTACATGTAACGTGGGCACCATCTGTCAGGCCCCAAAAGAGCCACCACCCAACAGGAAATCATGGAGGAAGGCAGAGCGCCCTCAGATGAAATATTAACCAGGGATAAAGCACTTAACGTCTTTTATTCCAGCAACACAAAACCACACGGATCACGTGCGAACATCCAAATGACTTCTTATAAATTGTCTATAAAAGGATTTATTTTTTTTTCGCAGGCTCTGTTTTTCCCTGGACGTTGCTGGCTACAGAATGAGTTACCTGAGAACCCCTAAGTGAGCGCGTTCCAACAGGAAGTTTTGTAACTCTTTCATCTGTCTTTTTGTAACCTCCTCTGTGCTGATTTATGACCACAGACCACATCACAGGAGAGAAACTTTCATAACATCGTAAAGAGGAGTTACGAACTTCCATCAGTACATGAGCTCACTCATGGATTCTCAGTTAACTCATTCTGCAGCCAAACAAAGAGCCTGTAAAGGCTAAACACTGAAAAATTTGTATTGATTTATTCTTAGCCTAAAATATAAGCATTTAAATAAAAAATAAAGTTGCCCATATCCTTTTATAAGAAAAAAAGTTACAGAGTTTTATACTATAAATTTTAATATCCATCGTCACAACCATTGTTCCAAAGCTTCTAAAGATGGGGTGGGCAATGAATGTTCCCGAGTGGCCACGTGAGAGACACTGACCATTGTAGAGGCCCAACCAATAGACTGAAATTAATTTGGCTCAATATTAACATTATTAAATTATTATTATTATTTAATTTATTTTAATATAAATGTTATCACTTAATATTGAGCAGAATTAAGTCTGTGACTCGCTGCTGCCGCTGATACATGTGATGATGGGGGTGATTGTATTCTTATCTGTAGCAGAGAATCACAACCTCATAATTTACTGCTGTTCATAGAGTTTATAAATCATAAGTAAATCATACGCTGCGGTCATTCCACCCTTGTGCAATGATCAACAGCCCCAAACACAGCCTCCCATACAGTATGATGTCCCACAGCCCCCCAAACACGGTGATGCCCCCAGTCTACCCCTGCAGCATGATGGATCTCACAGCCCCCCCAAACAGTATGATCCAGCACAGCCCTCCCACACACACTATATAATGAACCCACAGCCCCCATCCATACAATGACCCCCCACAGTATGATGTCCCACAGCCCCCCAGACACTATGATGCCCCCAGTCTACCCCTGCAGTATGATGGATCTCACAGTCCCCCCAAACAGTATGATCCAGCACAGCCCTCCCACACACACTATATAATGAACCCACAGCCCCCATCCATACAATGACCCCCCACAGTATGATGACCCACAGCCCCCCAGACACTATGATGCTCAGGTCTACACTTGCAGTACGATAGATCTCACAGCCCCCCCCAAACAGTATGATCCACCACAGCCCTCCCAAACACACCATATAATGGAAACACAGCCCCCATCCATATGTTAAAACCCCCACAGTCCCTCCCCAACAGTATGATGGCCCACACAGCCCCCCACGCACTATGATGCCCCCAGTCTACCCTTGCAGCATGATGGATCTCACAATCCCCCCAAACAGTATGATCCAGCACAGCCCTCCCACACACACCATATAATGACTCCACAGCCCCCCAATCCATATGATGTCCCACATCCCCTCCCCCACCGTATGATGCCGTCATACACAGCCCCCCACATAAGATGATGTCACAACAGCCCCCCACATTGTAGAATGACCTGACAGCAAACTGTGATACGGTCCCCACATCACCTCAAACAGTATGATTCTCCTCAGCCTCCCACACACAATATTGATGGCCACCAAGCCCCCCACATACGTAGTATGATGTCTTGAAAGCCCCTCAAACTGTATGATGGCCCCTCTCGCCCTCCCCCCCACACATAGTATGATTACCCACAGCAAGATACACAATGTGTTGGCCCCACAAGTACTAAATAATGATGAAAAAACCCCCACCCAATTATGACTTACCTCGCCCCGTTCCCCCAGCGCTCTGCTCCTGACTGCACCGTGTGTGGACTGAGGCTTCTCGCAGCAGGCGCGATCGAGTGACATCATGGTGCCTGCTGCTCTGGGACTCAGACGCACAGGCCGAATGGTGGAACCGGGAGGTGACGTCTCCCTTTTTCACTATAGCTGAAACAGAAATGCCGGTGGGGTTGATGGCCGCCCCATTGTGCTCCGGCTGTCCCAGCTCACGGGGGAACGCCACTGTTTTCAGAGCTCTGTGAAAACCGCAGCAAAACCGGGCCATTCCCATGAACGGATGCACCTCAGTGGTCCTGCATCTATCCTGTGGACACGCAATATATATTATTTACAGGACAGCCTCATGTCATTTAGAGGGAAAAAAAATAAATGTCACAACGAGCAGAGCCAAAGAGAAGGAAATATACGACCACAGAGATGCAGGCGGCCATTACTGACGAGAGGATGAGATGGGACCAGAAAAGCAGAAGAGACCTCGAAAGATTGAATGGAAACCCGAGAGATTGATGGAAAGTGAAATTACAGGAGAGAGAGCGAGTCCTGTGCGTCGTTTGTCTGTCACGCTTCACCGGATCCTGCCACCGGCTGCTGACCCGCAGCCCCGCTCCACTGGAGCCCTGACATGGCACGACTAGGAGGGGGCTCCTCATTGTGCCTGATTAATGGGGAGACCCGGCGGCCTCTGTCATATCTATCTGCATTTATGCATCAATACAGTCAGGGCCGAAAGTGGTGGCACCCTTGAAATTGCTCCAGAAAATGAAGTATTTCTCCCAGAAATGTATTACAATTCCACATGTTTTGTTCTACACATGATTATTGGCGATCAATGGGATTTAGATCCGGACTCATTGCTGCCACTTCAGAACTCTCCAGCGCTTTGTTTCCATCCATTTCTGGGGGCTTCTTGAAGTATGTTTGGGGTCATTGTCCTGCTGGAAGACCCATGCTCCAAGACGCAAACCCAGCTTTCTGACACTGGGCTCTACATTGCCACCCAAAATCCTTTAGTAATCTTCAGATTTCATGATGCCTTGCACACAGTCAAGACACCCAGTGCCAGAGGCAGCAAAACAACCCCAAAACATCTTTGAACCTCCACCATATCTGACTGTAGGTACTGTGTTCATTTCTTTGTAGGCCTCATTCCATTTTCGATAAACAGTAGAATCATGTGCTTTACCAGAAAGCTCTATCTAGGTCTCATCTGTCCACAAGAAGCTTTCCCAGAAGGATTTAGGCTTAGTCATGTAGGCTTTGGCAAACCGCAGTCTAGCTTTTTCATATCTCTGTGTTATCAGTGGGGTCCTCCTGGGTCTCCTTTCATAGTGTTTCATTTCATTCAAATGTCGACAGATAGTTCGCACTGACACTGAGGCAATCTGGTTCTCAAGTCCTCAGACAGTTCTCTTCTCCTTTTTCTGTTCTCCATGCTTAGTGTAGCACACACAGACACACAATGCAAAGATTGAGTCAACTTCTTCTATTTTTATCTGGTTTCAGGTGTGATTTTCATGTTGCCAACATATGTTACTTGCCACAGGTGAGTGTGAACGAGCATCGCATGCTTGAAACAAAGTTGTTTACCCACAATTTTGTCTGGCCCATTTTTGAGATTTTGTGTCAAATTATGTCCAATTTGCCTTTTTTATGTGTTTTTTTTGTGTTGTTTCAATACACACAAAGGAAATAAACATGTGTATAACAAAACATGTGTAATTGTAATAGTGTTCTAGGAGAAATACTTCATTTTCTGGAGCAATTGCAAGGGTGCCAACACTTTCAGCCATGACTCTATCTATCTAAAATATATTTATCCATCTGAATATTTAGAACTGTATATTATCTATCTATCTATCTATCTATCTATCTATCTATCTATCTAGCTCACACTTAACTAAACCAAATTCCAAATTATTCTGCAAATTGGATGTCAGTGTCATAAAGATGTAATTTTTGTTTTTCCCATAGCCTCATGGACGGTTGTGTCTTGGGGTATTTGGAGCACTAAAATCAATCTCAGACACCTTTGATAATTAGTTGCCAGGTGCCCAATTACAGAATAATCTTTAAGAAGTATGTTCCACATTATTAAGCTGCCACAGGTTTCAAGCAATATGGGAAAGAAAAAGAATCTCTGCTTCCAAAAAGTGTCTCATGGTGCAATGCCTCGGACAAGGAATGAAAACTTTAGATATTTCATGAATATTTAAGCATGATCATTGTACTGTGAAGAGATTTGTGGCTGATACAGAGGACAGACGGGTTTGTGCAGATAAAGGCATAATGAGGAAGGATCTTGCAGATAAAAGCATAATGAGGAAGGTTTCTGCCAGACAAATTCATTGCATTTAGAGAGCAGCTGCTAAAATCCCATTACAAAGCAGCAAACAGGTATGTGAAGCTGTTGGGGCCTCTGGAGGCCCGCGAACCTCAAGGTGTAGAATACTCCAGAGGCTGAAGTTCTATATAAACCTACTATTAGGTCTACATAAACCTACTATTCGGCTGCCCCTAAACAGCCCTCACAAGCAGAAATGGCTGCCAATGAAGACTCATTGTAAACCAGTCTTATTTACTGATGATGCCGTGCAAACCTGGATGGTCCAGATCGATGGAGCAGTGAATGGTTGGTGGATGCCCACCATGTGCCAACAAGGCTACGATGTCAGCAAGCAGGGGCTGAGTCATGTTTTGGACTGGAATCATGGGGAGAGAGCTGGTAGCCCCTTTAGGGTCCTTGAAGGTTTGAAAATGATCTCAGTAAAGTATATACAGTAGAGTCTCTGACTGACCACTTTCTTCCACGGTACAAGAAGAAGAACCATGAACTGCGTCATCCATAGCAAAATCATCTTCATGCTGCATGAAGACCTGAGTCATTGGCTGCTATGGTCATAAAAGGTTCTCCCCTGACCTCAACCCTATTGAGAACCTTTGGAGTGTCCTCAGAAGAAGATCTATGAGGGTGGGAGGCCGATCCCATCAGAACAGCAGCTCTGGGGGCGATTCTGACATCCAGCAAAGAAATTCAAGCAGAAACTCTCCAAAAACTCACAAGTTCAAGAATTGTGGCATCACAGAAGGCTCAGATGTTACATGCAACTTGGCCTCTGAAGATGTTTTTTGATTGAAAAAGCTTTAGATTTCAGTAAATATGACATCTTAATGCTCCAAATTCCATAAATGAACGTTTTCAGTTCTTTACAACCTATAAAATGTTTGGAAACTCAGTTTTCGGAGCCTTTCTTTACAGCTCATGCATTTGGAGGTGGTGACTGCCTCCATGTTTGGCCGAGTTCCTCCCATCAGTCTATGGCCTTGTGCACACAGAGTCTTTTTACTAAGATTTCAGAGCTGAAATTAGAAAAGTTTGAGGTGTTCTGGAATTTGGAAGAGGATTTTGAGAGTTTCCTCTAAGTTTCTGCTCCAAAAACTCCTTGAAAAACTCTTTGCACACACAGCCTTATCCTGTGTTTGATTAGCGCTGGATCCTACCTGCCCTGTGGCTGGTGGGTGCACGAATTGACAGATTTGTGTTCTAAGTTCCTCTATGTTGTATCTCCCATATCTATCGATTTTCTATGTATCTCACATGTATGGATACACCTAATATCTATTCATCAGATGTCTATATATCGATCTTATATACACAGTATGTACGCCTCGGCTCATATGTTACTGTTATGTACCTGGTCGGAAAGCTCACCTGAAGCTTCTGACCGTGCCCCACAGATAGACATACGAGGCTCATGTACTACTTACATCTACTACTGACCCTGCTGCTGTTGTATGTGGGTAAATACTCATGACGGATTCTCTAAATCTGGGAACTTACTTCCAAAGTTGATGACGCAGGACACAGTGATGATCAGGAGTCCACCCACCAACGCCACGATGCTCAACAGCTTGGCCACACGACCCAGTCTGAGGGCCCCGTCCACATCGCCTTGTTGGAGGCTGTTACGGGACTGCGGTAAAGGGAATGAGTAGAATTAGTACCAGTCCTATTCATTTTATCCTTTTACATCATCATCTATTGCTCTCCTCCATCATGTCACCCATCATCCATTCATGGACCATTCTTCACCACTTAGGCACAAATGCCTACAAAACTTTCTTCCATCACTCCTAGTCCATACATTTCCACCTTACTCCATCACCTAGGCACGATTTCCTACATGACCTATGTCTATTATCACCCACAATACATCCATGCATCTTTCTCCACTACTTGGGCACAACATCCTACATGACCTATCTCCATAATCCATCCATGCACCTTTCTCTACCACCTATCACCCACCATACATCCATGCATCTTTCTCCACTACTTGGGCACAACATCCTACATGACCTATCTCCATAATCCATCCATGCACCTTTCTCCACCACCTATCACCCACTATACATCCATGCATCTTTCTCCACTACTTGGGCAGAACATCCTACATGACCTATCTCCTTCATCCATCCATGCACCTTTCTCCACCACCTATCACCCACCATACATCCATGCATCTTTCTCCACTACTTGGGCAGAACATCCTACATGACTTATCTCCTTCATCCATCCATGCATCTTTCTCCACCACCTATCACCCACCATACATCCATGCATCTTTCTCCACTACTTGGGCACAACATCCTACATGACCTATCTCCATCATCCATCCATGCACCTTTCTCCACCACCTATCACCCACCGTACATCCATGCATCTTTCTCCACTACTTGGGCACATCCTACATGACCTATCTCCATCATCCATCCATGCACCTTTCTCTACCACCTATCACCCACCATACATCCATGCATCTTTCTCCACTACTTGGGCACAACATCCTACATGACCTATCTCCATCATCCATCCATGCACCTTTCTCCACCACCTATCACCCACCGTACATCCATGCATCTTTCTCCACTACTTGGGCACAACATCCTACATGACCTATCTCCATAATCCATCCATGCACCTTTCTCCACCACCTATCACCCACTATACATCCATGCATCTTTCTCCACTAATTGGGCAGAACATCCTACATGACCTATCTCCTTCATCCATCCATGCACCTTTCTCCACCACCTATCACCCACCATACATCCATGCATCTTTCTCCACTACTTGGGCAGAACATCCTACATGACTTATCTCCTTCATCCATCCATGCATCTTTCTCCACCACCTATCACCCACCATACATCCATGCATCTTTCTCCACTACTTGGGCACAACATCCTACATGACCTATCTCCATCATCCATCCATGCACCTTTCTCCACCACCTATCACCCACCGTACATCCATGCATCTTTCTCCACTACTTGGGCACAACATCCTACATGACCTATCTCCATCATCCATCCATGCACCTTTCTCTACCACCTATCACCCACCATACATCCATGCATCTTTCTCCACTACTTGGGCACAACATCCTACATGACCTATCTCCATCATCCATCCATGCACCTTTCTCCACCACCTATCACCCACCGTACATCCATGCATCTTTCTCCACTACTTGGGCACAACATCCTACATGACCTATCTCCATCATCCATCCATGCACCGTTCTCCACCACCTGGTCACAATTTCCTGCAAAACCTTCCTCCATCACCACTCATCATCCATGTACCACCACCTTTTTCCAGCACCTGGGCACAACTTTTTACAAAACCTACCTCCATCAACACTCCTCATTCATGCACCCTCCACCTTTCTCCACCACTTAGGCACAATGTCGTACATGACCTACCTCCATCATCCTTCCATTCACCTCCACCTTTCTCCACCACTTAGGCTCAACGTTCTTCATGACCTACCTCCAATATCACTCATCATCCCTCTGCACATGCCAAGCTTTATCATTCTTCACTTTGTCATCTCTGGCCATATATCCCCCTACGTCACTCATCACCTTCTATCAATTCCTTCTCCATCCATCCCGTAACATCATTATTCCTCATTGATTGCTCCTCAATCTCCTCATCACCTTTTCTGCCTTCCACAACCACCTGTTTATCCATCTCTGACCGTCACCTCCCAGCCCAGCTCCTCCACTGAACATCTCACATCTATCAGTCTACCCACCCTAATATTAGGAGTAGATGAAGTGTCCCCCACTGCGGTGCGTCTGCCATATATTCCGCACCATTCATCTAACCCCGGCCTGGAGTCGTCTGCAAATATTCATCGCTTTCACTTTATTTCAATCCATCTCACTTAACAAGCCTGTCGTAGAAATCTGCATTGATCTTCTGCACTAAGTGAGAGTTCCTTCCTCTCGATGTGTCGCGTTTAGAAAGCCTTCGCTTCTCCATCTTACTCCTGATGGAATGAATGTCTGAGATTTCATCCCTCCCTATTTTCCCTTTCTCTTCGGTTTGGTTGAGTGCTTTACGACCTGTTCTTCCTTTCCATCCATCTCCTGTCTGCCATGCGCTGTACTCAGGCGTAATTTATTCTCTGCCATTCTCTACACCCAACCGCAAAAACCGTGCAACATGCAACTGTGGCGCCCCTGCGGCGCATGAGTGCCACTGGGCGCGTCACAACACGTCTGTAAGTAATGCTTGGGATTAAGGAATGTAACCAAAAACTGCAGGAAAGCCATGGCCAGCTTGGACCACACTTGACCACCATCTGCACACCCATCCCCAGATGCATCTCATATACCCCAGGCACTTTCCATGGGAAGATGACTAAACTCATGCGTTGTTTAGAGATGGAGACAGCGGCCAAGAGCCAAATATGATGTAAAGGACCAATGCACACATACTCCATAACCACAATACACAATAGACATTTATTTCCTTACCATGATCGAATACACAAAGCCCACTATGTTGACTGGCCACATAGGGCAAAAACAGGACAGGATGGCAATGAGCAGATAGTCCTTTGGCTTTTCTGGCTCAACGCCGCTGGCAGTGGCAGTAGACCCTTGTCGGCAGAGACTTGGCCGAGGAGAGTTGGATGCGGCTTGAGCCAGACGTCCTTCTGAACCAGTCAGGCTGGGGGCTCGAGGGCCTCCGTTGGCTGCCGGCTGGGCCTTCAGGTCATTGAGCGATGAAGCTTTGGATTGGATGGTCACAGATGGTTCCACTTCAGATGCAGCAGCCTCCTGAGCAGGCTCTGGCTCCTCTACCACCACCACCGTGGTAGAACATACTGGCTCTGAGGGCTCCGCTGGGGTAGTCTCCACCTCAGGTGGAGGCCCTGTATCTGCAGGAGGTGTTGCCATGGGTATAGGAGCCAGTGGATAAGGTTGAAAAGAAGGGAGAAAAATGGGCCCAGAAGAGAGACGTCAAGAAGGAAAGCAAGAGCGGAATTCTAAAAAAAGAGGAAGAAATAGAAGAGTCATATACTGGGCAGGTGAGTATACAGATGTTAGCTATTATCAAGGACATTGGGGACAAAAACCAAGAAGACCACCTGATCCATAACATACACTGTGTATGCGGGGACCATTCTCTACATACGATAATGTTATTTACCCTTATTATATCATGGACACGCAATGTAACTCCTCCTACTATTGTCCATGACTTCTCCCATTGCACAAAAAGCTCTCCGCAACTCCTAGTTTCTCATAACTCCTACTCCTCTTTATTACTCCTAATATACCGTAGAAGCTTGTAATAACTCCTCCAATTATGTTTTATACCAATCCTACAATTCTTCATAAGTCCTTCCATTACACAAGCTCTCCGTAACTCCACTTATTGATTCTCATAACTCCTCCTTCAAGTCTTTATAACTCCTCCTGTTTCTGATAACCCCTCCTACTCATCTTTATGGCTCCTCCTGTTTCTGATTACTCCTCCTACTCATCTTTATGACTCCTCCTGTTTCTGATTACTCCTCCCACTAGTCTATAACTCCTCCTATTATTTCCAATACCTCCTCCCATTACAATAAGTATTTTCTGCATACTATTCTTATTGTTACATTGACCTCCTACTCTTTTTAAGTCTTCATCCATCTAAGTAACTTTACTGCTCAGTAGAAATTCTCAAATTATTATTATTCCTTATAACTCCGACAGTTATACATATACTAGCTATTGAGCCCGTTCTATGCCCGGGTGGCGAGCATTTTTATTGGTATATGGTCTCCCATGCTGGTATGTGCTGCCCCCATCCTGGTATTTGTGCTCCCCAATCCTGTTATGTGCTACCCTCATCCCTAGCCTGGTATGCATGGCACACCTTATCCCTATCCTGGTATGCATGGTACTCCTCAACCCCAATCCTGGTATGCATGGCTCCCTCACCCTCAATCCTGGTATGGATGGCACCCCTCACCCTCAATCCTGGTATGCATGGCACCCCTCACCCCCAATCCCGGTACGCATGGCACCCCTCACCTTCAATCCTGGTATGCATGGTACCCCTCATCCCTATCCTGTTATACATGGTACCCCTCATCCCTATCCTGGTATGCATGGGCCCTCATCTGAATCCTGGTATGCATGGCCCCCCCAGATCCCTATCCTGGTATGCATGGTACGCCTCATCCCCCAATCCTGGTATGCATGGCACCCCTCATCCCCCAATCCTGGTATGCATGGTACCCTTCACCCCTCAATCTTGGTATGCATGGCACCCCTCATCATCAATCCTGGTATGCATGGCACCCCACCACCCCCAATCCTGGTATGCATGGCACCCCACCATCCTCAATCCTGGTATGCAGGGCCCCCCTCCATCCCCAATCCTGCTATGCATGGCACCCCTCATTTCAAATCTGGTATACATGGCACCCCTCATCCCAATCCTGGTATGCATGGCACCCCATCTCTCATCCTGGTATGCATGGCACCCCTCATCCCAAATTTGATATACATGGCACCCTTCATCCCAATCCTGGTATGTATGGCACCTCTCATCCCCCAATCCTGGTATGCATGGCACCCCCCATCCCCCAATACTGGTATGTATGGTACCCAATCCCTCATCCTGGTATGCATGGCTTTCTCATCCCCAATCCTTGTATGTATGGCCCCCTCATCCCTATCCTGGTATGCATGGCACTCCTCATCCCCCAATCCTGGTATGCGTGGTACCCCTCATCCCCCAATCCTGGTATGCGTGGTACCCCTCATCCCCCAATCCGGGTATGCGTGGTACCCCTCATCCCCCAATCCTGGTATGCGTGGTACCCCTCATCCCCCAATCCTGGTATGCGTGGTACCCCTCATCCCCCAATCCTGGTATGCGTGGTACCCTCACACCCAATCCTGGTATGCATGGTCCCCTCATCCCCAATCCTGGTATGCATGGCACCCCTCATCCCCCAATCCTGGTATGCATGGCACCCCTCACCCCCAATCCTGGTATGCATGGCACCCCTCATCCCCCAATCCTGGTATGTGTGGCCCCCTCATCCCCCAATCCTGGTATGTATGGCACCCCTCATCCCTTTCACGCTGCACAGAGGCCGGGGGAGGAGTGCGGCGCCGGAGCACCGCGCTGTCAGGCGTCATTTTGCTGAACACACACTGTAAATGAGTCTTCAGTAAAATGCCGCTGGATAGCACTATGCGCATGCGCCGATTCCGACACCTTCACTCCGCCCCCGGTCTCTGGCCAGAAGAGAGGAGTCGCGGCAACGCTCCTCCCGGTCAGGTAAGCGTGTAAGTATACATCACCTGATACTCACAGGAATCCCAGGCTCACGGATTAGTGTCCAGCATACACTTGCAAGGATATATAAGAAAGGTAAAATCCGGTGCCACATGCGATAAATCCTTTTATTCCAAAATTAAAAGTCACAACATGTCCCCAGGAGGGGAACAACTGGACGCGTTTCGAGGACACAGCCCCTTATTCGTCAGTATACAAATTAATTAAAAAACAACACATTTATAATAAAAACTGTGACCAGCCCTAAACATGTGTGATAGATTAGTATACAAATTAGGATATTAACTCCTACTTAGACAAGATCTGCGTGCAACGAATTCTCATAGAATATTCAGATATAAACTTAGGAGAAAAAAAAAAACAAACAAACACCAAAACAGAAAATAAAAAAATATATATTTTTTTATATGTAATAAAATTTGCCATATTTATACATACCGACATATTTCAGCCAGGTGGCACTTTGTACTATATTGTCCAAAAATACGCTGGGTGACAACATATTGCGGAGATCCTGACCTCTCCTTGAAACCACCCTGCAACCTGCTTCCAACATATTGCGTAGATCCTGACCTCTCCTTGAAACTACCCTGCAACCTGCTTCCAACATATTGCGTAGATCCTGACCTCTCCTTGAAACCACCCTGCAACCTGCTTCCAACATATTGCGTAGATCCTGACCTCTCCTTGAAACCACCCTGCAACCTGCTTCCAACATATTGCGTAGATCCTGACCTCTCCTTGAAACCACCCTGCAACCTACTTCCAACATATTAGACAATTTGTCATCCTGATATAATATGGGTAAATTCTTGAGAAAAATTTGTTTAATGTTGTAAAAGTGATCACTATATGGCGTAGAGAAAGTTAATGACGATTTCGCCTTATTGGAACTATGTTTTTCTGATTGTGTGAACAGACCTTCTCTATCTTTAGATGTAGCTATAGATACAGCCCTATCGATCGTCCATTTTTCATATCCCCTAGATTTTAGTCTCGCTGACCTGGTTTTAGTTTCCTCCTCAAAACCTTCTTGTTCACTACAATTGCGTCTAGCTCTAATGAACTCACCTACTGGGACATTTTTTATGACATGTTTTGGGTGACTACTTTCAGCTCTCAAGAGAGAATTACCGCTGAGGGGCTTGCGGTAAAGTTTAGAGGTAACTTTCCCTGTACTCACACAACCAGTCAATACAACATCCAAGAATGGAGTTGACTCCTTCTGAATCTCCATAGTGAATTTTAAATTATAGTTGTTATCTTCCAGATAATTAAAAAATTCTGTAACAGGTGGTGCGGGAGACCCCGACGACAGACCCCATATGAGGAACATGTCATCAATGAATCTCCCGCACCACCGAATATTGTTCCTGTATGGACAACATTCACCGAAAATATATTCTTCCTCCCATCTTTTCATATAAACATTGGCCAGTGAAGGGGAAAACTTAGAGCCCATCGGACAACCGCAAAGCTATAAGTAAAATTTATCATTGAAGATGAAAAAATTACTCTTCAAAAGAAATTCCAAACTCAATAACAGAAATTGCAAATTTTATCCCATATAAAAAAAATTATTATTTTTTTTTATTTTATTTTCTGTTTCGTTGTTTTGTTTTGTTTTTTTGTTTATTTTTCTCCTAAGTTTATATCTGAATATTCTATGAGAATTCGTTGCACGCAGATCTTCTCTAAGTAGGAGTTCATATCCTAAGGAGTATACTAAGCTATCACACATGTCTAGGGGTGGTCACAGTTTTTATTATAAATGTGTTGTATACTGACGAATAAGGGGCTGTGTCCTCGAAACGCGTCCAGTTGTTCCCCTCCTGGGGACATGTTGTGACTTTTAATTTTGGAATAAAAAGATTTATCGCATGTGGCACCGGATTTTACCTTTCTTATATAAGCATATAAGTATGGCGCCGGAGATGGCGGTATACGTTCAGTATCTACACATACCGCGATCTCCGGCGCCATACACTCCTTACCTGTAACGGCTCCATGCGCTCTTCTGTCTGGAGCCAGACTGCGCGTCGCGCATGCGCAGTCTATAAAGGCTTCAGACAGAGGGACACTTGGCCGATTATTATACATATATGGAGAACTCTCGTATATGTTCTCCAATTATTGCATTTAACTCCTACTATTCTGTATAACTCCTCCCACTATTCTGTATAACCCCTCCCACTATTCTGTATAACCCCTCCCACTATTCTGTATAACCCCTCCCACTATTCTGTATAACTCATCCCACTATTCTGTATAACCCCTCCCACTATTCTGTATAACCCCTCCCACTATTCTGTATAACTCCTCCCACTATTCTGTATAACCCCTCCCACTATTCTGTATAACTCCTCCCACTACTCTGCATAACCCCTCCCACTATTCTGCATAACCCCCTCCCATTATTCTGTATAACCCCTCCCACTACTGCCTATAACTCCTCCCCCAATACTTATTACTACTATGGCAGCACATGAGGTCTCTATTGCTCCTGCTACCATCTCTCCTCGTACAATCCCGCTGCCTCCTCCGTCCTCTGCGGCTGTAGATCTAAATGTATAGAAAGAATCAGGAAACGTCTTCACTTACATTATCCAAACTAGAAGATAAAGACAAGAGGCGCAACATGTAGAGACTGTGCCCCTATACACACCGTACACATACACAACACTGTACACACCTGACACCCCCTATACACACTGTACACATACACAACACTGTACACACCTGACACCCCCTATACACACCGTACACATACACAACACTGTACACACCTGACACCCCCTATACACACCGTACACATACACAACACTGTACACACCTGACACCCCCTATACACACCGTACACATACACAACACTGTACACACCTGACACCCCCTATACACACCGTACACATACACAACACTGTACACACCTGACACCCCCTATACACACCGTACACATACACAACACTGTACACACCTGACACCCCCTATACACACCGTACACATACACAACACTGTACACACCTGACACCCCCTATACACACTGTACACATACACAACACTGTACACACCTGACACCCCCTATACACACCGTACACATACACAACACTGTACACACCTGACACCCCCTATACACACCGTACACATACACAACACTGTACACACCTGACACCCCTATACACACTGTACACATACACAACACTGTACACACCTGACACCCCCTATACACACTGTACACATACACAACACTGTACACACCTGACACCCCCTATACACACCGTACACATACACAACACTGTACACACCTGACACCCCCTATACACACCGTACACATACACAACACTGTACACACCTGACACCCCTATACACACCGTACACATACACAACACTGTACACACCTGACACCCCCTATACACACCGTACACATGCACAACACTGTACACACCTGACACCCCCTATACACAGCGTACACATACACAACACTGTACACACCTGACACCCCCTATACACACCGTACACATACACAACACTGTACACACCTGACACCCCCTATACACAGCGTACACATACACAACACTGTACACACCTGACACCCCCTATACACACCGTACACATACACAACACTGTACACACCTGACACCCCCTATACACACCGTTCACATACACAACACTGTACACACCTGACACCCCCTATACACACCGTTCACATACACAACACTGTACACACCTGACACCCCCTATACACACCGTACACATACACAACACTGTACACACCTGACACCCCCTATACACAGCGTACACATACACAACACTGTACACACCTGACACCCCCTATACACACCGTTCACATACACAACACTGTACACACCTGACACCCCCTATACACACCGTACACATACACAACACTGTACACACCTGACACCCCCTATACACACCGTACACATACACAACACTGTACACACCTGACACCCCCTATACACACCGTTCACATACACAACACTGTACACACCTGACACCCCCTATACACACCGTACACATACACAACACTGTACACACCTGACACCCCCTATACACACTGTACACATACACAACACTATACACACCTGACACCTCCTATACACACCGTACACATACACAACACTGTACACACCTGACACCCCCTATACACACCGTACACATACACAACACTGTACACACCTGACACCCCCTATACACACCGTACACATACACAACACTGTACACACCTGACACCCCCCTAAACACACTGGACCTGTATATAATACTGTACACACCTGACACCCCCCTATATACACTGGACCTGTATATAACACTGTACACACCTGACACCCCCTATACACAGCGTACACATACACAACACTGTACACACCTGACACCCCCTATACACACTGTACACATACACAACACTGTACACACCTGACACCCCCTATACACACTGGACCTGTATATAACACTGTACACACCTGACACCCCCTATACACAGTGTACACATACACAACACTGTACACACCTGACACCCCCCTATACACACTGGACCTGTATATAACACTGTACACACCTGACACCCCCTATACACACTGGACCCGTATATAACACTGTACACACCTGACACCCCCTATACACACTGGACCCGTATATAACACTGTACACACCTGACACCCCCTATACACACTGGACCTGTATATAACACTGTACACACCTGACACCCCCTATACACACTAGACCCGTATATAACACTGTACACACCTGACACCCCCTATACACAGCGTACACATACACAACACTGTACACACCTGACACCCCCCTATACACACTGTACCTGTATATAGCACTGTACACACTGGACCTGTATATAACACTGTACACACCTGACACCCCCTATACACACTGGACCCGTATATAACACTGTACACACCTGACACCACCCTATACACACTGGACCTGTATATAACACTGTACACACCTGACACCCCCCTATACACACTGGACCCGTATATAACACTGTACACACCTGACACCCCCTATACACACTGAACCTGTATATAACACTGTACACACATGACACCCCCCTATACACACTGGACCTGTATATAACACTGTACACACCTCACACCCCCTATACACACTGGACCCGTATATAACACTGTACACACCTGACACCCCCTATACACACTGGACCTGTATATAACACTGTACACACCTGACACCCCCTGTGATGAACCTGTAGCCGCCATCTTGGTAATGATAAATCATATCCAGGGATGGCCACACTTCAGCAGCCCCCACCCTTGGGACCTTCTGTTAAAACGTCAACTAGATAGTTTCCCCCCATCCAGGCTCCTGTAAGATAAGAAGCCTACTTAACACTTGAATGCTAGGAGCTTCAAAGACTTCGAGAGGAAACACAGCCAGCAGGGGGGGGTGCTTCGTCTATCTGTACCTGACCATTTGTCCCATAGGACTAGTTTCTTTGTCTGTCACAAGCATGGAGGCATAAGATATAGAAACATGAAAAGTACACGCATGTTGCATGGGATGGGCCAATAAAAAAATATCACGGCGTCCCGGAGCCATTGCGCACACAAGCCTCCGCGGTAGACGTTTGTACGTGCTCTGGAAGCCAAGATATAGCGCGGAGCCATTCCTGAGGACCGTATGGTATCATAATTGATATCAAAAGGTCGGTTACGGCGGCCCGAATCCATGGGAACCCCTGGGGGTATCATGAGACCATCCCAGAAGAAGTTATTGGGTTCCATAGAATTTGGGCTTCTGATCGAAGTTAGACCTGAGGGTGGAGACTGAGCCAGCTGACCTCACCAGCAGTGGGCGGGACGGGGCAGGTAAGATAGCAGGACAGACAAGAGACAAGTCAGTTTTTGACCCAAGAGTGGTGTGCTGAACATCTGAGCACCAGCTGAGGCCACCAAGGGGAGGAGCAGTTTGACCATGCGGTGGTAGGCCTCAGCCTGTAACAAAGAACCGTGCCTGCGACCGCAGAATCCTCTCCCTGCGTCACAAGAAAATCAAGAAACCGGTAACTGATATGCTGTGGTGATTCTGTGTGTTGTATTCCATTGTTGTATAGTTTAGCCTGACCTTATACCTGTGTATATTTAGTTGTATATCGTGTATCTAGTGTATTATTATAATCAATTACCTCAAGTAATTGTGGGCCTGCCTTTTATTCTGCATAACGAACGCACGTCCGTGTGAGCTCGGCTCAAGCCAAAAACGCTACCCAGGGTTGGTTCCTGACCCGATATAGGCCCATTCACGGACTGGGCGTATATCTAAAATAGGGACTGGTGGCAGCATACCAACTGGGGATTGGGGAAGGCTGGTAGTGACGGTCGGAGGTTCAGATATATATATTCCTGGCGCGGCCAAGGAAGATATATATACCACCCTCACTACAGAGGGCCCCGATACCCAGTAGGTTACAGGACAGTCTCCCTGGCGACCGCTTATCCTAGGTGCAGTTCCTTGACTGACCTGAGGCTAAGAGGGCGCTAGCGAGTTGTGCTGTGTAGTGACGTTACGGTTTAGTGACGTTGAAGGGATAACACACTACCGTGTTCCCTGCGCTGGTTGCAGCTTCCTGGCACTACTTTCTCTAGGTGCAGTACCTTGACTGACCTGAGAGGTAAGGGGGCGCCAGAGAGCTGCACCCACCGGCCGGCCTTCATCACACCCCCTATACACACTGGACCTGTATATAACACTGTACACACCTGACACCCCCCTATACACACTGGACCTGTATATAACACTGTACACACCTGACACCCCCTATACACACTGGACCTGTATATAACACTGTACACACCTCACACCCCCTATACACACTGGACCCGTATATAACACTGTACACACCTGACACCCTCTATACACACTGGACCCTTATATAACACTGTACACACCTGACACCCCCTATACACACTGGACCTGTATATAACACTGTACACACCTGACACCCCCCTATACACACTGGACCTGTATATAACACTGTACACACCTGACACGCCCCTATACACACTGGACCTGTATATAACACTGTACACACCTGACACCCCCTATACACACTGGACCTGTATATAACACTGTACACACCTGACACCCCCTATACACACTGGACCTGTATATAACACTGTACACACCTGACTCCCCCTATACACACTGGACCTGTATATAACACTGTACACACCTGACACCCCCTATACACACTGGACCCGTATATAACACTGTACACACCTGACACCCCCTATACACACTGAACCTGTATATAACACTGTACACACATGACACCCCCCTATACACACTGGACCTGTATATAACACTGTACACACATGACACCCCCCTATACACACTGGACCTGTATATAACACTGTACACACCTGACACCCCCTATACACACTGGACCCGTATATAACACTGTACACACCTGACACCCCCTATACACACTGGACCTGTATATAACACTGTACACACCTGACACCCCCTATACACACTAGACCCGTATATAACACTGTACACACCTGACACCCCCTATACACACTGGACCTGTATATAACACTGTACACACCTGACACCTCCTATACACACTGGACCTGTATATAACACTGTACACACATGACACCCCCTATACACACTGGACCTGTATATAACACTGTACACACCTGACACCCCCTATACACACTGGACCCATATATAACACTGTACACACCTGACACCCCCTATACACACTGGACCTGTATATAACACTGTACACACCTGACACCCCCTATACACACTGGACCTATATATAACACTGTACACACCTGACACCCCCTATACACACTGGACCCGTATATAACACTGTACACACCTGACACCCCCTATACACACTGGACCCGTATATAACACTGTACACACCTGACACCCCCTATACACACTGGACCTGTATATAACACTGTACACACATGACACCCCCTATACACACTGGACCCGTATATAACACTGTACACACCTGACACCCCCTATACACACTGGACCCATATATAACACAGTACACACCTGACACCCTCTATACACACTGGACCCATATATAACACTGTACACACCTGACACCCCCTATACACACTGGACCTGTATATAACACTGTACACACCTGACACCCCCTATACACACTGGACCCGTATATAACACTGTACACACCTGACACCCCCTATACACACTGGACCCGTATATAACACTGTACACACCTGACACCCCCTATACACACTGGACCCGTATATAACACTGTACACACCTGACACCCCCTATACACACTGGACCCGTATATAACACTGTACACACCTGACAACCCCTATACACACTGGACCCGTATATAACACTGTACACACCTGACACCCCCTATACACACTGGACCTGTATATAACACTGTACACACCTGACACCCTCTATACACACTGGACCCATATATAACACTGTACACACCTGACACCCCCTATACACACTGGACCTGTATATAACACTGTACACACCTGACACCCCCTATACACACTGGACCTGTATATAACACTGTACACACCTGACACCCCCTATACACACTGGACCTGTATATAACACTGTACACACCTGACACCCTCTATACACACTGGACCCATATATAACACTGTACACACCTGACACCCCCTATACACACTGGACCTGTATATAACACTATACACACCTGACACCCCCTATACACACTGGACCTGTATATAACACTGTACACACCTGACACCCCCCTATACACACTGGATCCGTATATAACACTGTACACACCTGACACCCCCTATACACACTGGACCCGTATATAACACTGTACACACCTGACACCCCCCTATACACACTGGACCCGTATATAACACTGTACACACCTGACACCCCCTATACACACTGGACACCCCCTATACACACTGGACCCGTATATAACACTGTACACACCTGACACCCCCTATACACACTGGACCCGTATATAAC
Organism: Phyllobates terribilis; assembly: GCF_046119375.1. Taxonomy (NCBI): domain Eukaryota; kingdom Metazoa; phylum Chordata; class Amphibia; order Anura; family Dendrobatidae; genus Phyllobates; species Phyllobates terribilis. The sequence continues at coordinate 394,189,682 of NW_027362769.1, read as the reverse complement.
ACTGTACACACCTGACACCCCCTATACACACTGGACCCGTATATAACACTGTACACACCTGACACCCCCTATACACACTGGACCCGTATATAACACTGTACACACCTGACACCCCCTATACACACTGGACCTGTATATAACACTGTACACACCTGACACCCCCCTATACACACTGAACCTGTATATAACACTGTACACACATGACACCCCCCTATACACACTGGACCTGTATATAACACTGTACACACCTGACACCCCCTATACACACTGGACCCGTATATAACACTGTACACACCTGACACCCCCTATACACACTGGACCTGTATATAACACTGTACACACCTGACACCCCCCTATACACACTGGACCCGTATATAACACTGTACACACCTGACACCCCCTATACACACTGGACCTGTATATAACACTGTACACACCTGACACCCCCCTATACACACTGGACCCGTATATAACACTGTACACACCTGACACCCCCTATACACACTGGACCCGTATATAACACTGTACACACCTGACACCCCCTATACACACTGGACCCGTATATAACACTGTACACACCTGACACCCCCCTATACACACTGGACCTGTATATAACACTGTACACACCTGACACCCCCCTATACACACTGGACCCGTATATAACACTGTACACACCTGACACCCCCTATACACACTGGACCCGTATATAACACTGTACACACCTGACACCCCCTATACACACTGGACCCGTATATAACACTGTACACACCTGACACCCCCCTATACACACTGGACCTGTATATAACACTGTACACACCTGACACCCCCCTATACACACTGGACCTGTATATAACACTGTACACACCTGACACCCCCCTATACACACTGGACCTGTATATAACACTGTACACACCTGACACCCCCCTATACACACTGGACCTGTATATAACACTGTACACACCTGACACCCCCTATACACACTGGACCTGTATATAACACTGTACACACCTGACACCCCCCTATACACACTGGACCTGTATATAACACTGTACACACCTGACACCCCCCTATACACACTGGACCTGTATATAGCACTGTACACACCTGACACCCCCCTATACACACTGGACCTGTATATAACACTGTACACACCTGACACCCCCTATACACACTGGACCCGTATATAACACTGTACACACCTGACACCCCCTATACACACTGAACCTGTATATAACACTGTACACACCTGACACCCCCTATACACACTGGACCTGTATATAACACTGTACACACCTGACACCCCCTATACACACTGCACCTGTATATAACACTGTACACACCTGACACCCCCTATACACACTGGACCTGTATATAACACTGTACACACCTGACACCCCCTATACACACTGGACCCGTATATAACACTGTACACACCTGACACCCCCTATACACACTGGACACCCCCTATACACACTGGACCCGTATATAACACTGTACACACCTGACACCCCCTATACACACTGGACCCGTATATAACACTGTACACACCTGACACCCCCTATACACACTGGACCCGTATATAACACTGTACACACCTGACACCCCCCTATACACACTGGACCTGTATATAACACTGTACACACCTGACACCCCCTATACACACTGGACCCGTATATAACACTGTACACACCTGACACCCCCTATACACACTGGACCCGTATATAACACTGTACACACATGACACCCCCTATACACACTGGACCTGTATATAACACTGTACACACCTGACACCCCCTATACACACTGGACCCGTATATAACACTGTACACACATGACACCCCCTATACACACTGGACCCGTATATAACACTGTACACACCTGACACCCCCTATACACACTGGACCTGTATATAACACTGTACACACCTGACACCCCCTATACACACTGGACCTGTATATAACACTGTACACACCTGACACCCCCTATACACACTGGACCCGTATATAACACTGTACACACCTGACACCCCCTATACACACTGGACCCGTATATAACACTGTACACACCTGACACCCCCTATACACACTGGACCTGTATATAACACTGTACACACCTGACACCCCCTATACACACTGGACCTGTATATAACACTGTACACACCTGACACCCCCTATACACACTGTACCTGTATATAACACTGTACACACCTGACACCCCCCTATACACACTGGACCTGTATATAACACTGTACACACCTGACACCCCCTATACACACTGTACCTGTATATAACACTGTACACACCTGACACCCCCCTATACACACTGGACCTGTATATAACACTGTACACACCTGACACCCCCCTATACACACTGGACCTGTATATAACACTGTACACACCTGACACCCCCCTATACACACTGGACCTGTATATAACACTGTACACACCTGACACCCCCTATACACACTGGACCCGTATATAACACTGTACACACCTGACACCCCCTATACACACTGGACCCGTATATAACACTGTACACACCTGACACCCCCCTATACACACTGGACCTGTATATAACACTGTACACACCTGACACCCCCCTATACACACTGGACCTGTATATAACACTGTACACACCTGACACCCCCTATACACACTGGACCCTTATATAACACTGTACACACCTGACACCCCCTATACACACTGGACCTGTATATAACACTGTACACACCTGACACCCCCCTATACACACTGGACCCGTATATAACACTGTACACACCTGACACCCCCTATACACACTGGACCTGCATATAACACTGTACACACCTGACACCCCCTATACACACTGGACCTGCATATAACACTGTACACACCTGACACCCCCCTATACACACTGGACCTGTATATAACACTGTACACACCTGACACCCCCTATACACACTGGACCTGTATATAACACTGTACACACCTGACACCCCCTATACACACTGGACCCGTATATAACACTGTACACACCTGACACCCCCTATACACACTGGACCTGCATATAACACTGTACACACCTGACACCCCCTATACACACTGGACCCGTATATAACACTGTACACACCTGACACCCCCTATACACACTGGACCTGCATATAACACTGTACACACCTGACACCCCCTATACACACTGGACCTGTATATAACACTGTACACACCTGACACCCCCTATACACACTGGACCCTTATATAACACTGTACACACCTGACACCCCCTATACACACTGGACCCTTATATAACACTGTACACACCTGACACCCCCTATACACACTGGACCTGTATATAACACTGTACACACCTGACACCCCCTATACACACTGGACCTGTATATAACACTGTACACACCTGACACCCTCTATACACACTGGACCCTTATATAACACTGTACACACCTGACACCCCCTATACACACTGGACCTGCATATAACACTGTACACACCTGACACCCCCTATACACACTGGACCCGTATATAACACTGTACACACCTGACACCCCCTATACACACTGGACCTGCATATAACACTGTACACACCTGACACCCCCTATACACACTGGACCCTTATATAACACTGTACACACCTGACACCCCCTATACACACTGGACCCTTATATAACACTGTACACACCTGACACCCCCTATACACACTGGACCCTTATATAACACTGTACACACCTGACACCCCCTATACACACTGGACCTGTATATAACACTGTACACACCTGACACCCCCTATACACACTGGACCTGTATATAACACTGTACACACCTGACACCCTCTATACACACTGGACCCTTATATAACACTGTACACACCTGACACCCCCTATACACACTGGACCCGTATATAACACTGTACACACCTGACACCCCCTATACACACTGGACCTGTATATAACACTGTACACACCTGACACCCCCCTATACACACTGGACCTGTATATAACACTATACACACCTGACACCCCCTATACACACTGGACCTGTATATAACACTGTACACACCTGACACCCCCTATACACACTGGACCTTTATATAACACTGTACACACCTGACACCCTCTATACACACTGGACCCTTATATAACACTGTACACACCTGACACCCCCTATACACACTGGACCTGTATATAACACTGTACACACCTGACACCCCCTATACACACTGGACCCGTATATAACACTGTACACACCTGACACCCCCTATACACACTGGACCTATTTATAGCACTGTACACACCTGACACCCCCTATACACACTGGACCTGTATATAGCACTGTACACACCTGACACCCCCTATACACACTGGACCTGTATATAACACTGTACACACCTGACACCCCCCTATATACACTGGACCTTTATATAACACTGTACACACCTGACACCCTCTATACACACTGGACCTGTATATAGCACTGTACACACCTGACACCCCCTATACACACTGGACCTGTATATAACACTGTACACACCTGACACCCCCCTATACACACTGGACCTTTATATAACACTGTACACACCTGACACCCCCCTATACACACTGGACCTGTATATAGCACTGTACACACCTGACACCCCCTATACACACTGGACCTGTATATAACACTGTACACACCTGACACCCCCTATACACACTGGACCCGTATATAACACTGTACACACCTGACACCCCCTATACACACTGGACCCGTATATAACACTGTACACACCTGACTCCCCCTATACACACTGGACCCGTATATAACACTGTACACACCTGACACCCTCTATACACACTGGACCTGTATATAACACTGTACACACCTGACACCCCCCTATACACACTGGACCTGTATATAACACTGTACACACCTGACACCCCCTATACACACTGTACCTTTATATAACACTGTACACACCTGACACCCCCTATACACACTGGACCCGTATATAACACTGTACACACCTGACACCCCCTATACACACTGGACCTGTATATAACACTGTACACACCTGACACCCCCTATACACACTGGACCTGTATATAACACTGTACACACCTGACACCCCCTATACACACTGGACCTGTATTTAACACTGTACACACCTGACACCCCCTATACACACTGGACCCGTATATAACACTGTACACACCTGACACCCCCTATACACACTGTACCTGTATATAGCACTGTACACACCTGACACCCCCTTATACACACTGGACCTGTATATAACACTGTACACACCTCACACCCCCTATACACACTGGACCTGTATATAACACTGTACACACCTGACACCCCCCTATACACACTGGACCTGTATATAACACTGTACACACCTGACACCTCCTATACACACTGGACCCTTATATAACACTGTACACACCTGACACCTCCTATACACACTGGACCTGTATATAACACTGTACACACCTGACACCCCCTATACACACTGGACCTGTATATAACACTGTACACACCTGACACCCCCTATACACACTGTACCGGTATATAGCACTGTACACACTGGACCTGTATATAACACTGTACACACCTGACACCTCCTATACGCACTGGACCCTTATATAACACTGTACACACCTGACACCCCCTATACACACTGGACCCTTATATAACACTGTACACACCTGACACCCCCTATACACACTGGACCCGTATATAACACTGTACACACCTGACACCCCCTATACACACTGGACCCGTATATAACACTGTACACACATGACACCCCCTATACACACTGGACCCGTATATAACACTGTACACACCTGACACCCCCTATACACACTGGACCTATATATAACACTGTACACACCTGACACCCCCTATACACACTGGACCTGTATATAACACTGTACACACCTGACACCCCCTATACACACTGGACCTGTATATAACACTGTACACACCTGATACCCCCTATACACACTGGACCTGTATATAACACTGTACACACCTGACACCCCCTATACACACTGGACCTGTATATAACACTGTACACACCTGACACCCCCTATACACACTGTACACATACACAATACTATACACACCTGACTCCCCCTATACACACTGGACCCGTATATAACACTGTACACACCTGTCAGTACTCTGCGCACACACACCACACTGACCCTGCTCCCCATGCTGCTGACACACACACACACCCCGCTGACCCTGCTCATCAATGCTGCTGACACACACACACACCCCCTGACCCTGCTCCCCATGCTGCTGACACACACACACACCCCGCTGACCCTGCTCCCCATGCTGCTGACACACACACACACCCCGCTGACCCTGCTCATCAATGCTGCTGACACACACACACACCCCGCTGACCCTGCTCCTCATGCTGCTGACACACACACACACACACACCACGCTGACCCTGCTCCCCATGCTGCTGACACACACACACACCCCGCTGACCCTGCTCCCCATGCTGCTGACACACACACACACCACGCTGACCCTGCTCCCCATGCTGCTGACACACACACACACCCCGCTGACCCTGCTCCCCATGCTGCTGACACACACACACACACCACGCTGACCCTGCTCCCCATGCTGCTGACACACACACACACCCCGCTGACCCTGCTCCCCATGCTGCTGACACACACACACACCACGCTGACCCTGCTCCCCATGCTGCTGACACACACACACACCCCGCTGACCCTGCTCCCCATGCTGCTGACACACACACACACCACGCTGACCCTGCTGCCCATGCTGCTGACACACACACACACCCCGCTGACCCTGCTCCCCATGCTGCTGACACACACACACACACCACGCTGACCCTGCTCCCCATGCTGCTGACACACACACACACCACGCTGACCCTGCTCCCCATGCTGCTGACACACACACACACCACGCTGACCCTGCTCCCCATGCTGCTGACACACACACCCCGCTGACCCTGCTCCCCATGCTGCTGACACACACACACACCACGCTGACCCTGCTCCCCATGCTGCTGACACACACACCCCGCTGACCCAGCTCCCCATGCTGCTGACACACACACACACACCACGCTGACCCTGCTCCCCATGCTGCTGACACACACACACACCACGCTGACCCTGCTCCCCATGCTGCTGACACACACACACACCACACTGACCCTGCTCCCCATGCTGCTGACACACACACACACCACACTGACCCTGCTCCCCATGCTGCTGACACACACACACACCACGCTGACCCTGCTCCCCATGCTGCTGACACACACACACACTATCCCGCACTGTCTCCTCTCTGCAGCTTCTGGACCTATTAGATGTGAATGTAGATGAGATGCAGGATCCGGGCGGGGGAGGGGGGAGGTGGAGATGCAGAGCCCAGTCAGCTCTTCACCTGGACAAGGGATGAATGAGAAGTTAACTGTCTGTGTGCTGGCTGCCATCCATGTGTCATGTGCCAGGTGTGCGCTGCCAGTGAACATGTGTGCCCGTCCGTGCCTACGCAGCATGTGTTTGGGATCTTGTATAGTGAGCACATCACTCCTCAGCCGTCCTCCTCCTCTTTCCCCATCCTAACAGCAGTGCCAGTATATAACGAGACATCGCTGTGTCGCCTCCTGCCATCCCTGCACCCAAAAATCACAGAACTGTGAGATAGCGTGCAAAATCCACCAACCGCTCACACCTGCAAATGCCATGCACCGTGCCCGCATCCCTCCACCATCTGCACCGGAGCGATGCTGCTGCCCCTCCCGACACACCTAGATGTCAGCATCTCACCTCCTCTCTCTCCTTCTGTCCTCTCTCCAGCAGTCTCCTGGGGTTAGTTAGCGAAAATGGGGGATACAGGACACTAAGCCTCACAGGTCAACCCTAGAGGGGGTCCGATACCCACCCACCCCCCGACACAAAGCGAAGCAGCGTGTGTCTGGTTGTGAGGATACTGTGTCTGTGTCTCTCTCCCCCTCCCACTTTCGCTCCTTTCCCCCTCTTTCCGTCTCCCTCCTACTTTCACTCCATCTCGCTGTCTTGTAGCAGCTGTAAGGATGCTCAGACTCCCAGCACCTCCCTGGTGCTAACCCTAATGCATCCTCCGCCCCAGTCCTGGTGCTAGTCCTAATCGCCGCCTTACACCCCTGTGCTCCCTGCACCCCTGAGCTCCCTGCCCCTGTGCTCCCTGCACCCCTGAGCTCTCTGCACACCATAGCTCCCTGCACCCCTGTGCTCCCTGCACCCCTGAGCTCTCTGCACACCATAGCTCCCTGCACCTTGCACCCTTGAGCTCCCTGCACCCCTGTGCTTTCTGCACCTCTGTGCTCCCCGCACCCTTCTGCTCCCTGCACCCCTGAGCTCTCTGCACTCCTGTGCTTTCCACCTGGTCCCAGTTGTTCATGTACACTACCTTATTATTATTATTTATTATTATTATTATTATTATTATTATAGCACCATTTATTCCATGGCGCTTTACATGTGAAAATGGGTATACATAATATAAACAAGTACAATAATCTTAGACAATAAAAGTCGCTGACTGGTACAGGAGGAGAGAGGACCCTGCCCGCGAGGGCTCACAATCTACAGGGGATGGGTGAGGATACAGTAGGTGAGGGTACATCTGGTCATGCAGCGGTGTGGTGGAGCGGTGGTTACTGCAGGTTGTAGGCTTGTCGGAAGAGATGGGTCTTCAGGCTCCTTTTGAAGGTTTCCACGGTCGGCGAGAGTCTGATGTGTTGGGGTAGAGCGTTCCAGAGTAGGGGGGAAGCACGGGAGAAATCTTGTATGCGATTGTGGGAGGAGGAGATAAGAGGGGAGTAGAGAAGGATATCTTGTGAGGATCGGAGGCTGCGTGCGGGTATGTAGCGGGAGACTAGGTCACAGATATATGGAGGAGACAGGTTGTGGATGGCTTTGTGTGTCATGGTTAGGGTCTTGAACTGGAGTCTCTGGGCAATGGGGAGCCAGTGAAGGGATTGACCGAGAGTAGAGGCTGGGGAATAGCAGCAGAGTTTAGGATAGATTGGAGGGGTGCGAGAGTGTTGGAAGGGAGGCCACAGAGGAGGAGGTTGCAGTTGTCGAGGCGGGAGATGATGTGGACTTTGCAGATTCTTGATTGAGTAATGTGCGAATACGGGAAATATTTTTGAGTTGAAGTCGGCAGGAAGTGGAAAGGGCTTGGATATGTGGTTTGAAGGAGAGATTTGAGTCCAGGGTTACCCCAAGGCAGCGACCTTGAGGGACTGGGGAGAGTAAGCAGCCATTGACTTAAAGTGATAGGTCTGTTGGGTGGATGGTGGAAAGATGATGAATTCTGTCCATGTTAAGTTTTAGAAATCTAGCAAAGAAGAAGGATGAGATGGCGGACAGACATTGAAGGATTCTAGTTAGTAGGGCGGTGATCTCAGGTCTAGAGAGGTATATCTGTGTGTCATCAGCATAGAGGTGATACTGAAAGCCGTGAGACTCTATGAGCTGTCCGAGGCCGAAGGTGTAGATGGAGAAGAGCAGGGGTCCTAGAACTGAGCCTTGGGGGACACCGACAGATAGGGAGCGAGATGAGGAGGTGGTGCGTGCGTGGGAGACACTGAATGTCCTGTCTGTTAGGTATGAGGAGATCCAGGATAGGGCCAAGTCTGTGATGCCGAGAGATGAGAGAGTCTGTAGTAAGAGGGAATGGTCCACTGTGTCGAAGGCAGATGACAGGTCCAGGAGGAGGAGGACAGAGTAGTGTCGCTTGGATTTGGCGGTTAGTAGGTTGTTGGTGACTTTAGTCAGGGCAGTTTCAGTGGAGTGATGCGGTCAGAAGCTAGATTGTAAGTGGTCAAAGAGGGAGCAGGAGGAGAGGTGGGAGGACAGTTCAAGATGGACGTGTTGTTCCACTTGTTTTGAGGCATAGGGGAGAAGCGAGATGGGGCGATAGCTAGTCAGAGAGGATGGGTCAAGGGAGGGCTTTTGGAGGATGGGTGTGATTAAGGTAGGTTTAAATCATGGGGGGAAGATACCAGTTGTTAGTGATAGGTTGAAAAGATTGGTAAGGGTTGTGGTAAACACTGTATTGAGGTTTGGGATGAAGTGGGACGGGATCGGGTTGAGTGCACAGGTGGTGAGATGTGATCTTAAGAGTAGAGAAGAAAGTTGATCTTCCGTGATGGAAAGAGGAGGGCTGAGTAGTTATGAGGAGGGGTTGTAGGCCAAAGCTTTCTCTGATGTTATCAATCTTCTGCTTGAAGAATGAGGCAAAGTCTTCAGCTGAGATGAGATGAGAGGGAGGAGGCGCTGGGCGACGGAGGAGAGAATTGAAATTGTTGAATAGCTGTTTAGGGTTGTGAGACAGGGAGGAGATGAGAGATGAGAAGTATGTTTGTTTTCCTGCAGTGAGTGTGGACTTGAAAGTAGTGAGATTCTGTTTGAATGCGGTGAAATGCTTGTTGGAGTGGGACCTTTTCCATCTCTGCTCAGCAACTCTGGAAGCCTGCCTCAGTTCTTTGGTCAGGCTGGTATGCCAGGGTTGCCTGTTGATTTTAAAAGCTTTGGTATGTGTGAGAGGGGTGGCCAATTTTGAGAGCTGCAACTGTTGTGGTGTTATATAAAGCGGCAGATACATCTGCATTGTGTAAGGAATTTATGTCTGTAAGAGGGAGGAGGGATTCAGAAAGTGAATGTAGATCAAGATGTTTGAGATTTCTGCGAGGGTGTGCAAGTTTGTGGAGTGGGGATTGTGGACCTGGAGAGGAGAGGGATGAGAATGTAAGTAGGTTGTGGTCAGAAAGAGGGAGTGGTGTGATAGAGAGGTTATACAGGGAACAGAGGCAGGTGAAGATGAGGTCCAGTGTGTGGCCATTTTTGTGAGTGGCTGCGGAAGACCATTGAGCAAGGCGAAGGAGGAAGTGAGGGATAGGAGCTTAGAGACAGCTGAGAGGGAAGTGTCAATGGGGATGTTGAAGTCGCCCATGATGATAATGGGGATGTCAGCGGAAAGGAAGAGAAGTAACCAGGTGGTGAAGTGGTCTAAGAAAGTGGTGGCTGGCCCTGGGGGTCGGTAAATGACAGCCAGCTGGAGGTTCGAGGGGGAGTAGATGCGCACACAGTGCACCTCAAAAGAAGGGAGGCTAACGGAGGGTGGCAGTGGAATTGGGGTGAAGGAGCAGTTATCTGACAGGAGAAAACCTACTCCTCCACCATGCTTGCCAATAGGGCGTGGGGGTGTGAGAAAGATGGAATCCACCATACGAAAGTGCAGCTGGAGAGACCGTGTCAGAGGGGTGAGCCAGGTTTCGGTGATGCCGAGGAAAGAAAGTTTGCTAGTAATGACAAGATCATGGATGTAGGAAAGTTTGGTGCAGACAGAGTGAGCGTTCCATAGAGCTCCTGTTAGTGCGACTGGGGAAGCGGGGGCTGGGCGGATGCGTACAAGGTTAGAAGGGTTATGGAAATTTGTGGTAGATCGTGGGTAGGAGGTAGAAGTGACTGTAGGGCTGTGGTGAGGAGGACCAGGATTTGGGGAGATATCACCGGCATTGAGCAGGAGCAGAGAAAGTGTTAGTAGGTGGGAGCAGGAGAGAGCATGAGGTAGCGGTCTGTGTTTGGAGACCAAGGATTGTATGTTGAGGAACAGTTCTGGGGAGGAGGTGAGATGGATGGGGAGGATGGAGTGAGAGATGACCAGTTCCTTACTAGGTGTACGGATTAGGGGTGGTTGTAAAAAGTGAAGAATTATGGGGGTGAAAGTGAAAACAAACACAAACATTGTTTACAGTGTCCAAGTATCTAGTTATCTACCTTCTGGTTCAATTCAGATCTTATTCATATTTCTACACTTAAGCAATGGACACTTAAGGAGATGGATGCAGACTAAAGTCTATGTAGATAGCTAGCTCACAATATATTTGCTACAGAATGCATTCAGGTGTGAACCAGAGGGGAGAGGTCTGTGTCTGTGCTCATCTTGATCAGATGTTAAAGACTGATCTAGATGCTGGATATTCAGGGCAGAATAAACAAGGAGGTCATAAAAAAAAGTGGGGGTAGAGCAATGGGTAGTTGTAGAATACACCAAGTGAATGAATGCGAGGAGGAGAGATGGGGAGAATCACAGGGTGGAAAAGCTATTATAGCCATACTGTGCTGTGTTGACCCTACGCTGACCAAACCATGGCTGATCTTTCCTTAATGTGGTTTCCCAACCATAACTTTCCACAATCACTTCGATAAGAATCCTGGACACAATGGCCGAGAACCGACACCTCCCAGACAGCAAAGAAACTGAATAAGAGTTTAGGAAAACTCTCGACAGAAATCAGAATTTAAGGTCTAATCCTAAGAAATCGCTTCATCCTATCTGGCCAGGATTATGGTCACCGCGCTCATACTCTAACGTCAAGACTTCTCCAATCCCAAGAGATATTTCACTGGTGGAAAGTGAGACGTCGCCCGATAACATCCATCACCTGCTTCTCGTTGTCACTTCCTTCGTAGTTTCCTGAATAAAACTAAAGTTGTGACCCAAACTTTTGAGACCGACACAAACTTCAGTGGTATCAGTATGTGGCGGTGGTATCAGGCGTAGCTGTATAGGTGTGATATCAGGAGTAATAACCTGCAGTATGTGGCGGTGGTATCAGGCGTAGCTATATAGATGTGATATCAGGAGTAATAACCCTGCACTATGTGGCGGTGGTATGAGGCGTAGCTGTATGGGAGTATAATACTCAGGAGTAATAACCCTGCACTATGTGGCGGTGGTATCAGGCGTAGCTGTATGGGAGTAATATCAGGAGTAATAACCCTGCAGTATGTGGCGGTGGTATCAGGCGTAGCTGTATGGGTGTAATATCAGCAGTAATAACCCTGCAGTATGTGGCGGTGGAATCAGGTGTAGCTGTATGGGAGTAATATCAGGAGTAATAACCCTGCAGTATGTGGCGGTGGTATCAGGCATAGCTGTATTGGTGGGATATCAGGAGTAATAACCCTGCTCTATGTGGCGGTGGAATCAGTTGTAGCTGTATTGGTGGGATATCAGGAGTAATAACCCTGCTCTATGTGGCGGTGGAATCAGTTGTAGCTGTATTGGTGGGATATCAGGAGTAATAACCCTGCACTATGTGGCGGTGGAATCAGTTGTAGCTGTATTGGTGTGATATCAGGAGTAATAACCCTGCTCTATGTGGCGGTTGGGTCAGGTGTAGCTGTATGGGAGTAATATCAGTAGTAATAACCCTGCAGTATGTGGCGGTGGTATCAGGCATAGCTGTATTGGTGGGATATCAGGAGTAATAACCCTGCACTATGTGGCGGTGGAATCAGTTGTAGCTGTATTGGTGGGATATCAGGAGTAATAACCCTGCACTATGTGGCGGTGGAATCAGTTGTAGCTGTATTGGTGGGATATCAGGAGTAATAACCCTGCACTATGTGGCGGTGGAATCAGTTGTAGCTGTATAGGTGTGATATCAGGAGTAATAACCCTGCACTATGTGGCGGTGGAATCAGTTGTAGCTGTATAGGTGTGATATCAGGAGTAATAACCCCGCAGTATGTGGCGGTGGTATCAGTCGTAGCTGTATTGGTGGGATATCAGGAGTAATAACCCTGCAGTATGTGGCGGTGGTATCAGGCGTAGCTGTATTGGTGGGATATCAGGAGTAATAGCCCTGCACTATGTGGCGGTGGAATCAGTTGTAGCTGTATAGGTGTGATATCAGGAGTAATAACCCTGCACTATGTGGCGGTGGAATCAGTTGTAGCTGTATTGGTGGGATATCAGGAGTAATAACCCTGCACTATGTGGCGGTGGAATCAGTTGTAGCTGTATAGGTGTGATATCAGGAGTAATAACCCCGCAGTATGTGGCGGTGGTATCAGGCGTAGCTGTATTGGTGGGATATCAGGAGTAATAACCCCGCAGTATGTGGCGGTGGTATCAGGCGTAGCTGTATTGGTAGGATATCAGGAGTAATAACCCTGCACTATGTGGCGGTGGTATCAGGCGTAGCTGTATTGGTGGGATATCAGGAGTAATAACCCTGCACTATGTGGTGGTGGTATCAGGTGTACCGTACTATCAGTCGGAGGTAATAATCCAGGGCTGGGGGTGGTGACTATACCCCGCCGAGTCCTAGGACCGGGGCTGCACCCTTTATACTTTGGATATGAACTCCGGAGCAGGAGAAAGAAAATACTTGTAGCATAAAATGAGCGTCTGATAAATTATACATATATGTGGGTGGAAATCCCTTTTAACGCTTTATCTTGAGAACTTTCGGGATTGCTGTGCCCAGCTAACCATGAATAAGACGTCTTCTCATGTAGAATGATAGGACTTGTAGATCTACAGCCGGCGGACCCTTACAGGTAGCCCCCCCCCCCCGGCTGACGGCAGACCCCCCATCTCCTGACCTGGGAGTCGTGTCTGCGGCATCGCTGCCCCTCACACTTGTTTGTCACTACACCTCATCTCTCACTATCCATCCATAATGTAAGCACGTCTGGGCCCATGAATTATTCATGACCGCAGGATGTCCCATAGGAGACATTCAGTGTTAACCCACGCCACGCCAAGCCGAGAGCCGGGCTTCCCTGAGCAGAGAAATACCCCGGATCCAAGCGGAGAGTCGCCATTCAGCCATAGGAAAAACAACCACAAAGCTTTTATGGGGAATGCCGAAAAATAAGACAATGGCGGAGGGATAAGATGAAGGAAAATACAAGACAGAAGATGCCGTAGTGTTCAGAATAAGATAGCGAGGTGATGGAGAAAGCAGGGAGGCGAGGGAGTGAAGAAACGGAAACGTAGGAGATAAAGGAAGATTTGAGGAATTGTATTAAGGGGCAACAGAGTTGATGGAAGAGGCAGAGGGATCTCAGGATGCTTGGAAAGAGAAGAGAGATGGCATGAAATGATGAGAGGGGAAAAAAGAAAGATGAAGGCGATTAAGTTTTAATCAAAGAATAGGGAGAAAAATATTCAAAGGGTAAACAGGGTCAGATATGATGTGGGCGGCAGTGACGAAGTACAAAGGAAGGGACATGGGTAATGGCGGCAGTGACGAAGTATAAAGGAAGGGACATGGGTAACGGCGGCAGTGACGAAGTACAAAGGAAGGGACATGGGTAACAGCGGCAGTGACGAAGTATAAAGGAAGGGACATGGGTAACAGCGGCAGTGACAAAGTATAAAGGAAGGGACATGGGTAATGGCGGCAGTGACGAAGTACAAAGGAAGGAACATGGGTAACGGCAGCAGTGACGAAGTATAAAGGAAGGGACATGGGTAATGGCGGCAGTGACGAAGTACAAAAGAAGGGACATGGGTAACAACGACAGTGACAAAGTACAAAGGAAGGGACATGGGTAACGGTGGCAGTGACAAAGTATAAAGGAAGGGACATGGGTAACGGCGGCAGTGACAAAGTACAAAGGAAGGGACATGGGTAACGGCGGCAGTGACGAAGTACAAAGGAAGGGACATGGGTAACAGCGGCAGTGACAAAGTATAAAGAAGGGACATGGGTAATGGCGGCAGTGACGAAGTACAGAGGAAGGAACATGGGTAACGGCAGCAGTGACAAAGTATAAAGGAAGGGACATGGGTAATGGCGGCAGTGACGAAGTACAAAAGAAGGGACATGGGTAACAGCAACAGTGACAAAGTACAAAGGAAGGGACATGGGTAACGGCGGCAGTGACGAAGTATAAAGGAAGGGACATGGGTAACGGCAGTAGTGACGAAGTACAAAGGAAGGGACATGGGTAACAGCGGCAGTGACAAATTATAAAGAAGGGACATGGGTAACAGCAACAGTGACAAAGTATAAAGGAAGGGACATGGGTAACGGCGGCAGTGACGAAGTACAAAGAAAGGGACATGGGTAACGGCGGCAGTGACGAAGTACAAAGGAAGGGACATGGGTAACAGCGGCAGTGACAAAGTATAAAGAAGGGACATGGGTAATGGCGGCAGTGACGAAGTACAGAGGAAGGAACATGGGTAACGGCAGCAGTGACAAAGTATAAAGGAAGGGACATGGGTAATGGCGGCAGTGACGAAGTACAAAAGAAGGGACATGGGTAACAGCAACAGTGACAAAGTACAAAGGAAGGGACATGGGTAACGGCGGCAGTGACGAAGTACAAAGGAAGGGACATGGGTAACGGCAGTAGTGAAAAGGATATAAAGAAAGGGACATGAGTAAGGGTGGCATTGAGAAGGGTATAAGAGAAGGGACATGGGTAAGGGCAGCAGTGAGAAGGATATAAAGGAAGGGACATGAGTAAAGGCGGCAGTGAGAAGAGTATAAAAGAAGGGATACATGTAATGGTGGCAGTGAGAAGAGTATAAATGAAGGGACATGGGTAAGGGCGGCAGTAAGAAAAGTATAAAGTAAAGGAAATGTGTAAGGGTGGCAGTGAAAAGGATATAAAGAAAGGGACATGTGTAAGGGCGGCTGTGAGAAGGGTATAAAGGAAGGGACATGTGTAAGGTCAGCAGTGAGAGGGGTTTAAAGGAAGAGACCTGGGTAAGGGTAGCAGTGAGAGGGGTATAAAGAAAGGGACATGTGTAAGGGCGGCAGTTAGAAGGATATAAAAGAAGGGACATGAGTAAGGACGGAACTGAGGGGTACAAAAGAAGGGATACATGTAAGGGAGGCACTGAGAAGTGGGATATAAAGGAAGGGACACGGGTAAGGGCGACAGTGAGAAGGGTATAAAGGAATGGACATGGGTAAGAGCGGAAATGAGAAAAGTATAAAGGAGAGACCTGGGTAAGGGTGGCAGTGAGAAGGGTATAAAGGGAGGGACATGTGTAAGGGCGGGTGTTAGAAGGGTATAAAAGAAGAGACATGGGTAAGGCCGGCAGTGAGAAGGGTATAAAGTAAGGGACATGTGTAACAGTAGCAGTGAAAAGGGTATAAAGGGAAGGACATGTGTAATGTCGGCAGTGAGACGGATATAAAGAAAAGGGCATGGGTAAGGGCGGCAGTAAGAAGTGTATAAAGGAAGAGACATAGGTAAGGGTGACAGTGAGAAGAGTATAAAGGAAAGGACATATGTAAGGGTGGCAGTGAAAAGGATATAAAGAAAGGGACATGTGTAAGGGCGGCTGTGAGAAGGGTATAAAGGAAGGGACAAGTGTAAGGTCAGCAGTGAGAAGAGTTTAAAGGAAGAGACCTGGGTAAGGGTAGCAGTGAGAAGGGTATAAAGAAAGGGACATGTGTAAGGGTGACAGTGAGAAGAGTTTAAAGGAAGGGACATATGTAAGGGTGGCAGTAAGAAGGGTATAAAGGAAGGGACATGGGTAAGGACAGCACTGAGGGGTATAAAAGAAGGGATACATGTAAGTGCGGCACTGAGAAGTGGGATATAAAGGAAGGGACATGGGTAAGGGCAACAGTGAGAAGGGTATAAATGAATGGACATGGTAAGAGCCGCAATGAGAAGGGTATAAAGGAAGGGACATGGGTAAGGGGGCAGTGGGAAGGGTATTAAGCAAGGGACATGGGTAAGGGAGGCATTGAGAAGGGTATAAAGGAAGGGACATGCATAAAGGAGGCAGTGAGAAGGGTATAAAGGAAGGGACATGGGTAAGGGGCAGTGAGAAGGGTATAAAGGAAGGGACATGGGTAAGGGAGCAGTGGGAAGGGTATTAAGGAAGGGACATGGGTAAGGGCAGCAGTGAAAAGGGTATGAAGGAAGGGACATGGGTAAGGGAGGCATTGAGAAGGATATAAAGGAAGAGACATGTGTAAGGGTGGCAGTGAGAAGAGTATAAAGGAAGGAACATGGGTAAGGGTGACAGTGAGAAGATTATAAACAAAGGGACATGGGTAAGGGCGGCAGTAAAAGGGTATAAAGGAAGCGACATGGGTAAGGGTGACAGTGAGAAGAGTATAAAGGAAAGGATATGTGTAAGGGCGGCAGTGAAAAAGGTATAAAAGAAGGGACATGTGTAAGGGCAGCAGTGAGAAGGGTATAAATGAAGGGACATGTGTAAGGGCGGCAGTGAGAAGGGTATAAAGAAAGGGACATGGGTAAGGACAGCACTGAGGGGTATAAAAGAAGGGATACATGTAAGGGCGGCACGGTGAAGTGGGATATAAAGGAAGGGACATGGGTAAGAGCGGCAATGAGAAGGGTATAAAAGAAGGGACATGTGTAATGTCGGCAGTGAGAAGGGTTTAAAGGAAGAGACCTGGGTAAGGGCGGCAGTGAGAAGGGTATAAAGGAAGGGACATGTGTAAGGGCGACAGTGAGAAGGATATAAAGGAAGGGACATGTGTAAGGGCGGCAGTGAGATGGGTATAAAAGAAGGGACATATGTAAGGGCGGCAGTGAAAAGGATATAAAGGAAGGGACATGTGTAAGGGCGGCAGTGAGAAGGGTATAAAGGAAGGGACATGTGTAAGGGCGGCAGTGAGAAGGATATAAAGGAAGGGACATGGGTAAGGGCGGCAGTGAGAAGGGTATAAAGGAAGGGACATGGGTAAGGGCGGCAGTGAGAAGGGTATAAAGGAAGGGATATGTGTAAGGGCGTCAGTGAGAAGGGTATAAACGAAGCGACATGATTAAGGGCGGATGTGAAATGATACCTTTGTACATCAGAAAGAAATAGTGAGGTAGTAAGGGAAGCAGGCAGATGTCGGGTGTGTGGGGCGGCAGGACTGTGAGTTGATGGGGTCTCACATCTCATGGAGAAGGGATGTCGGAGGTTATTCCTAAAAGACAGTGTGTTGGTAATAAAGATAAAAGGTCACAAAGCTCGGGTAACTAGAGAAGTGGGGTATGAGAAGAATATGAAGGCTGTGGAGACATGTTCGGGTTGGGAATCTTGAGGATCAGTTTTGGCGTCGTTGTACATTGGGATCTTGCATGGAGACGACGAACTAAGGAGGCGAAGAACGGCCCTGAGGTGCGGGGGACGGACACACGGCTGATGAGCGAGATGCTAATAAGGAGACACAGGAGATTTATGGGGAACGAGGGACGAGGAGCTGATGAGGGAGGCAGGAAAATGATGGAGTGGGAAGGAGCAGAGGGGAATGGAGAGGAGATGCAGGAAGAGCGAGGCGTCAGAGGGGCCATGATATTTGGGTTCACAGGAGGACTGACGCAATTTCGGGCGGCATTGAGGCTTTATATGGAGCCATTTTACTGATATTTTGGCGATTATTTTTTGGCTTCTGATGGATAAGCTCCGTATTATTTATTAGCTTCATACAACACTGGAGAAAACAACCCTCTGTACGTCGCCATACCTGCTGCAGCCATACGGAGGGGCGGCAGGACCTCACATTACTATATCGCCACCTTAAAAAAGGCTGAACAACTTGGAGACCATTTATTACTAGGACTCATAAATCCCCCCCCCCCAAAAAAAGTATGTGCACGCCCTCTTATTGCATCTTTTTAAGATCTACATTTCCCAAGACCGTACCGGTATCTTCCCCGCAAACGGAGGAGCGGTAATGGGGGCGATCCAGAAGACAATATTTGTAGATGAGAATGTGGAAGATTCTGATTTGTGCATTGATATCTGCATTTCTCATCACTGAGGGAATCCATGGAAACCGGAGCAGATACCTGATATCACACGCTGTGCGTGGCCCCCCCAATGTGCTAACGAAGCACAGACCGAATGCACATCTATGTCCTGTGCCGGGACTGCCCCCTACTGGGGAAACACCTCCTGACGTCACTGCACGAACAGCTAAGGATTTCGCCTTTCATGCCAACACTGGAGGCCAAAATCCACACAAGACAAGTCCTAGGGACCACTCCACAACCCCACATCTCTGCCCATCCGTGCCGCCGGTGCCCACAAGTATTGACGCAGATCTATTACTAAATTCACCTTGTATGGGGTTTCACTAAGCTCTAAATTATCCTACATCCCAAACAGAAGCCATAGGGACATCGTACAAATCCATTTATTTTATTCTGAATGACCCTCGCGTCATATGTGAGGATAGAGCCCTCCAAAAATCAACGTCATCCTGATTAATGTCCTCTGCCAAGAGGAGCGGAGGAAGGAAATATTGTGCGAAACACATTTATACCCTCTATACAGAGGATTGTGAAAGTATTCACCCCCTCACCACCATGGTTTACTGTGGGGATGGTGTTCTTGGGGTCATGAGCTGTGTTGGTTTGGTGCCAGACATACCTTGGTGGCCAAAAAGTTCAGTTTCGGTCTCCTTTGACCACAGCCCCTGCCTCCATACATTTGGGGAATCTCCCACATGTCTTTTGCCAAACTCAAAATGAGCTTTACAATTTTTGTGTGTAAGTAAAGCCTTTATCTGCCCGCTCTTCCAGAAAGGCCACCTCTATGGAGTGTACGGCTTATTGTAGTTATATGGACAGATACTCCAGTCTCTGCTTGGGAACTCTGCAGCTCCTTCAGGGTTACCTGTGGTCTCTGTGCTGCCTCTCTGATTAATACCCTCCTTGCCCGGGCTGAGAGTTTTGGTGGGCGACCTTTCTTGGCAGTTTTGTTGTGGTACTATGTTCTCTCCATTTGATGATAATGGATTTGATGGTGCTCCAGGAGAATCAGAGATTGGGTTATTTTTTTTCGATTTTTTATAACCCAACCCTGACTTGTACTTCTCAACAATTTTGTGCGGAGATCTCCTTGGTCTTCATGGTGTTGTTTGGAGATCTCCTTGGACTTCATGGTGTTGTTTGGAGATCTCCTTGGTCTTCATGGTGTTGTTTGGAGGTCTCCTTGGTCTTCATGGTGTTGTTTGAAGATCTCCTTGGTCTTCATGGTGTTGTCTGGAGATCTCCTTGGTTTTCATGGTGTTGTTTGGAGATCTCCTTGGTCTTCATGGTGTTGTTTGGAGATCTCCTTGGTCTTCATGGTGTTGTTTGGAGATCTCCTTGGTCTTCATGGTGTTGTTTGGGGATCTCCTTGGTCTTCATGGTGTTGCTTGAAGATCTCCTTGGTTTTCATGGTGTTGTTTGGAGATCTCCTTGGACTTCATGGTGTTGTTTGGAGATCTCCTTGGTCTTCATGGTGTTGTTTGGAGGTCTCCTTGGTCTTCATGGTGTTGTTTGAAGATCCCCTTGGTCTTCATGGTGTTGTCTGGAGATCTCCTTGGTTTTCATGGTGTTGTTTGGAGATCTCCTTGGTCTTCATGGTGTTGTTTGGAGATCTCCTTGGTCTTCATGGTATTGTTTGGAGATCTCCTTGGTTTTCATGGTGTTGTTTGGGGATCTACTTGGTCTTCATGGTGTTGCTTGGAGATCTCCTTGGTTTTCATGGTGTTGTTTGGAGATCTCCTTGGTCTTCATGGTGTTGTTTGGAGATCTCCTTGGTCTTCATGGTGTTGTTTGGAGATCTCCTTGGTCTTCATGGTGTTGCTTGGAGATCTCCTTGGTTTTCACGGTGTTGTTTGGAGATCTCCCCGGTCTTCATGGTGTTGTTTGGAGATCTCCCTGGTCTTCATGGTGTTGTTTGGAGATCTCCTTGGTCTTCATGGTGTTGTTTGGAGATCTCCTTGGTCTTCATGGTGTTGTTTGGAGATCTCCTTGGTTTTCACGGTGTTGTTTGGAGATCTCCCCGGTCTTCATGGTGTTGTTTGGAGATCTCCCTGGTCTTCATGGTGTTGTTTGGAGATCTCCTTGGCCTTCATGGTGTTGTCTGGTTAGTGCTGCCTCTTGATTAATGGTGTTGCAGCCTCTGTGGCCTTTCAGAAAAAGTAAAGTGTATATACTGACAGACATGTGACATTAGATTGCACACAGGGGGACGTCCTGTCACTAAGCATGGGACTTAAGAAAGGAATAATAATAATACAACTAATCTTTATATATATAGCGCCAACATATTCCGCAGTACTTTACAATTCAGAGGTTGATATACAACAGTCATAAGTAACATAGCTAAAGATAATACAATAATTAAAGCAAAAATAATGACAACCCTGCTCGTAAGAGCTTACAATCTGCTACAATTGCTTGCAGCAGAAATTAATCACAAAGAGGTGAGGTGAATACATATACGTATGTTAATTAAAAGTTATTTGATCCAATAAATTAAATTTATACCTATATTTTTCTCACTTGACAAAATATTTACACATTGTAATATAACAAAATAGGTAAAAAGCCAAGGTGAATACTTTCCCAAGCCACAGTATACAAGACTTATTATATGCTACTATTATAATACTGCCCCTATGTACAAGAATATAACTACTATAATACAGCCCCTATGTACAGGATTATAACTACTATAATACTGCCCCCTATGTACAAGAATATAACTACTATAATACTGCTCCCTATGTGCAAGAATATAACTACTATAATAGTGCCCCCTATGTACAAGAATATAACTACTATAATACTGCCCCCTATGTACAAGAATATAACTACTATAATACTGCCCCCTATGTACAAGAATATAACTACTATAATAGTGCCCCCTATGTACAAGAATATAACTACTATAATACTGCTCCTATGTACAAGAATATAACTACTATAATACTGCCCCCTATGTACAAGAATATAACTACTATAATACTGCCCCTATGTACAAGAATAAAACTACTATAATACTGCCCCCTATGTACAAGA
This sequence comes from Phyllobates terribilis, assembly GCF_046119375.1. Taxonomy (NCBI): domain Eukaryota; kingdom Metazoa; phylum Chordata; class Amphibia; order Anura; family Dendrobatidae; genus Phyllobates; species Phyllobates terribilis. Next base: position 394,167,058 of record NW_027362769.1, on the reverse strand, counting down.
ATATAACTACTATAATACTGCCCCTATGTACAAGAATATAACTACTATAATACTGCCCCCTATGTACAAGAATATAACTACTATAATACTGCTCCTATGTACAAGAATATAACTACTATAATACTGCCCCTATATCCAAGAATATAACTACGGTAATACTGCTCCCTATGTACAAGAATATAACTACTATAATACTGCCCCCTATGTACAAGAATATAACTACGGTAATACTGCTCCTTATGTACAAGAATATAACTACTATAATACTGCCCCCTATGTACAAGAATATAACTACTATAATACTGCTCCTATGTACAAGAATATAACTACTATAATACTGCCCCCTATGTACAAAAATATAACTACTATAATACTGCCCCCTTTGTACAATAATAAAACTACTATAATACTGCTCCCTATGTACAAGAATATAACTACTATAATACTGCCCCCATGTACAAGAATATATCTACTATAATACTGCCCCCTATGTACAAGAATATAACTACTATAATACTGCTCCGTATGTACAAGAATATAACTACAATAATGTTGCTCCTATGTACAAGAATATAACTACTATAATACTTCTTCCTATGTACAAGAATATAACTACTATAATACTGCTCCTATGTACAAGAATAAAACTACTATAATACTGCTCCCTATGTACAAGAATATAACTACAATAATGCTGCTCCTTTGTTCAAGAATATAACTACTATAATACTGCTCCCTATGTACAATAATATAACTACTATAATACTGCCCCCAAGAACAAGAATATATCTACTATAATACTGCTACCTATGTACAAGAATATAGCTGCAATAATACTGCCCCCTATGTACAAGAATATAATTACTATAATACTGCTCCCTATATACAAGAATATACCTACAATAATACTGCCCCTATGTTCAAGAATGTAACTACTATAATACTGCCCCCTATGTACAAGAATATAACTACTATAATACTGCCCCCATGTACAAGAATATAACTTCTATAATACTGATCCTATGTACAAGAATATATCTACTAAAATACTTCCCCCTATGTACAAGAATATAACTACTATAATACTGCCCCCTATGTATAAGAATATAACTACTATAATACTGCCCCCTATGTACAAAAGTAAAGCTACTATAATACTGACCCCTATGTACAAGAATATACCTACTATAATACTGCCCCTATGTACAAGAATATAACTACAATAATACTGCCCCCTATGTACAAGAATATAACTACTATAATACTGCCCCCTATGTACAAGAATATAACTACTATAATACTGCCCCCTATGTACAAGAATATACCTACTATAATACTGCCCCCTATGTACAAGAATATACCTACTATAATACTGCTCCCTATGTACAAGAATATAACTACAATAATACTGCCCCTATGTACAAGAATATTACTACTATAATACTGCCCCCTATGTACAAGAATAAAACTACTATAATTCTGACCCCTATGTACAAGAATATACCTACTATAATACTGCTACCTATGTACAAGAATATAGCTACAATAATACTGCCCCCTATGTACAAGAATATAACTACTATAATACTGCCCCCTATGTACAAGAATATAACTACAATAATACTGCCCCCTATGTACAAGAATATAACTACTATAATACTGCTCCTATGTGCAAGAATATAACTACTATAATACACCTCCTTTCTACAAGAATATATCTACTATAATACTGCCCCTATGTACAAGAATATAACTACTATAATACTGCTCCTATGTACAAGAATATAACTACTATAATACTGCTCCCTATGTACAAGAATATAACTACAATAATACTGCCCCCTATGTACAAGAATATAATTACTATAATACTGCCCCTATGTACAAGAATATAACTACTATAATGCTGCTCCTATGTTCAAGAACATAACTACTATAATACTGCTCCCTATGTATAAGAAGATAACTACTATAATACTGCCCCCAAGAACAAGAATATATCTACTGTAATACTGCTACCTATGTACAAGAATATAGCTACAATAATGCTGCCCCCTATGTACAAGAATATAACTACTATAATACTGTTCTCTATGTACAAGAATATAACTACTATAATACTGCCCCCCATGTACAAGAATAAACCTACTATAATACTGCGCCCTATGTACAAGAATATAGCAACTATAATACTGCCCCCTATGTACAAGGATATAACTACTATAATACTGCCCCTCAGTACACTAATATAACTACTATAATACAGCCCCCTATGTACAAGAATATAACTACTATAATACTGCCCCTATGTACAAGAATATAACTAATATAATACTGCCCCCTATGTACAAAAATATAACTGCTATAATACTGCCCCCTTTGTACAATAATAAAACTACTGTAATACTGCTCCCTATGTACAAGAATATAACTACTATAATACTGCCCCCATGTACAAGAATATATCTACTATAATACTGCCCCCTATGTACAAGAATATAACTACTATAATACTGCTCCGTATGTACAAGAATATAACTACAATAATGTTGCTCCTATGTACAAGAATATAACTACTATAATACTGCCCCAAGAACAAGAAAATATCTACTATAATACTGCCCACTATGTACAAGAATATAACTACTATAATACTGCCCCCTATGTACAAGAATATAACTACTATAATACACCTCCTTTCTACAAGAATATATCTACTATAATACTGCCCCTATGTACAAGAATATAACTACTATAATACTGCTCCCTATGTACAAGAATATAACTACAATAATGCTGCTCCTATGTTCAAGAACATAACTACTATAATACTGCTCCCTATGTACAAGAATATAACTACTATAATACTGCCCCCAAGAACAAGAATATATCTACTATAATACTGCTACCTATGTACAAGAATATAGCTGCAATAATACTGCCCCCTATGTACAAGAATATAATTACTATAATACTGCTCCCTATATACAAGAATATAGCTACAATAATACTGCCCCCTATGTACAAGAATATAATTACTATAATACTGCTCCCTATGTACAAGAATATAACTACTAAAATACTTCCCCCTATGTACAGGAATATAACTACTATAATACTGCTCCTATGTACAAGAATATAACTACTATAATACTGCTACTATGTTCAAGAATGTAACTACTATAATACTGCCCCCTATGTACAAGAATATAACTACTATAATGCTGCCCCCATGTACAAGAATATAACTTCTATAATACTGCTCCTATGTACAAGAATATATCTACTAAAATACTGCCCCCTATGTACAAGAATATAACTACTATAATACTGCCCCCTATGTATAAGAATATAACTACTATAATACTGCCCCCTATGTACAAAAGTAAAGCTGCTATAATACTGCCCCCTATGTACAAGAATATAACTACAATAATACTGCCCCCTATGTACAAGAATATAACTACTATAATACTGACCCCTATGTACAAGAATATACCTACTATAATACTGCCCCCTATGTACAAGAATATACCTACTATAATACTGCTCCCTATGTACAAGAATATAACTACAATAATACTGCCCCTATGTACAAGAATATTACTACTATAATACTGCCCCCTATGGACAAGAATATCCCTACTATAATACTGCCCACTATGTACAAGAATATACCTACTATAATACTGCTCCCTATGTACAAGAATATAACTACTATAATACTGCCCCTATGTACAAAAATATAACTACAATAATACTGCTCCCTATGTACAAGAATATAACTGCTATAATGCTGCCCCCTATGTACAAGAATATAACTACTATAATACTGCTCCTATGTACAAGAATATAACTACTATAATACTGCCCCCTATGTACAAGAATATAAGTACTATAATACTGCTCCCTATGTACAAGAATATAACTACAATAATACTGCTCCTATGTACAAGAATATAACTACTATAATACTGCTCCTATGTACAAGAATATAACTACTATAATACTGCCCCCTATATACAAGAATATAACTACTATAATACTGCTCCCTATGTACAAGAATATAACTGCAATAATACTGATCCCTATGTACAAGAATATAGCTACAATAATACTGCCCCTATGTACAAGAATATAACTACTATAATACTGCCCCCTATGTACAAAAATATACCTACTATAATACTGCTCCCTATGTACAAGAATATAAAGCTACAATAATACTGCCCCCTATGTACAAGAATATAACTACTATAATACTGCTCCCTATGTACAACAATATAACTACTATAATACTGCCCCCCATGTACAAGAATATACCTACTATAATACTGCGCCCTATGTACAAGAATATAACAACTATAATACTGCCCCCTATGTACAAGGATATAAATACTATAATACTGCCTCTCAGTACACTAATATAACTACTATAATACTGCCCCCTATGTACAAGAATATAACTATTATAATACTGCCCCTATGTACAAGAATTTAACTAATATAATACTGCCCCCTATGTACAAGAATATAACTATTATAATACTGCCCCTATGTACAAGAATATAACTACTATAATACTGCCCCCATGTACAAGAATATATCTACTATAATACTGCCCCCTATGTACAAGAATATGACTACTATAATACTGCTCCGTATGTACAAGAATATAACTACAATAATGTTGCTCCTATATGCAAGAATAAAACTACGGTACTATAATACTGCCCCCTATGTACAAGAATATAACTACTATAATACTGCTCCCTATGTACAAGAATATAACTGCAATAATACTGCTCCCTATGTACAAGAATATAACTACAATAATACTGCTCCCTATGTACAAGAATATAACTGCTATAATACTGCCCCCTATGTACAAGAATATAACTGCTATAATACTGCTCCTATGTACAAGAATATAACTACCATAATACTGCTCCTATGTACAAGAATATAACTACTATAATACTGCTCCTATGTACAAGAATATACCTACTATAATACTGCCCCCTATGTACAAGAATATAAGTACTATAATACTGCCCCTATGTACAAGAATATAACTACTATAATACTACCCCTATGTACAAGAATATAACTACTATAATACTGCCCCCTATGTACAAGAATATAACTACTATAATACTGCCCCCTATGTACAAGAATATAACTACTATAATACTGCCCCCTATGTACAAGAGTATAACTACTATAATACTGCTCCCTATGTACAAGAATATAACTACAATAATACTGCATCTATGTACAAGAATATAACTACTATAATACTGCTCCTATGTACAAGAATATAACTACTATAATACTGCCCCCTATGTACAAGAATATAACTACTATAATACTGCTCCCTATGTACAAGAATATAACTGCAATAATACTGATCCCTATGTACAAGAATATAGCTACAATAATACTGCCCCTATGTACAAGAATATAACTACTATAATACTGCCCCCTATGTACAAAAATATACCTACTATAATACTGCTCCCTATGTACAAGAATATATCTACAATAATACTGCCCCCTATGTACAAGAATAAACTACTATAGTACTGCTCCCTATGTACAACAATATAACTACTATAATACTGCCCCCCATGTACATGAATATACCTACTATAATACTGCGCCCTATGTACAAGGATATAACTACTATAATACTGCCTCTCAGTACACTAATATAACTACTATAATACTGCCCCCTATGTACAAGAATATAACTATTATAATACTGCCCCTATATACAAGAATTTATCTAATATAATACTGACCCCTATGTACAAGAATATAACTATTATAATACTGCCCCTATGTACAAGAATATAACTACTATAATACTGCCCCCATGTACAAGAATATATCTACTATAATACTGCCCCCTGTGTACAAGAATATAACTACTATAATACTGCTCCGTATGTACAAGAATATAACTACAATAATGTTGCTCCTATGTACAAGAATATAACTACTATAATACTGCCCTCTATGTACAAGAATATAACTACTATAATACTGCTCCGTATGTACAAGAATATAACTACAATAATGTTGCTCCTATGTACAAGAATATACCTACTACAATACTGCCCCTATGTACAAGAATATAACTACTATAATACTGCCCCCAAGAACAAGAATATATCTACTATAATACTGCTCCCTATGTACAAGAATATAACTACAATAATAATGCCCCCTATGTACAAGAATATAACTACTATAATACTGCCCCCGATGTACAAGAATATACCTACTATAATACTGACCCCTATGTACAAGAATATAACTACAATAATACTGCTCCCTATGTACAAGAAAATAACTACAATAATGCTACCCCTTATGTAAAAGAATATAACTACTATAATGCATCTCCTATGTACAAGAATATAACTACTATAATACTGCTCCTACATACAAGAATATAACTTCTATAATACTGCCCCTATGTACAAGAATATAACTACTATAATAATGCCCCCTATGTACAAGAATATAACTACTATAATGCTGCCCCCTATGTACTAGAATATAACTACTATAATACTACTCCCTATGTACAAGAATATAACTACAATAATAATGCCCCCTATGTACAAGAATATAACTACTATAATACTGCCCCCTATGTACAAGAATATAACTACTATAATACTGCTCAATATGTACAAGAATATAACTACTATAATACTGCTCCCTATGTACAGGAATATATCTACTATAATACTGCCCCCTATGTACAAGAATATAACTACTATAATACTGCCCCCCATGTACAAGAATATACCTACTATAATACAGCCCCCTATGTACAAGAATATACCTACTTTAACACTGCTACCTATATAAAAGAATATACCTACTATAATACTGCCCCCTATGTACAAGAATATACCTACTATAATACTGACCCCTATGTACAAGAATATACCTACTATAATACTGCCCCCTATGTACAAAACTATACCTACTATAATACTGCTCCCTATGTACAAGAATATAACTACAATAATACTGCCTCTATGTACAAGAATAAAACTACTATAATACTGCTCCTATGTATTAGAATATAACTACTATAATACTGCTCCGATGTACAAGAATATAACTACTATAATACTGTCCCCTATGTACAAGAATAGAACTACTATAATACTGCCCCCTATGTACAAGAATATAACTACTATGATACTGCCCCCTATGTACAAAAATAAAGCTACTATAATACTGCCCCCTGTGTACAAGAATATACCTGCTATAATACTGCCCCTATGTACAAAAATATACCTTCTATAATACTGCTCCCTATATACAAAAATATAACTACTATAGTACTGCCCTCTATGTACAAGAATATAACTACTATAATACTGTCCCCTATGTAGAAGAATATAACTACTATAATACTGCCCTCTATGTACAAGAATATAACTACTATAATACTGCCTCTATGTACAAGAATAAAACTACTATAATACTGCCCCTATGTACAAGAATATAACTACTATAATACTGCTCCCTATGTACAAAAATAAAGCTACTATACTACTGCCCCCTATGTACAAGAATATACCTTCTATAATACTGCCCCCTATGTACAAGAATATAACTATTATAATACTGCTCCTATGTGCAAGAATATAACTACTATAATACGGCCCCTATGTACAAGAATATACCTACCATAATACTGCCCCCTATGTACAAGAATATACCTACTATAATACTGCTCCCTATGTACAAGAATATAACGACAATAATACTGCCCCCTATGTACAAAAATATAACTACTATAATACTGCCCCCTATGTACAAGAATATAACTACTATAATACTGCTCCCTATGTACAAGAATATAACTACTATAATACTGCCCCCTATGTACAAGAATATAACTACTGTAATACTTTCCCCTATGTACAAAAATATAACTACTATAATACTGCTCCCTATGTACAAGAATATAACTACTATAATACTGCCCCTATGTACAAGAATATAACTACTATAATACTACCCCTATGTACAAGAATATAACTACAATAATACTGCCCCTATGTACAAGAATATAACTACTATAATACTGCCCCCTATGTACAAGAATATGCCTACTATAATACTGCCCCTATGTAAAAGAATATAACTACTATAATACTGCCCCCTATGTACAAGAATATAACTACTATAATACTGCTCCCTATGTACAAGAATATAACTACTATAATACTGCCCCCAAGAACAAGAATATATCTACTATAATACTGCTCCCTATGTAGAAGAATATAGCTACAATAATACTGCCACCTATGTACAAGAATATAATTACTATAATACTGCTCCCTATGTACAAGAATATAACTACGATAATAATGCCCCCTATGTACAAGAATATAACTACTATAATACTGCTCCTATGTACAAGAATATAACTACTATAATACTGCCCCCTATGTACAAGAATATAACTACTATAATACTGCCCCCTATGTACAAGAGTATAACTACTATAATACTGCTCCCTATGTACAAGAATATAACTACAATAATACTGCATCTATGTACAAGAATATAACTACTATAATACTGCTCCTATGTACAAGAATATAACTACTATAATACTGCCCCCTATGTTCAAGAATATAACTACTATAATACTGCTCCCTATGTACAAGAATATAACTGCAATAATACTGATCCCTATGTACAAGAATATAGCTACAATAATACTGCCCCTATGTACAAGAATATAACTACTATAATACTGCCCCCTATGTACAAAAATATACCTACTATAATACTGCTCCCTATGTACAAGAATATATCTACAATAATACTGCCCCCTATGTACAAGAATAAAACTACTATAGTACTGCTCCCTATGTACAACAATATAACTACTATAATACTGCCCCCCATGTACATGAATATACCTACTATAATACTGCGCCCTATGTACAAGGATATAACTACTATAATACTGCCTCTCAGTACACTAATCTAACTACTATAATACTGCCCCCTATGTACAAGAATATAACTATTATAATACTGCCCCTATATACAAGAATTTATCTAATATAATACTGACCCCTATGTACAAGAATATAACTATTATAATACTGCCCCTATGTACAAGAATATAACTACTATAATACTGCCCCCATGTACAAGAATATATCTACTATAATACTGCCCCCTGTGTACAAGAATATAACTACTATAATACTGCTCCGTATGTACAAGAATATAACTACAATAATGTTGCTCCTATGTACAAGAATATAACTACTATAATACTGCCCTCTATGTACAAGAATATAACTACTATAATACTGCTCCGTATGTACAAGAATATAACTACAATAATGTTGCTCCTATGTACAAGAATATACCTACTACAATACTGCCCCTATGTACAAGAATATAACTACTATAATACTGCCCCCAAGAACAAGAATATATCTACTATAATACTGCTCCCTATGTACAAGAATATAACTACAATAATAATGCCCCCTATGTACAAGAATATAACTACTATAATACTGCCCCCGATGTACAAGAATATACCTACTATAATACTGACCCCTATGTACAAGAATATAACTACAATAATACTGCTCCCTATGTACAAGAAAATAACTACAATAATGCTACCCCTTATGTAAAAGAATATAACTACTATAATGCATCTCCTATGTACAAGAATATAACTACTATAATACTGCTCCTACATACAAGAATATAACTTCTATAATACTGCCCCTATGTACAAGAATATAACTACTATAATAATGCCCCCTATGTACAAGAATATAACTACTATAATGCTGCCCCCTATGTACTAGAATATAACTACTATAATACTACTCCCTATGTACAAGAATATAACTACAATAATAATGCCCCCTATGTACAAGAATATAACTACTATAATACTGCCCCCTATGTACAAGAATATAACTACTATAATACTGCTCAATATGTACAAGAATATAACTACTATAATACTGCTCCCTATGTACAGGAATATATCTACTATAATACTGCCCCCTATGTACAAGAATATAACTACTATAATACTGCCCCCCATGTACAAGAATATACCTACTATAATACAGCCCCCTATGTACAAGAATATACCTACTTTAACACTGCTACCTATATAAAAGAATATACCTACTATAATACTGCCCCCTATGTACAAGAATATACCTACTATAATACTGACCCCTATGTACAAGAATATACCTACTATAATACTGCCCCCTATGTACAAAACTATACCTACTATAATACTGCTCCCTATGTACAAGAATATAACTACAATAATACTGCCTCTATGTACAAGAATAAAACTACTATAATACTGCTCCTATGTACTAGAATATAACTACTATAATACTGCTCCGATGTACAAGAATATAACTACTATAATACTGTCCCCTATGTACAAGAATAGAACTACTATAATACTGCCCCCTATGTACAAGAATATAACTACTATGATACTGCCCCCTATGTACAAAAATAAAGCTACTATAATACTGCCCCCTGTGTACAAGAATATACCTGCTATAATACTGCCCCTATGTACAAAAATATACCTTCTATAATACTGCTCCCTATATACAAAAATATAACTACTATAGTACTGCCCTCTATGTACAAGAATATAACTACTATAATACTGTCCCCTATGTAGAAGAATATAACTACTATAATACTGCCCTCTATGTACAAGAATATAACTACTATAATACTGCCTCTATGTACAAGAATAAAACTACTATAATACTGCCCCTATGTACAAGAATATAACTACTATAATACTGCTCCCTATGTACAAAAATAAAGCTACTATACTACTGCCCCCTATGTACAAGAATATACCTTCTATAATACTGCCCCCTATGTACAAGAATATAACTATTATAATACTGCTCCTATGTGCAAGAATATAACTACTATAATACGGCCCCTATGTACAAGAATATACCTACCATAATACTGCCCCCTATGTACAAGAATATACCTACTATAATACTGCTCCCTATGTACAAGAATATAACGACAATAATACTGCCCCCTATGTACAAAAATATAACTACTATAATACTGCCCCCTATGTACAAGAATATAACTACTATAATACTGCTCCCTATGTACAAGAATATAACTACTATAGTACTGCCCCCTATGTACAAGAATATAACTACTGTAATACTTTCCCCTATGTACAAAAATATAACTACTATAATATTGCTCCCTATGTACAAGAATATAACTACTATAATACTGCCCCTATGTACAAGAATATAACTACTATAATACTACCCCTATGTACAAGAATATAACTACAATAATACTGCCCCTATGTACAAGAATATAACTACTATAATACTGCCCCCTATGTACAAGAATATGCCTACTATAATACTGCCCCTATGTAAAAGAATATAACTACTATAATACTGCCCCCTATGTACAAGAATATAACTACAATAATACTGCTCCCTATGTACAAGAATATAACTACTATAATACTGCCCCCTATGTACAAGAATATGCCTATTATAATACTGCCCCTATGTAAAAGAATATAACTACTATAATACTGCCCCCTATGTACAAGAATATAACTACTATAATACTGCTCCCTATGTACAAGAATATAGCTACAATAATACTGCCACCTATGTACAAGAATATAATTACTATAATACTGCTCCCTATGTACAAGAATATAACTACAATAATAATGCCCCCTATGTACAAGAATATAACTACTATAATACTGCCCCCGATGTACAAGAATATACCTACTATAATACTGACCCCTATGTACAAGAATATAACTACAATAATACTGCTCCCTATGTACAAGAAAATAACTACAATAATGCTACCCCTTATGTAAAAGAATATAACTACTATAATGCATCTCCTACATACAAGAATATAACTTCTATAATACTGCCCCTATGTACAAGAATATAACTACTATAATACTGCCCCTATGTTCAAGAATGTAACTACTATAATGCTGCCCCCTATGTACTAGAATATAACTACTATAATACTGCTCCCTATGTACAAGAATATAACTACTATAATACAGCCCCTATGTACAAGAATATAACTACTATAATACTGCCTCTATGTACAAGAATAAAACTACTATAATACTGCCCCTATGTACAAGAATATAACTACTATAATACTGCTCCCTATGTACAAAAATAAAGCTACTATAATACTGCTCCCTATGTACAAAAATATACCTACTATAATATTGCTCCCTATGTATAAGAATATAACTACAATAATACTGCCCCCTATGTACAAGAATATAACTACTATAATACTGCTCCCTATGTACAAGAATATAACTACTATAATACTGCCCCCAAGAACAAGAATATATCTACTATAATACTGCACCCTATGTACAAGAATATAGCTACAATAATACTGCCACCTATGTACAAGAATATAATTACTATAATACTGCTCCCTATGTACAAGAATATAACTACAATAATAATGCCCCCTATGTACAAGAATATAACTACTATAATACTGCCCCCGATGTACAAGAATATACCTACTATAATACTGCCCCCTATGTACAAAACTATACCTACTATAATACTGCTCCCTATGTACAAGAATATAACTACAATAATACTGCCTCTATGTACAAGAATAAAACTACTATAATACTGCTCCTATGTACTAGAATATAACTACTATAATACTGCTCCGATGTACAAGAATATAACTACTATAATACTGTCCCCTATGTACAAGAATAGAACTACTATAATACTGCCCCCTATGTACAAGAATATAACTACTATGATACTGCCCCCTATGTACAAAAATAAAGCTACTATAATACTGCCCCCTGTGTACAAGAATATACCTGCTATAATACTGCCCCTATGTACAAAAATATACCTTCTATAATACTGCTCCCTATATACAAAAATATAACTACTATAGTACTGCCCTCTATGTACAAGAATATAACTACTATAATACTGTCCCCTATGTAGAAGAATATAACTACTATAATACTGCCCTCTATGTACAAGAATATAACTACTATAATACTGCCTCTATGTACAAGAATAAAACTACTATAATACTGCCCCTATGTACAAGAATATAACTACTATAATACTGCTCCCTATGTACAAAAATAAAGCTACTATACTACTGCCCCCTATGTACAAGAATATACCTTCTATAATACTGCCCCCTATGTACAAGAATATAACTATTATAATACTGCTCCTATGTGCAAGAATATAACTACTATAATACGGCCCCTATGTACAAGAATATACCTACCATAATACTGCCCCCTATGTACAAGAATATACCTACTATAATACTGCTCCCTATGTACAAGAATATAACGACAATAATACTGCCCCCTATGTACAAAAATATAACTACTATAATACTGCCCCCTATGTACAAGAATATAACTACTATAATACTGCTCCCTATGTACAAGAATATAACTACTATAATACTGCCCCCTATGTACAAGAATATAACTACTGTAATACTTTCCCCTATGTACAAAAATATAACTACTATAATACTGCTCCCTATGTACAAGAATATAACTACTATAATACTGCCCCTATGTACAAGAATATAACTACTATAATACTACCCCTATGTACAAGAATATAACTACAATAATACTGCCCCTATGTACAAGAATATAACTACTATAATACTGCCCCCTATGTACAAGAATATGCCTACTATAATACTGCCCCTATGTAAAAGAATATAACTACTATAATACTGCCCCCTATGTACAAGAATATAACTACAATAATACTGCTCCCTATGTACAAGAATATAACTACTATAATACTGCCCCCTATGTACAAGAATATGCCTACTATAATACTGCCCCTATGTAAAAGAATATAACTACTATAATACTGCCCCCTATGTACAAGAATATAACTACTATAATACTGCTCCCTATGTACAAGAATATAGCTACAATAATACTGCCACCTATGTACAAGAATATAATTACTATAATACTGCTCCCTATGTACAAGAATATAACTACAATAATAATGCCCCCTATGTACAAGAATATAACTACTATAATACTGCCCCCGATGTACAAGAATATACCTACTATAATACTGACCCCTATGTACAAGAATATAACTACAATAATACTGCTCCCTATGTACAAGAAAATAACTACAATAATGCTACCCCTTATGTAAAAGAATATAACTACTATAATGCATCTCCTACATACAAGAATATAACTTCTATAATACTGCCCCTATGTACAAGAATATAACTACTATAATACTGCCCCTATGTTCAAGAATGTAACTACTATAATGCTGCCCCCTATGTACTAGAATATAACTACTATAATACTGCTCCCTATGTACAAGAATATAACTACTATAATACAGCCCCTATGTACAAGAATATAACTACTATAATACTGCCTCTATGTACAAGAATAAAACTACTATAATACTGCCCCTATGTACAAGAATATAACTACTATAATACTGCTCCCTATGTACAAAAATAAAGCTACTATAATACTGCTCCCTATGTACAAAAATATACCTACTATAATATTGCTCCCTATGTATAAGAATATAACTACAATAATACTGCCCCCTATGTACAAGAATATAACTACTATAATACTGCTCCCTATGTACAAGAATATAACTACTATAATACTGCCCCCAAGAACAAGAATATATCTACTATAATACTGCTCCCTATGTACAAGAATATAGCTACAATAATACTGCCACCTATGTACAAGAATATAATTACTATAATACTGCTCCCTATGTACAAGAATATAACTACAATAATAATGCCCCCTATGTACAAGAATATAACTACTATAATACTGCCCCCGATGTACAAGAATATACCTACTATAATACTGACCCCTATGTACAAGAATATAACTACTATAATACTGCTCCTTATGTACAAGAATATAACTACTATAATACTGCCCCCTATGTACAAGAATATAACTACTGTAATACTTTCCCCTATGTACAAAAATATAACTACTATAATACTGCTCCCTATGTGCAAGAATATAACCACTATAATACTGCCCCTATGTACAAGAATATAACTACTATAATACTGCCCCTATGTACAAGAATATAACTACAATAATACTGCCCCTATGTACAAGAATATAACTACTATAATACTGCCCTCTATGTACAAGAATTTAACTACAATAATACTGCTCCCTATGTACAAGAATATAACTACTATGATACTGCTCCCTATGTACAAGAATATAACTACTATAATACTGCCCCCTATGTACAAGAATATAACTACTAAAATACTGCCCCTCTGTACACTAATATAACTACTATAATACTGCCCCCTATGTACAAGAATATAACTAATATAATACTGCCCCTATGTACAAGAATATAACTATTATAATACTGCCCCCTATGTACAAGAATATAACTACTATAATACTGCCCCCTATGTACAAGAATATAACTAATATAATACTGCTCCGTATGTACAAGAATATAACTACAATAATGCTGCTCCTATGTACAAGAATATAGCTACTATAATACTGCTCCCTATGTACAAGAATATAACTACTATAATACTGCCCCCAAGAAAAAGAATATATCTAATATAATACTACTCCCTATGTACAAGAATATAGCTACAATAATACTGCCCCCTATGTACAAGAATATAATTACTATAATACTGCTCCCTATGTACAAGAATATAACTACAATAATACTGCCCCCCATGTACAAGAATATAACTACTATAATACTGCTCCCTATGTACAAGAATATAACTACTATAATACTGCTCCTATGTACAAGAATATAACTACTATAATACTGCCCCCTATGTACAAGAATATAACTACTATAATACTGCCGCATATGTACAAGAATATAACTACTATAATACTGCCCCATATGTACAAGAATATAACTACTATAATACTGCCCCCAAGAACAAGAATATATCTACTATAATACTGCTCCCTATGTACAAGAATATAGCTACAATAATACTGCCACCTATGTACAAGAATATAATTACTATAATACTGCTCCCTATGTACAAGAATATAACTACGATAATAATGCCCCCTATGTACAAGAATATAACTACTATAATACTGCTCCTATGTACAAGAGTATAACTACTATAATACTGCCCCCTATGTACAAGAATATAACTACTATAATACTGCCCCCTATGTACAAGAGTATAACTACTATGATACTGCTCCCTATGTACAAGAATATAACTACAATAATACTGCATCTATGTACAAGAATATAACTACTATAATACTGCTCCTATGTACAAGAATATAACTACTATAATACTGCCCCCTATGTACAAGAATATAACTACTATAATACTGCTCCCTATGTACAAGAATATAACTGCAATAATACTGATCCCTATGTACAAGAATATAGCTACAATAATACTGCCCCTATGTACAAGAATATAACTACTATAATACTGCCCCCTATGTACAAAAATATACCTACTATAATACTGCTCCCTATGTACAAGAATATATCTACAATAATACTGCCCCCTATGTACAAGAATAAAACTACTATAGTACTGCTCCCTATGTACAACAATATAACTACTATAATACTGCCCCCCATGTACATGAATATACCTACTATAATACTGCGCCCTATGTACAAGGATATAACTACTATAATACTGCCTCTCAGTACACTAATCTAACTACTATAATACTGCCCCCTATGTACAAGAATATAACTATTATAATACTGCCCCTATGTACAAGAATATAACTACTATAATACTGCCCCCATGTACAAGAATATATCTACTATAATACTGCCCCCTGTGTACAAGAATATAACTACTATAATACTGCTCCGTATGTACAAGAATATAACTACAATAATGTTGCTCCTATGTACAAGAATATAACTACTATAATACTGCCCTCTATGTACAAGAATATAACTACTATAATACTGCTCCGTATGTACAAGAATATAACTACAATAATGTTGCTCCTATGTACAAGAATATACCTACTACAATACTGCCCCTATGTACAAGAATATAACTACTATAATACTGCCCCCAAGAACAAGAATATATCTACTATAATACTGCTCCCTATGTACAAGAATATAACTACAATAATAATGCCCCCTATGTACAAGAATATAACTACTATAATACTGCCCCCGATGTACAAGAATATACCTACTATAATACTGACCCCTATGTACAAGAATATAACTACTATAATACTGCTCCTATGTACAAGAATATAACTACTATAATACTGCCCCCTATGTACAAGAATATAACTACTATAATACTGCCCCCTATGTACAAGAGTATAACTACTATAATACTGCTCCCTATGTACAAGAATATAACTACAATAATACTGCATCTATGTACAAGAATATAACTACTATAATACTGCTCCTATGTACAAGAATATAACTACTATAATACTGCCCCCTATGTACAAGAATATAACTACTATAATACTGCTCCCTATGTACAAGAATATAACTGCAATAATACTGATCCCTATGTACAAGAATATAGCTACAATAATACTGCCCCTATGTACAAGAATATAACTACTATAATACTGCCCCCTATGTACAAAAATATACCTACTATAATACTGCTCCCTATGTACAAGAATATATCTACAATAATACTGCCCCCTATGTACAAGAATAAAACTACTATAGTACTGCTCCCTATGTACAACAATATAACTACTATAATACTGCCCCCCATGTACATGAATATACCTACTATAATACTGCGCCCTATGTACAAGGATATAACTACTATAATACTGCCTCTCAGTACACTAATCTAACTACTATAATACTGCCCCCTATGTACAAGAATATAACTATTATAATACTGCCCCTATGTACAAGAATATAACTACTATAATACTGCCCCCATGTACAAGAATATATCTACTATAATACTGCCCCCTGTGTACAAGAATATAACTACTATAATACTGCTCCGTATGTACAAGAATATAACTACAATAATGTTGCTCCTATGTACAAGAATATAACTACTATAATACTGCCCTCTATGTACAAGAATATAACTACTATAATACTGCTCCGTATGTACAAGAATATAACTACAATAATGTTGCTCCTATGTACAAGAATATACCTACTACAATACTGCCCCTATGTACAAGAATATAACTACTATAATACTGCCCCCAAGAACAAGAATATATCTACTATAATACTGCTCCCTATGTACAAGAATATAACTACAATAATAATGCCCCCTATGTACAAGAATATAACTACTATAATACTGCCCCCGATGTACAAGAATATACCTACTATAATACTGACCCCTATGTACAAGAATATAACTACAATAATACTGCTCCCTATGTACAAGAAAATAACTACAATAATGCTACCCCTTATGTAAAAGAATATAACTACTATAATGCATCTCCTATGTACAAGAATATAACTACTATAATACTGCTCCTACATACAAGAATATAACTTCTATAATACTGCCCCTATGTACAAGAATATAACTACTATAATAATGCCCCCTATGTACAAGAATATAACTACTATAATGCTGCCCCCTATGTACTAGAATATAACTACTATAATACTACTCCCTATGTACAAGAATATAACTACAATAATAATGCCCCCTATGTACAAGAATATAACTACTATAATACTGCCCCCTATGTACAAGAATATAACTACTATAATACTGCTCAATATGTACAAGAATATAACTACTATAATACTGCTCCCTATGTACAGGAATATATCTACTATAATACTGCCCCCTATGTACAAGAATATAACTACTATAATACTGCCCCCCATGTACAAGAATATACCTACTATAATACAGCCCCCTATGTACAAGAATATACCTACTTTAACACTGCTACCTATATAAAAGAATATACCTACTATAATACTGCCCCCTATGTACAAGAATATACCTACTATAATACTGACCCCTATGTACAAGAATATACCTACTATAATACTGCCCCCTATGTACAAAACTATACCTACTATAATACTGCTCCCTATGTACAAGAATATAACTACAATAATACTGCCTCTATGTACAAGAATAAAACTACTATAATACTGCTCCTATGTACTAGAATATAACTACTATAATACTGCTCCGATGTACAAGAATATAACTACTATAATACTGTCCCCTATGTACAAGAATAGAACTACTATAATACTGCCCCCTATGTACAAGAATATAACTACTATGATACTGCCCCCTATGTACAAAAATAAAGCTACTATAATACTGCCCCCTGTGTACAAGAATATACCTGCTATAATACTGCCCCTATGTACAAAAATATACCTTCTATAATACTGCTCCCTATATACAAAAATATAACTACTATAGTACTGCCCTCTATGTACAAGAATATAACTACTATAATACTGTCCCCTATGTAGAAGAATATAACTACTATAATACTGCCCTCTATGTACAAGAATATAACTACTATAATACTGCCTCTATGTACAAGAATAAAACTACTATAATACTGCCCCTATGTACAAGAATATAACTACTATAATACTGCTCCCTATGTACAAAAATAAAGCTACTATACTACTGCCCCCTATGTACAAGAATATACCTTCTATAATACTGCCCCCTATGTACAAGAATATAACTATTATAATACTGCTCCTATGTGCAAGAATATAACTACTATAATACGGCCCCTATGTACAAGAATATACCTACCATAATACTGCCCCCTATGTACAAGAATATACCTACTATAATACTGCTCCCTATGTACAAGAATATAACAACAATAATACTGCCCCCTATGTACAAAAATATAACTACTATAATACTGCCCCCTATGTACAAGAATATAACTACTATAATACTGCTCCCTATGTACAAGAATATAACTACTATAATACTGCCCCCTATGTACAAGAATATAACTACTGTAATACTTTCCCCTATGTACAAAAATATAACTACTATAATACTGCTCCCTATGTACAAGAATATAACTACTATAATACTGCCCCTATGTACAAGAATATAACTACTATAATACTACCCCTATGTACAAGAATATAACTACAATAATACTGCCCCTATGTACAAGAATATAACTACTATAATACTGCCCCCTATGTACAAGAATATGCCTACTATAATACTGCCCCTATGTAAAAGAATATAACTACTATAATACTGCCCCCTATGTACAAGAATATAACTACAATAATACTGCTCCCTATGTACAAGAATATAACTACTATAATACTGCCCCCTATGTACAAGAATATGCCTACTATAATACTGCCCCTATGTAAAAGAATATAACTACTATAATACTGCCCCCTATGTACAAGAATATAACTACTATAATACTGCTCCCTATGTACAAGAATATAGCTACAATAATACTGCCACCTATGTACAAGAATATAATTACTATAATACTGCTCCCTATGTACAAGAATATAATTACAATAATAATGCCCCCTATGTACAAGAATATAACTACTATAATACTGCCCCCGATGTACAAGAATATACCTACTATAATACTGACCCCTATGTACAAGAATATAACTACAATAATACTGCTCCCTATGTACAAGAAAATAACTACAATAATGCTACCCCTTATGTAAAAGAATATAACTACTATAATGCATCTCCTACATACAAGAATATAACTTCTATAATACTGCCCCTATGTACAAGAATATAACTACTATAATACTGCCCCTATGTTCAAGAATGTAACTACTATAATGCTGCCCCCTATGTACTAGAATATAACTACTATAATACTGCTCCCTATGTACAAGAATATAACTACTATAATACTGCCCCCTATGTACAAGAATATAACTACAATAATACTGCCTCTATGTACAAGAATAAAACTACTATAATACTGCCCCTATGTACAAGAATATAACTACTATAATACTGCTCCCTATGTACAAGAATATAACTACTATAATACTGCCTCTATGTACAAGAATAAAACTACTATAATACTGCCCCTATGTACAAGAATATAACTACTATAATACTGCCTCTATGTACAAGAATAAAACTACTATAATACTGCCCCTATGTACAAGAATATAACTACTATAATACTGCTCCCTATGTACAAAAATAAAGCTACTATAATACTGCTCCCTATGTACAAAAATATACCTACTATAATATTGCTCCCTATGTATAAGAATATAACTACAATAATACTGCCCCCTATGTACAAGAATATAACTACTATAATACTGCTCCCTATGTACAAGAATATAACTACTATAATACTGCCCCCAAGAACAAGAATATATCTACTATAATACTGCTCCCTATGTACAAGAATATAGCTACAATAATACTGCCACCTATGTACAAGAATATAATTACTATAATACTGCTCCCTATGTACAAGAATATAACTACAATAATAATGCCCCCTATGTACAAGAATATAACTACTATAATACTGCCCCCGATGTACAAGAATATACCTACTATAATACTGACCCCTATGTACAAGAATATAACTACTATAATACTGCTCCTTATGTACAAGAATATAACTACTATAATACTGCCCCCTATGTACAAGAATATAACTACTGTAATACTTTCCCCTATGTACAAAAATATAACTACTATAATACTGCTCCCTATGTGCAAGAATATAACCACTATAATACTGCCCCTATGTACAAGAATATAACTACTATAATACTGCCCCTATGTACAAGAATATAACTACAATAATACTGCCCCTATGTACAAGAATATAACTACTATAATACTGCCCTCTATGTACAAGAATTTAACTACAATAATACTGCTCCCTATGTACAAGAATATAACTACTATGATACTGCTCCCTATGTACAAGAATATAACTACTATAATACTGCCCCCTATGTACAAGAATATAACTACTAAAATACTGCCCCTCTGTACACTAATATAACTACTATAATACTGCCCCCTATGTACAAGAATATAACTAATATAATACTGCCCCTATGTACAAGAATATAACTATTATAATACTGCCCCCTATGTACAAGAATATAACTACTATAATACTGCCCCCTATGTGCAAGAATATAACTAATATAATACTGCTCCGTATGTACAAGAATATAACTACAATAATGCTGCTCCTATGTACAAGAATATAGCTACTATAATACTGCTCCCTATGTACAAGAATATAACTACTATAATACTGCCCCCAAGAAAAAGAATATATCTAATATAATACTACTCCCTATGTACAAGAATATAGCTACAATAATACTGCCCCCTATGTACAAGAATATAATTACTATAATACTGCTCCCTATGTACAAGAATATAACTACAATAATACTGCCCCCTATGTACAAGAATATAACTACTATAATACTGCTCCCTATGTACAAGAATATAACTACTATAATACTGCTCCTATGTACAAGAATATAACTACTATAATACTGCCCCCTATGTACAAGAATATAACTACTATAATACTGCCGCATATGTACAAGAATATAACTACTATAATACTGCCCCATATGTACAAGAATATAACTACTATAATACTGCCCCTATATACAAGAATACAACTACAATAATACTGCCCCCATGTACAAGAATATACCTACTATAATACTGCCCCCTATGTACAAGAATATAACTACAATAATACTGCTCCCTATGTACAAGAAAATAACTACAATAATACTGCCCCCTGTGTACAAGAATATAACTACTATAATATATCTCCTATGTACAAGAATATAACTACTAAAATACTGCCCCCTATGTACAGGAATGTAACTACAATAATACTGCCCCCTATGTACAAGAATATATCTACTAAAATACTTCCCCCTATGTACAAGAATATAACTACTATAATACTGCCCCCTATGTATAAGAATATAACTACTATAATACTGCCCCCTATGTACAAAAGTAAAGCTACTATAATACTGCCCCCTATGTACAAGAATATACTTACTATAATACTGCCCCCTATGTACAAGAATATAACTACAATAATACTGCCCCCTATGTACAAGAATATAACTACTATAATACTGCCCCCTCTGTACAATAATATACCTACTATAATACTGCCCCCTTTGTACAAGAATATACCTACTTTAATACTGCCCCCTATGTAGAAAAATATACCTCCTATAATACTGCCCCCTATGTACAAGAATATAAATACTATAATACTGCTACTATGTACAAGAATATAACTATTATAATACTGCCCCATGTGCAAAAATAAAGCTACTATAATACTGCCCCTATGTACAAGAATATACCTACTATAATACTTCCCCCTATGTACAAGTATATAACTAATATAATACTGCCCCTCTGTACACTAATATAACTACTATAATACTGCCCCCTATGTACAAGAATATAACTAATATAATACTGCCCCTATGTACAAGAATATAACTACGATAATACTGCCCCCTATGTACAAGAATATAACTACTATAATACTGCTCCCTATGTACAAGAATATAACTACTATAATACTGCCCCCTATGTACAAGAATATAACTACTATAATACTGCCCCTATGTTCAAGAATGTAACTACAATAATACTGCCCCCTATGTACAAGAATATAACTACTATAATACTGCCCCCTATGTACAAGAATATAACTACTAAAATACTTCCCCCTATGTACAAGAATATAACTACTATAATACTGCCCCCTATGTATAAGAATATAACTACTATAATACTGACCCCTATGTACAAAAGTAAAGCTACTATAATACTGACCCCTATGTACAAGAATATACTTACTATAATACTGCCCCCTATGTATAAGAATATAACTACAATAATACTGCCCCCTATGTACAAGAATATAACTACAATAATACTGCCCCCTATGTACAAGAATATAACTACTATAATACTGCCCCCTCTGTACAATAATATACCTACTATAATACTGCCCCCTATGTAAAAGAATATACCTACTTTAATACTGCCCCCTATGTAGAAAAATATACCTCCTATAATACTGCCCCCTATGTACAAGAATATAAATACTATAATACTGCTACTATGTACAAGAATATAACTATTATAATACTGCCCCATGTGCAAAAATAAAGCTACTATAATACTGCCCCTATGTACAAGAATATACCTACTATAATACTTCCCCCTATGTACAAGTATATAACTAATATAATACTGCCCCTCTGTACACTAATATAACTACTATAATACTGCCCCCTATGTACAAGAATATAACTAATATAATACTGCCACTATGTACAAGAATATAACTACTATAATACTGCCCCCTATGTACAAGAATATAACTACTATAATACTGCCCCCTACGTACAAGAATATAACTAATATAATACTGCCCCTATGTACAAGAATATAACTACTATAATACTGCCCCCATGTACAAGAATATATCTGCTATAATACTGCCCCCTATGTACAAGAATATAACTACTATAATACTGCTCCGTATGTACAAGAATATAACTACAATAATGCTGCTCCTATGTACAAGAATATAACTACTATAATACTGCTCCCTATGTACAAGAATATAACTACTATAATACTGCCCCCAAGAAAAAGAATATATCTACTATAATACTATTCCCTATGTACAAGAATATAGCTACAATAATACTGCCCCCTATGTACAAGAATATAATTACTATAATACTGCTCCCTATGTACAAGAATATAACTACAATAATACTGCCCCCTATGTACAAGAATATAACTACTATAATACTGCCCCCTATGTACAAGAATATAACTACTATAATACTGCCCTCTATGTACAAGAATATAACTACTATAATACTGCTCCTATGTACAAGAATATAACTACTATAATACTGCTCCTATGTACAAGAATATAACTACTATAATACTGCTCCTATGTACAAGAATATAACTACTATAATACTGCCCCTATGTACAAGAATATACCTACTATAATACTACCCCCTATGTACAAGAATATAACTACTATAATACAGCCTCCTATGTACAAGAATATAGCTACTATAATACTGCCGCTATGTACAAGAAAATAACTACTATAATACTGCCCCCTATGTACAAGAATATAACTACTATAATACTGCCCCTCTGTACACGAATATAACTACTATAATACTGCCCCCTATGTACAAGAATATAACTACTATAACACTGCCCCCTATGTACAAAAATATAACTACTATAATACTGCCCCCTATGTACAAGAATATAACTACTATAATGCTGCTGGCTATGTATAAGAATATAACTACTATAATACTGCTGCCTATGTACAAGAATATAACTACTATAATTCTTCCCCCCATGTTCAAGAATATAACTACTATAATATTGCCCCCTATGTACAAGAATATACCTACTATAACACTGCTACCTATATAGAAGAATATACCTACTATAATACTGCCCCCTTTGTACAAGAGTATACCTACTATAATACTACCCGCTATGTACAAGAATATACCTACTATAATACTGCCCCCTGTACAAGAATATAACTACTATAATCTTGCCCCCTATGTACAAGAATATACCTACTATAACACTGCTACCTATATACTAGAATATAACTACTATAATACTGCCCCCTATGTTCAAGAATATACCCACTATGATACTGCCCCCTATGTACAAAAATATACCTACTATAATACTGCCCTTATGTACAAGAATATAACTACAATAATACTGCCTCTATGTACAAGAATAAAACTACTATAATACTGCCCCCTATGTACAAAAATATTCCTACTATAATACTGCTCCCTATGTACAAGAATATAACTACTATAATACTGCCCCTATGTACAGGAATATAACTACAATAATACTGCCCCTATGTACAGGAATATAACTACTGTAATACTGCCTTCATGTACAAGAATATAACTACTGTAATACTGCTCCCTATGTACAAGAATATAACTACTATAATACTGCCCCCTATGTACAAGAATTTAACCACTATAATACTGCCCCTATGTACAAGAATATAACCACTATAATACTGCCCCCCATGTACAAGAATATAACTACTATAATACTGTCCCCTATGTACAAGAATATAACTACTATAATACTGCCCCCTATGTACAAGAATATAACCACTGTAATACTGCCCCTATGTACAAGAATATAACTATTATAATACTGCCCCCTACGTACAAGAATATAACTACTGTAATACTGCTCCCTATGTACAAGAATATAACTACTATAATACTGCTCCTATGTACAAGAATATAACTACTATAATACTGCTCCTATGCACAAGAATATAACTACTATTATACTGCCCCCTATGTACAAGAATATAACTACTATAATACTGCTCCCTATGTACAAGAATATAACTACTATAATACTGTCCCCTATGTACAAGCATATAACTGCTATAATACTGCTCCCTTTGTACAAGAATATAACTACAATAATACTGCCCCCTATGTACAAGAATATAACTACTATAATACTGCCCCCTATGTACAAGAATATAACTACTATAATACTCCTATGTACAAGAATATAACTACTATAATATTGCTCCTATGTGCAGAAATATAACTTCTATAATACTGCCCCCTATGTACAAGAATATAACTACTATAATACTGCCCCCTATGTACAAGAATATAACTACTATAATACATCTCCTATGTACAAGAATATAACTACTATAATACTGCTCCCTATGTACAAGAATATAACTACTATAATACTGCTCCCTATGTACAAGCATATAACTACTATAATACTGCCCCCTATGTACAAGAATATAACTACTATAATACTGCCCCCTATGTACAAGAATATAACTACTATAATACTGCCCACTATGTACAAAAATATACCTACTATAATACTGCCCCATATGTACAAGAATATAACTACTATAATACTGCCCCCTATGTACAAGAATATAACTACTATAATAATGCTCCTATGTGCAAGAATATAACTGCTATAATACTGCCTCCTATGTAAAAGAATATAGATACTATAATACTGCCCCCTATGTACAAGAATGTAACTACTATAACACTGCCCCCTATGTACAAGAATATACCTACTATAATACTACCCCCTATGTACAAGAATATAACTACTATAATGCAGCCTCCTATGTACAAGAAAATAACTACTATAATACTGCCCCCTATGTAGAAGAATATAACTACTATAATACTGCCCCTCTGTACACGAATATAACCACTATAATTCTGCCCCCTATGTACAAGAATATAACTACTATAACACTGCCCCCTATGTACAAAAATATAACTACTATAATACTGCCCCCTATGTATAAGAATATAACTACTATAATACTGCTGCCTATGTACAAGAATATAACTACTATAATTCTTCCCCCCATGTTCAAGAATATAACTACTATAATATTGCCCCCTATGTACAAGAATATACCTACTATAACACTGCTACCTATATACAAGAATATACCTACTATAATACTGCCCCCTATGTACAAGAGTATACCTACTATAATACTACCCCCTATGTACAAGAATATACCTACTATAATACTGCCCCCTGTACAAGAATATAACTACTATAATCTTGCCCCCTATGTACAAGAATATACCTACTATAACACTGCTACCTATATACAAGAATATACCTACTATAATACTGCCCCCTATGTTCAAGAATATACCCACTATAATACTGCCCCCTATGTACAAAAATATACCTACTATAATACTGCTCCCTATGTACAAGAATATAACTACTATAATACTGCACATATGTACAAGAATATAACTACAATAATACTGCCTCTATGTACAAGAATAAAACTTCTATAATACTGCCCCCTATGTACAAAAATATTCCTACTATAATACTGCTCCCTATGTACAAGAATATAACTACAATAATACTGCCCCTATGTACAGGAATATAACTACTATAATACTGCCCCATATGTACAAAAATATAACTACTATAATACTGCCCCTATGTACAAGAATTTAACTACTATAATACTACCCCTATGTACAAGATTATAACTACTATAATACTATAATACTGCCCCCTAAGTACAAAAATATAACTTCTATAATACTGCCCCTATGTACAAGAATATAACTACTATAATACTGCCCCCTATGTACAAAAATATAACTACTATAATACTGCCCCCTATGTACAAGAATATAGCTACTATAATACTGCCCCCTATGTACAAGAATATCTCTACTATAATACTGCTCCTATGTACAAGAATATAAGTACTATAATACTGCCCCCTATGTACAAAAATATAACTACTATAATACTGCCCCCTATGTACAAGAGTATAACTACTATAATACTGCCCCCTATGCACAAGAATATAACTACAATAATACTGCCTCTATGTACAAGAATAAAACTACTATAATACTGCCCCTATGTACAGGAATATAACTACAATAATACTGCCCCTATGTACAGGAATATAACTACTATTATACTGCCCCCAATGTACAAGAATTTAACCACTGTAATACTGCCCCTATGTACAAGAATATAACTACTATAATACTGCCCCCTATGTACAAGAATATAACTACTGTAATACTGCTCCCTATGTACAAGAATATAACTACTATAATACTGCTCCTATGTACTAGAATATAACTACTATAATACTGCTCCTATGCACAAGAATATAACTACTATTATACTGCCCCCTATGTACAAGAATATAACTACTATAATACTGCTCCTATATACAAGAATATAACTACTATAATACTGCCCCCTATGTACAAGAATATAACTACTATAATACTGTCCCCTATGTACAAGCATATAACTGCTATAATACTGCTCCCTTTGTACAAGAATATGACTACAATAATACTGCCCCCTATGTGCAAGAATATAACTACTATAATACTGCCCCCTATGTACAAGAATATAACTACTATAATACTGCTCCTATGTACAAGAATATAACTACTATAATACTGCTCCTATGTACAGGAATATAACTTCTATAATACTGCCCCCTATGTACAAGAATCTAACTACTATAATACTGCCCCCTATGTACAAGAATATAACTACTATAATACATCTCCTATGTACAAGAATATAACTACTATAATACTGCTCCCTATGTACAAGAATATAACTACTATAATACTGCTCCCTATGTACAAGCATATAACTACTAAAATACTGCCCCCTATGTACAAGAATATAACTACTATAATACTGCCCCCTATGTACAAGAATATAACTACTGTAATACTGCCCACTATGTACAAGAATATAACTACTATAATACTGCCCCCTATATACAAGAATATAACTACTATAATAATGCTCCTATGTGCAAGAATATAACTACTATAATACTGCCTCCTATGTACAAGAATATACCTACTATAATACTACCCCCTATGTACAAGAATATAACTACTATAATACATCCTGTAACGGGTCTGGGAGGCGGAACCTCTGAGCTACTATACAAGGGGGCGGTCCTTGTAAAGGAGCGGGTGGCGACCAGGGAAGACGGGCTGGAAGTCTCAGCAGGTGAACGGGACAGTCTCTGAGTGAACGGGACAGTCTCTGAGTGAACGGGCTGGAGATCACGGCAGGTGACCGGGGCAGTCTCTAGGTATAGGGTTGGTACGACCTGTGGCGGCTGAAGATAGACGTGAGCTCCCAGGTGAGCAGGCGAGAGTCTCTGGATGAACGGGTGGTCACAGCATGTGACGGCGGAGCCTCCAGGAAGACCAGCGGACAGGCGACAGATGAGCGCTCCCAGGTGAGCGGGCAGAAGTCTCTGGACAGGCGGGTGGTCACAGCACGTGACGGCAGAGCCTCCGGGTAGGCAAGCAGACTGGTAGCAGATGAGCGCTCCCAGGTGAGCGGGCAGGAGTCACTGGACAGGCAGGTGGTCACAGCACGTGACGGCGGAGCCTCCAGGTAGGCTAGCAGGCAGGTAGCAGATGTGCGCTCCCAGGTGAGCGGGCAAGCTGGTCCATAGACAGACTGACAGGAGTTGGAAGGCAGACCGTCGGACCACAGGCAAGCAGGCAGGTAGCTGATGTGCGCTCCCAGGTGAGCGGGCAGGCTGGTCCTTAGACAGACTGACAGGAGTTGGAAGGCAGACCGTCGGACCACAGGCAAGCAGGCAGGTAGCTGATGTGCGCTCCCAGGTGAGCGGGCAGGCTGGTCCTTAGACAGACTGACCGGATTAGTAAGGCAGACCGTCGGACCTCAGACTAGCAGGCAGGTAGCAAGTAATCAGGCAGGAATCTGGCAGGTAACTGGCAGGTAACTGGCAACGGGACCTGAGGGCTGAAGCACAGGTGAGACACAGGTGCAAACAACATTGCTCGGGCACCTCCATTTTGGAGGAGGTGCCTTATATATGGTAAAGTCCTCCGGCCATTGGCCGGGGACTCCTTAGGACGGCGCGCGCGGCCCCTTTAAGAGGGAGGGAGGGCGCGCGCGCGCGCCCTAAGCACAGTGGCCGGGAAGGAGCGCGCGCTGCCAGCAGAGCGGGAGAGGGACGCCGGGCACGGAGCAGAGCGGTGAGGGGAACAGCGTCCCTGCCTAGCAGAGGGCAGGGACGCCGGCACTACAGTATCCCCCCCTTTAGGCCCCCCCTTTTTTAGGCCAGATAGAAATTTAGCTAGGATGAGAGGGGCATGGATGTTCTCCCGGGGCTCCCACGTTCTCTCCTCAGGACCAAACCCCTTCCAATCTACCAGAAAAAAGGTCTTTCCTCTTACCCTTTTGGTGGCAAGAATGTTCTCTACCTCAAACTCGTCCTCAGCAGAAACCGGAGCAGGAGGCGTACCTGTAGACTTGGAAAAAGAGTTAAGCACCACGGGTTTGAGGAGAGATACATGGAAGGAGTTAGGGATCCGTAAGTTGGCCGGGAGTTTCAATTTATAGGCCACCGGGTTGATCTGACTGATGACCTCCAGAGGACCGATGAACCGAGGACCTAACTTGTAAGAAGGTATCTTGAGTCGGACATATTTAGATGAGAGCCAGACTTTATCTCCGGGACGAAATTGTGGAGGATCCAGGCGTTTTTTGTCAGCGTGTCTTTTCATCCGTTCGGACGACTGAAGGAGTGCGGATCGGGTACTCTCCCAAATGGAGGAAAATTTGCTAACGAGAGATTCTGCAGCCGGGTTGTCCACAGAGGTGGAGACAGGAAAAGGAATCCGAGGATGCTGACCGAAGACTACAAAAAACGGGGATTTGGAGGAGGATTCGCTCTCGTGATTGTTATAAGAGAACTCGGCCCATGGTAGGAGATCCACCCAGTCTGAATGATGGGCATTAACGAAGTGCCGGAGGTAACTGGTCAGGTTCTGATTGATCCGCTCCACTTGACCATTGGACTGTGGGTGGTAAGCGGAAGAGAAGTCCAGGGTGACGTCTAGTAGTTTACAAGTGGCTCTCCAGAAACGTGAGGTGAACTGTACCCCACGATCCGACACGATGTGGAGGGGCAGGCCATGAAGACGGAAGATGTGGCGGATAAAGTCTTTAGCCAGCTCGGGTGCAGACGGAAGGCCTGGCAGGGGAATAAAGTGAGCCATCTTGGAAAAGCGGTCAGCGACCACCCAAATGACCGTACAACCGGCAGAGACGGGGAGATCAGTTATAAAGTCCATTGCTATATGCTGCCAGGGGGCAGCAGGTACAGGAAGCGGAAGTAGGCTTCCGGCTGGCAGATGTCTCGGGACTTTGTTGCGGGCGCAGGACACACAGGCAGAAACAAAGTCTATTGTGTCCTTGTGCAGGGTAGGCCACCAATAGTGCCGGGCAATAAGCTGGAGGGTCTTTTTCTGAACGGCGTGGCCAGCTAGTTTAGACGAATGGCCCCAGTGTAGGATCTTCTCCCGATCAGGTACTGAAACAAACGTCTTACCGGGAGGGAGACGATTTAGACTCACGGGAGCCACCTGCATTACTCTGGCGGGATCGATGATATGTTTAGGTTCTTCCTCGAGATCGGACACCAGAAAGGATCGGGACAAGGCGTCTGCTTTGACGTTTTTGTCAGCCGGGCGAAAATGAAGAACAAAATCAAAGCGAGCAAAAAACAAGGACCACCGGGCTTGGCGCAGGTTAAGTCTCTGGGCATGCTGGAGGTAAGCCAAGTTCTTGTGGTCAGTGTAAATTATTACCGGATGAAGAGCCCCCTCGAGTAGGTAACGCCACTCCTCCAACGCCAGCTTGATGGCCAATAACTCTCGGTCTCCTATGGAATAGTTGCGCTCAGAAGAGGAGAAGAGTTTGGAGAAGAAGCCACAAGTTACCATTCTCCCGGAAGATGATTTTTGAGTAAGTACCGCTCCGGCTCCAGAGGAGGAGGCGTCAACTTCCAGGAAGAACTGCTTGTTGCCGTCCGGGCGATGCAGCACCGGGGCGGAAGAGAAGGCCTGTTTTAGGGAAAGAAAGGCCTCCTCTGCTTCGGGCGGCCACTCTTTGGGATTAGTACCCTTACGGGTGAGCGCGGAAATTGGGGCAGTCCGGGAAGAGAAGTGCGGGATGAAGAGGCGGTAATAGTTGGCGAAGCCCAGGAACCGTTGAATAGCCTTCAACCCCTCTGGTCGGGGCCATTTCTCGATGGCAGACAGTTTCTCAGGATCCATTTGTAGGCCGGTCTGAGAGATAATGTAGCCCAGAAACGGAAGCGAGGTCTGCTCAAAGAGGCACTTCTCATATTTAGCGTAGAGATGGTTCAGCCTGAGCCTGAGCAGGACCTGACGAACATCCCTCCGGTGAGTTTGGAGATCCGGAGAGAAGACCAAGATGTCGTCCAGGTACACCACTACGCAGGAGTAGAGAAGGTCCCGGAAGATGTCATTGACCAACTCTTGAAAGACGGCAGGAGCGTTACAGAGGCCAAAGGGCATTACCAGATATTCATAGTGGCCGTCCCGGGTGTTGAATGCCGTCTTCCATTCATCCCCCTGACGGATACGAACCAGGTTGTACGCCCCACGGAGGTCCAGTTTGGTGAAGATTCTAGCCCCCCTCAGACGATCAAATAACTCCGGAATGAGCGGAAGGGGGTACTTATTCTTCACCGTGATCTGGTTAAGGCCTCTATAGTCTATACAGGGACGGAGAGAGCCGTCCTTCTTTTTGACGAAAAAGAAGCCTGCTCCCGCCGGGGAGGTAGATTTCCGGATGAATCCCCTGGCCAGATTCTCCTCAATATATTCGGACATCGACCGGGTCTCAGCAGCGGATAATGGATAAATACGCCCACGGGGAGGAGAAGTACCAGGTAACAGGTCGATAGGGCAGTCGTATGGTCTATGAGGGGGTAGTGTCTCTGCCTCCTTTTTATTAAAGACATCAGCATAAGACCAATAAGGAATCGGAAGTCCAGGTAGATTAGCTGGGGTAGGAGAAGGACGGACGGGATGAACGGGAACCAGACAGGTCTTATGGCAGCCCTGTCCCCAGCGAAGGACTTCTCCGGTCTGCCAGTCAAGAACGGGTGCATGTTTCTGGAGCCAAGGTAGGCCTAGCAAGAGGGCGTGAGAGAGTCCAGGCAGAACATGGAAGGAGATACTTTCAGAATGCAGCATTCCCACCTGCAGAGTAATGGATTCGGTGATGAGTTGGATGGGGTGTGGTAAGAGCCCCCCATCCACGGCAGCAACAGACAAGGGTACAGCCAGAGGTTTGGTGGGGATGCGGTATTTCTCTACCAGGGACTGTGAAATAAGATTCCCGGCTGCTCCAGAGTCCAGTTGGGCTACTTCGAAATAACGGTTCTCCCCGTAGACGATTGAAACTGACAACAGCAGGGATGGAGAGGATTTATTCTTGTCTAGGTGGACCTCTCTGAGCGAACCTAGACACAGGCGTTTCCCGACCTCTCCGGGCAGGCACGGATCCGGTGCTCCTTACTGCCACAGTAGAAGCAGGTCCCCTCGGCACGGCGTAAGTCCTGACGGGTCTTGACCATCTTGGTCTGGTCGACCTGCATAGGCTCAGGAGGGTGTACCTGGTTAGAGACAGAAGGAGTGACGGGTTTCTGAAAAGTAGGAGCTAGACGTGGTAACCTCCTCTCATGGGTGACCTCTCTGGCACGCTCCTGGAACCGTAGGTCAATCCGGGTGGCAAGAGTTATTAAGTCATCGAGAGTGGTAGGAATGTCCCGACCGGCAAGTTCATCTTTAATACGGCCGGACAGACCCTCCCAGAAGACGGAAACCAGAGCGTCGTTATCCCAGGCCAGCTCCGAGGCAAGGGTACGGAACCGTATGGCATATTGGCCCACGGTGAGACTCTCCTGACGGAGGCGTAGCAACGATGATGCGGATGAGGTCTTCCGTCCGGGTTCGTCGAAGACTTTCCGGAAAGCCGAGAGAAAGGCAGGCAAGTCGGACACCAGGGGGTCTCCTCTCTCCCATAGAGGATTTAGCCAGGCCAGGGCCTCCACGGTGAGATGGGACATGATGAAGGCAATTTTGGCCCGGTCGGAGTTAAACTGGAGGGACAATAGTTCAAAGTGCAGGGTGCACTGGTTTATGAAGCCCCTAGCTTGAGCGGGGTCGCCTCCGAAGCGTGGAGGTGTAGAAAGCCGGGGTCCGGGGCAGGATGCCATGGTATTGGTGGGCAGCGGCGCTGCCGGGCTGCAAGTCATGACACTAGCGGTGGTTGCTGGTGGAGCAGTCAGAGTGTCCAGGAAAGAGTTGACATTCCGCAGATGACTCAGGATGGACTCCTGTTGGGACCTCTGACGGGACAGTTCATGACGTAGGTCCGAAAGCGAGAGAGCTTGGGTGCCACCGGGTTCCATGGCCCGAGCAAACTGTAACGGGTCTGGGAGGCGGAACCTCTGAGCTACTATACAAGGGGGCGGTCCTTGTAAAGGAGCGGGTGGCGACCAGGGAAGACGGGCTGGAAGTCTCAGCAGGTGAACGGGACAGTCTCTGAGTGAACGGGACAGTCTCTGAGTGAACGGGCTGGAGATCACGGCAGGTGACCGGGGCAGTCTCTAGGTATAGGGTTGGTACGACCTGTGGCGGCTGAAGATAGACGTGAGCTCCCAGGTGAGCAGGCGAGAGTCTCTGGATGAACGGGTGGTCACAGCATGTGACGGCGGAGCCTCCAGGAAGACCAGCGGACAGGCGACAGATGAGCGCTCCCAGGTGAGCGGGCAGAAGTCTCTGGACAGGCGGGTGGTCACAGCACGTGACGGCAGAGCCTCCGGGTAGGCAAGCAGACTGGTAGCAGATGAGCGCTCCCAGGTGAGCGGGCAGGAGTCACTGGACAGGCAGGTGGTCACAGCACGTGACGGCGGAGCCTCCAGGTAGGCTAGCAGGCAGGTAGCAGATGTGCGCTCCCAGGTGAGCGGGCAAGCTGGTCCATAGACAGACTGACAGGAGTTGGAAGGCAGACCGTCGGACCACAGGCAAGCAGGCAGGTAGCTGATGTGCGCTCCCAGGTGAGCGGGCAGGCTGGTCCTTAGACAGACTGACAGGATTAGTAAGGCAGACCGTCGGACCTCAGACTAGCAGGCAGGTAGCAAGTAATCAGGCAGGAATCTGGCAGGTAACTGGCAACGGGACCTGAGGGCTGAAGCACAGGTGAGACACAGGTGCAAACAACATTGCTCGGGCACCTCCATTTTGGAGGAGGTGCCTTATATATGGTAAAGTCCTCCGGCCATTGGCCGGGGACTCCTTAGGACGGCGCGCGCGGCCCCTTTAAGAGGGAGGGAGGGCGCGCGCCCTAAGCACAGTGGCCGGGAAGGAGCGCGCGCTGCCAGCAGAGCGGGAGAGGGACGCCGGGCACGGAGCAGAGCGGTGAGGGGAACAGCGTCCCTGCCTAGCAGAGGGCAGGGACGCCGGCACTACACAGCCTCCTATGTACAAAAATATAACTACTATAACACTGCCCCCTATGTATAATGTTATGCACACGCCCGGGCTAAGCGGCGTGTGCGTGTGATTGGTAGTGATTCCACTGGACCGTGCCGGAGAGTGTATGCCTGGAGGGGCGTGACTAAGTATTCACCCGATCCGACCAGGGTCGCACGACGGCATACGACGCCAGTGCACCAAGGAGGAACCGAGCAGAGGGA
This sequence comes from Phyllobates terribilis, assembly GCF_046119375.1. Lineage (NCBI taxonomy): Eukaryota > Metazoa > Chordata > Amphibia > Anura > Dendrobatidae > Phyllobates > Phyllobates terribilis. The sequence goes on along the minus strand of NW_027362769.1, from coordinate 394,130,682 downwards.
CCAGGTGCTACTCCAGGACAGACCCCGGACACGGCTGTTGACCCACACAGGGGAATACAGGAACAGACTGGTAGACTGGCACACAGACTGGTATGCAGGCAGGCGGGTATGCAGGCAGGCGGGTATGCAGGCCGGGGGGTAAAGGTAAGCACAGCTAGAGTGCAGACAGGGAGGCACTAGCAAGTAGGAACACAGGCGGGATAGGACCCAGTACACACCGGGATTCAGGAACAATACAGGCAGGATAGGGCCCAGTACACACTGGGACTCAGGACAAAACAGGTAAAGGATAGGAGAGAGTTCAGACTGGAACTGAGTGTACGGAGGAGACCGACACTGCAGCGGGATACAGGAGCGGGTCTGGGAATACTGCCCCCAGAGAGGCGGAACGAACAGGCAAGGAGCGTGTTCAGACAGGACAGACAAGATACAGGAGCGGGTCTAGGAAATCGGCCCCTAGAAGGCGGGAGGAACAGGCTAGGAGCGTGTTCAGACAGGACAGACAAGAGAACACAGAAAGGACTCAGTTCAGACACGGGAGCTGACACCGAAAAGCAGGAGACATACAGGACACAGTTCAGACACGGGAGCTGACACCGCAAGGCAGGAGAAATACAGGACTTAGTTCAGACACGGGAACTAATACCGTAAAGCAGGAGACATACAGGACACAGTTCAGACACGGGAGCTGACACCGCAAGGCAGGAGACATACAGGACACAGTTCAGACACGGGAGCTGACACCGCAAGGCAGGAGACATACAGGACACAGTTCAGACACGGGAGCTGACACCGCAAGGCAGGAGACATACAGGACACAGTTCAGACACGGGAGCTGACACCGCAAGGCAGGAGACATACAGGACACAGTTCAGACACGGGAGCTGACACCGCAAGGCAGGAGACATACAGGACTTAGTTCAGACAGGCCTGGAAATACAGCCTCCAGGAAGGGCGGACAGGGAAACAAAGACGGGACCTGGCACCTACAGAGTGCAAGCACACACTGAAGGAAACACTTATGCTCAGGCCGGGATAGAAGGGAGCTGCTGAGCTATATACCAAGAGACAGACAGCGATAGGCTGAGGACGCACAAGGGGAGTGACCCACAGCAGGTACAAAAGACAGGAAGTGATCGGGCGCCGCCCTTAAGCAGCAGAGACAGACACAAACACAAACAGACAGCATGGAGGGAAGCCAGAGAGACATTCTGGACAGGAGATCAAGTGCGCCCTCTTGCACAGTGGGAGATGGACCACCATGCAAGGACGCCGCCAGGTATGTTACAGTACCTCCCCCCTTACGCCCCCTCTTCTTCAGGCCTGCCAGAATCTTCCGCAGGGAATTCGAGGACCAGTCGTTCACTGGGTTGGAGGGGGACAGAGACTTGAGGGTAATCTCTGCTTCGAGGTACATCTTGTCAAGCTCACAGGAAGAAATAGACGGGTTATCAGGTACATAATGAGGAAAAGTCACTGTCTCTTTGTTATCTGGTGGTACCCCGGAGGATTCAGGAAACAACTGGAGGTCCTCCGCCGGGTCAGAAGAGTACTGAGGCTCAGAGAAAACATCTGCTTCAGAGTACACTAGGTCGGACTCACTGGAGGAAGCAGGCGAGGTATCAGGTACAGGAAATAGGAAAGTCTCTGTCCATTCACCACCAGGTGGCACCCCGAAGGGTTCTGAACACAACTGGAGGTCCTCCGCCTGGTCGGAGGGGTGTAGAGACTCGGGAGTAACCTCTGCTTCGGAGTACACTAGGTCGGACTCACTGGAGGAAGCAGGCGAGGTATCGGGTACCGAGTATAGGAAAGTCTCTGTCCATTCACCACCAGGTGGCACCCCGAAGGGTTCTGAACACAACTGGAGGTCTTCCGCCTGGTCGGAGGGGTGTAGAGACTCGGGAGTAACCTCTGCTTCGGAGTACACTAGGTTGGACTCACTGGACGAAGCGAGCGAGGTATCAGGTCCCGAGTATAGGAAAGTCTCTGTCCATTCACCACCAGGTGGCACCCCGAAGGGTTCTGAACACAACTGGAGGTCCTCCGCCTGGTCGGAGGGGTGTAGAGACTCGGGAGTAACCTCTGCTTCGGAGTACACTAGGTTGGACTCACTGGACGAAGCGAGTGAGGTATCAGATCCAGGATATAGGAAAGTCTCTGTCCATTCACCACCAGGTGGCACCCCGAAGGGTACAGAACACAACTGGAGGTCCTCCGCCTGGTCGGAGGGGTGTAGAGACTCGGGAGTAACCTCTGCTTCGGAGTACACTAGGTTGGACTCACTGGACGAAGCGAGCGAGGTATCAGGTACAGAGTATAGGAGAGTCTCTGTCCTTTCGCTACCAGGTAGCACCCCGAAGGGTTCAGGAGGTCTCAGGGAGGACAGACCCTGGCGTGACTGCTTGCCTCTAAGTCTAGCACGTCTGGACTGCCTCTTGAGGTTGGGAGAAGTATTCCGGAAAGCGTAGTCACCCTGTGAGGATTCTGGGTGGGCAGTAGTCTCATTGGGCTGGAGAACTATTGCGCTACCCACACACATTACCTGACGGGGCTGCTCCGGGATATTGGGAAGTGAAGCTTCAGCAGGGGCTTCAGAGTTAGGGTCCTCGAAGACCATACGAAAGGCCACCAGGAAGGCCTGCAGGTCAAGGATGACAGGATCCCATGCTTCCCATAGGGGGGTGACCCATTTCAAGGCATCACCCGCTAGGTAGTCAATCATAAAGGCCACTTTAGCCCAATCGGAAGGAAAATAGAGAGGGTAGGCCTTAAAGTGTAGCATGCATTGCTCCACAAATGCACGACACTGTCTTGGATCCCCATAGTAACGTGGTGGATCCGCAGGAACGAGGGCTGATAGATCCATCTGGACGGGTGCGTAATTCGCCTGGAACTCAGCTAAAGGGAAAAAAAAATTTATTTATTTATTTTAATGCATGTATTCGCTGGAAAAACTTCTCAAAGAGCGAAGGCCGTGGGGCTCAACGGGAACCATGGCCTGAGCATGCTGTTATGCACACGCCCGGGCTAAGCGGCGTGTGCGTGTGATTGGTAGTGATTCCACTGGACCGTGCCGGAGAGTGTATGCCTGGAGGGGCGTGACTAAGTATTCACCCGATCCGACCAGGGTCGCACGACGGCATACGACGCCAGTGCACCAAGGAGGAACCGAGCAGAGGGACCAGGTGCTACTCCAGGACAGACCCCGGACACGGCTGTTGACCCACACAGGGGAATACAGGAACAGACTGGTAGACTGGCACACAGACTGGTATGCAGGCAGGCGGGTATGCAGGCAGGCGGGTATGCAGGCCGGGGGGTAAAGGTAAGCACAGCTAGAGTGCAGACAGGGAGGCACTAGCAAGTAGGAACACAGGCGGGATAGGACCCAGTACACACCGGGATTCAGGAACAATACAGGCAGGATAGGGCCCAGTACACACTGGGACTCAGGACAAAACAGGTAAAGGATAGGAGAGAGTTCAGACTGGAACTGAGTGTACGGAGGAGACCGACACTGCAGCGGGATACAGGAGCGGGTCTGGGAATACTGCCCCCAGAGAGGCGGAACGAACAGGCAAGGAGCGTGTTCAGACAGGACAGACAAGATACAGGAGCGGGTCTAGGAAATCGGCCCCTAGAAGGCGGGAGGAACAGGCTAGGAGCGTGTTCAGACAGGACAGACAAGAGAACACAGAAAGGACTCAGTTCAGACACAGGAGCTGACACCGAAAAGCAGGAGACATACAGGACACAGTTCAGACACGGGAGCTGACACCGCAAGGCAGGAGAAATACAGGACTTAGTTCAGACACGGGAACTAATACCGTAAAGCAGGAGACATACAGGACACAGTTCAGACACGGGAGCTGACACCGCAAGGCAGGAGACATACAGGACACAGTTCAGACACGGGAGCTGACACCGCAAGGCAGGAGACATACAGGACACAGTTCAGACACGGGAGCTGACACCGCAAGGCAGGAGACATACAGGACACAGTTCAGACACGGGAGCTGACACCGCAAGGCAGGAGACATACAGGACACAGTTCAGACACGGGAGCTGACACCGCAAGGCAGGAGACATACAGGACTTAGTTCAGACAGGCCTGGAAATACAGCCTCCAGGAAGGGCGGACAGGGAAACAAAGACGGGACCTGGCACCTACAGAGTGCAAGCACACACTGAAGGAAACACTTATGCTCAGGCCGGGATAGAAGGGAGCTGCTGAGCTATATACCAAGAGACAGACAGCGATAGGCTGAGGACGCACAAGGGGAGTGACCCACAGCAGGTACAAAAGACAGGAAGTGATCGGGCGCCGCCCTTAAGCAGCAGAGACAGACACAAACACAAACAGACAGCATGGAGGGAAGCCAGAGAGACATTCTGGACAGGAGATCAAGTGCGCCCTCTTGCACAGTGGGAGATGGACCACCATGCAAGGACGCCGCCAGGTATGTTACATATAAAAATATAACTACTATAATACTGCCGCTATGTACAAGAAAATAACTACTATAATACTGCCCCCTATGTACAAGAATATAACTACTATAATACTGCCCCTCTGTACACGAATATAACTACTATAATACTGCCCCCTATGTACAAGAATATAACTACTATAACACTGCCCCCTATGTATAAAAATATAACTACTATAATACTGCCCCCTATGTATAAGAATATAACTACTATAATACTGCTGCCTATGTACAAGAATATAACTACTATAATTCTTCCCTCCATGTTCAAGAATATAACTACTATGATATTGCCCCCTATGTACAAGAATATACCTACTATAACACTGCTACCTATATACAAGTATATACCTACTATAATACTACCCCCTATGTACAAGAATATACCTACTGTAGTACTGCCCCCTGTACAGGAATATAACTACTATAATCTTGCCCCCTATGTACAAGAATATACCTACTATAACACTGCTACCTATATTCAAGAATATACCTACTATAATACTGCCCCCTATGTTCAAGAATATACCCACTATAATATTGCCCCCTATGTACAAAAATATACCTGCTATAATACTGCTCCCTATGTACAAGAATATAACTACTATAATACTGCCCCTATGTACAAGAATATAATTACAATATTACTGCCTCTATGTACAAGAATAAAACTACTATAATACTGCCCCCTATGTACAAAAATATTCCTACTATAATACTGCTCCCTATGTACAAGAATATAACTACTATAATACTGCCCCTATGTACAGGAATATAACTACAATAATACTGTCCCTATGTACAGGAATATAACTACTATAATACTGCCCCATATGTACAAAAATATAACTACTATAATACTGCCCCTATGTACAAGATTATAACTATTATAATACTATAATACTGCCCCTATGTACAAAAATATAACTTCTATAATACTGCCCCTATGTACAAGAATATAACTACTATAATACTGCCCCCTATGTACAAAAATATAACTACTATAATACTGCCCCCTATGTACAAGAATATAACTACTATAATACTGCTCCCTATGTACAAGAATGTAACTACTATAACACTGCCCCCTATGTACAAGAATATACCTACTATAATACTACCCCCTATGTACAAGAATATAACTACTATATTACTGCCCCCTATGTACAAGCATCTAACTACTATAATACTGCCCCCTATGTACAAGAATATAACTACTATAATACTGCTCCCTATGTACAAGAATATAACTACTATAATACTGCTCCCTATGTACAAGCATATAACTACTATAATACTGCCCTCTATGTACAAGAATATAACTACTATAATACTGCCCCCTATGTACAAGAATATAACCATTGTAATACTGCCCCTATGTACAAGAATATAACTACTATAATACTGCCCCCTATGTACAAGAATATAACTACTATAATACTGCTCCCTATGTACAAGAATATAACTACTATAATACTGCTCTTATGTACAAGAATATAACTACTATAATACTGTGTCTATGTACAAGAATATAGCTTCTATAATACTGCCCCCTATGTACAAGCGTATAACTACTATAATACTGCTCCCTATGTACAAGAATATAACTACTATAATACTGCCCCCTATGTACAAGAATATAACTACTATAATACTGCTCCCTATGTACAAGAATATAACTACTATAATACTACTCCTATGTACAAGAATATAGCTAATATAATACTGCCCCTATGTACAAGAATATAACTACTATAATACTGCCCCCTATGTACAAGAATATAACTACTATAATACTGCCCCCTATGTACAAGAATATAACTACTATAATACTGCCCCTATGTACAAGAATATAACTACTATAATACTGCCCCCTATGTACAAAAATATAACTACTATAATACTGCCCCCTATGTGCAAAAATATAACTACTATAATACTGCCCCCTATGTTCAAGAATATACCCACTATAATACTGCCCCCTATGTACAAAAATATGCCTACTATAATACTGCTCCCTATGTACAAGAATATTACTACTATAATACTGCCCCTATGTACAAGAATATAACTACAATAATACTGCCTCTATGTACAAGAATAAAACTACTATAATACTGCCCCCTATGTACAAAAATATTCCTACTATAATACTGCTCCCTATGTACAAGAATATAACTACTATAATACTGCCCATATGTATAGGAATATAACTACAATAATACTTCCCCTATGTACAGGAATATAACTACTATAATACTGCCCCATATGTACAAAAATAAAGCTACTATAATACTGCCCCCTGTGTACAAGAATATACCTACTATAATACCTCCCCCTATGTTCAAAAATATATCTTCTATAAAACTGCTCCCTATGTACAAGAATATAAATACTATAATACTGCCCCTATGTACAAGAATATAACTACTATAATACTGCCCCCTATGTACAAAAAATAACTACTATAATACTGCCCCTATGTACAAGAATATAACTACTATAATACTGCCCCTATGTACAAGAATATAACTACAATAATACTATAATACTGCCCCCTATGTACAAAAATATAACTTCTATAATACTGCCCCTATGTACAAGAATATAACTACTATAATACTGCCCCCTATGTACAAAAATATAACTACTATAATACTGCCCCTATGTACAAGAATATAGCTACTATAATACTGCCCCTTATGTACAAGAATATCACTACTATAATACTGCTCCTATGTACAAGAATATAAGTACTATAATACTGCCCCCTATGTACAAAAATATAACTACTATAATACTGCCCCCTATGTACAAGAATATAACTACTATAATACTGCCCCCTATGTACAAGCATATAATTACTATAATACTGCCCCTATGTGCAAGAGTATAACTACTATAATACTGCCCCCTATGTACAAGAATATACCTACTATAATACTGCCCCTATGTACAAAAATATACCTACCATAATTCTGCCCCTATGTACAAGAATATACCTACTATAACACTGCTACCTATATACAAGAATATAACTACTATAATACTGCCCCATATGTACAAAAATAAAGCTACTATAATACTGCCCCCTGTGTACAAGAATATACCTACTATAATACCTCCCCCTATGTTCAAAAATATATCTTCTATAAAACTGCTCCCTATGTACAAGAATATAAATACTATAATACTGCCCCTATGTACAGGAATATAACTACTATAATACTGCCCCCTATGTACAAAAATATAACTACTATAATACTGCCCCTTATGTACAAGAATATCACTACTATAATACTGCTCCTATGTACAAGAATATAAGTACTATAATACTGCCGCTATGTACAAAAATATAACTACTATAATACTGCCCCCTATGTACAAGAATATAACTACTATAATACTGCCCCTCTGTACACGAATATAACTACTATAATACTGCCCCCTATGTACAAGAATATAACTACTATAACACTGCTACCTATATTCAAGAATATACCTACTATAATACTGCCCCCTATGTTCAAGAATATACCCACTATAATATTGCCCCCTATGTACAAAAATATACCTGCTATAATACTGCTCCCTATGTACAAGAATATAACTACTATAATACTGCCCCTATGTACAAGAATATAATTACAATATTACTGCCTCTATGTACAAGAATAAAACTACTATTATACTGCCCCCTATGTACAAAAATATTCCTACTATAATACTGCTCCCTATGTACAAGAATATAACTACTATAATACTGCCCCTATGTACAGGAATATAACTACAATAATACTGTCCCTATGTACAGGAATATAACTACTATAATACTGCCCCATATGTACAAAAATATAACTACTATAATACTGCCCCTATGTACAAGATTATAACTATTATAATACTATAATACTGCCCCCTATGTACAAAAATATAACTTCTATAATACTGCCCCTATGTACAAGAATATAACTACTATAATACTGCCCCCTATGTACAAAAATATAACTACTATAATACTGCCCCCTATGTACAAGAATATAACTACTATAATACTGCTCCCTATGTACAAGAATGTAACTACTATAACACTGCCCCCTATGTACAAGAATATACCTACTATAATACTACCCCCTATGTACAAGAATATAACTACTATATTACTGCCCCCTATGTACAAGCATCTAACTACTATAATACTGCCCCCTATGTACAAGAATATAACTACTATAATACTGCTCCCTATGTACAAGAATATAACTACTATAATACTGCTCCCTATGTACAAGCATATAACTACTATAATACTGCCCTCTATGTACAAGAATATAACTACTATAATACTGCCCCCTATGTACAAGAATATAACTACTATAATACTGCTCCCTATGTACAAGAATATAACTACTATAATACTGCTCTTATGTACAAGAATATAACTACTATAATACTGTGTCTATGTACAAGAATATAGCTTCTATAATACTGCCCCCTATGTACAAGCGTATAACTACTATAATACTGCTCCCTATGTACAAGAATATAACTACCATAATACTGCCCCCTATGTACAAGAATATAACTACTATAATACTGCTCCCTATGTACAAGAATATAACTACTATAATACTACTCCTATGTACAAGAATATAGCTAATATAATACTGCCCCTATGTACAAGAATATAACTACTATAATACTGCCCCCTATGTACAAGAATATAACTACTATAATACTGCCCCCTATGTACAAGAATATAACTACTATAATACTGCCCCTATGTACAAGAATATAACTACTATAATACTGCCCCCTATGTACAAAAATATAACTACTATAATACTGCCCCCTATGTGCAAAAATATAACTACTATAATACTGCCCCCTATGTTCAAGAATATACCCACTATAATACTGCCCCCTATGTACAAAAATATGCCTACTATAATACTGCTCCCTATGTACAAGAATATTACTACTATAATACTGCCCCTATGTACAAGAATATAACTACAATAATACTGCCTCTATGTACAAGAATAAAACTACTATAATACTGCCCCCTATGTACAAAAATATTCCTACTATAATACTGCTCCCTATGTACAAGAATATAACTACTATAATACTGCCCATATGTATAGGAATATAACTACAATAATGCTTCCCCTATGTACAGGAATATAACTACTATAATACTGCCCCATATGTACAAAAATAAAGCTACTATAATACTGCCCCCTGTGTACAAGAATATACCTACTATAATACCTCCCCCTATGTTCAAAAATATATCTTCTATAAAACTGCTCCCTATGTACAAGAATATAAATACTATAATACTGCCCCTATGTACAAGAATATAACTACTATAATACTGCCCCCTATGTACAAAAAAATAACTACTATAATACTGCCCCTATGTACAAGAATATAACTACTATAATACTGCCCCTATGTACAAGAATATAACTACAATAATACTATAATACTGCCCCCTATGTACAAAAATATAACTTCTATAATACTGCCCCTATGTACAAGAATATAACTACTATAATACTGCCCCCTATGTACAAAAATATAACTACTATAATACTGCCCCTATGTACACGAATATAGCTACTATAATACTGCCCCTTATGTACAAGAATATCACTACTATAATACTGCTCCTATGTACAAGAATATAAGTACTATAATACTGCCCCCTATGTACAAAAATATAACTACTATAATACTGCCCCCTATGTACAAGAATATAACTACTATAATACTGCCCCCTATGTACAAGCATATAATTACTATAATACTGCCCCTATGTGCAAGAGTATAACTACTATAATACTGCCCCCTATGTACAAGAATATACCTACTATAATACTGCCCCTATGTACAAAAATATACCTACCATAATTCTGCCCCTATGTACAAGAATATACCTACTATAACACTGCTACCTATATACAAGAATATAACTACTATAATACTGCCCCATATGTACAAAAATAAAGCTACTATAATACTGCCCCCTGTGTACAAGAATATACCTACTATAATACCTCCCCCTATGTTCAAAAATATATCTTCTATAAAACTGCTCCCTATGTACAAGAATATAAATACTATAATACTGCCCCTATGTACAGGAATATAACTACTATAATACTGCCCCCTATGTACAAAAATATAACTACTATAATACTGCCCCTTATGTACAAGAATATCACTACTATAATACTGCTCCTATGTACAAGAATATAAGTACTATAATACTGCCGCTATGTACAAAAATATAACTACTATAATACTGCCCCCTATGTACAAGAATATAACTACTATAATACTGCCCCTCTGTACACGAATATAACTACTATAATACTGCCCCCTATGTACAAGAATATAACTACTATAACACTGCCCCCTATGTACAAAAATATAACTACTATAATACTGCCCCCTATGTACAAGAATATAACTACTATAATACTGCTGCCTATGTACAAGAATATAACTACTATAATTCTTCCCCCCATGTTCAAGAATATAACTACTATAATATTGCCCCCTATGTACAAGAATATACCTACTATAACACTGCTACCTATATACAAGAATATACCTACTATAATACTGCCCCCTGTGTACAAGAGTATACTTACTATAATACTGCTCCCTATGTACAAAAATATACCTACTATAATACTGCCCCCTGTACAAGAATATACCTACTATAATACTGCCCCCTGTACAAGAATATACCTACTATAATACTGCCCCCTGTACAAGAATATACCTACTATAATACTGCCCCCTATGTACAAGAATATACCTACTATAATACTGCCCCCTGTACAAGAATATAACTACTATAATCTTGCCCCCTATGTACAAGAATATACCTACTATAACACTGCTGCCTATATACAAGAATATACCTGCTATAATACTGCCCCCTATGTTCAAGAATATACCCACTATAATACTGCCCCCTATGTACAAAAATATGCCTACTATAATACTGCTCCCTATGTACAAGAATATTACTACTATAATACTGCCCCTATGTACAAGAATATAACTACAATAATACTGCCTCTATGTACAAGAATAAAACTACTATAATACTGCCCCCTATGTACAAAAATATTCCAACTATAATACTGCTCCCTATGTACAAGAATATTACTACTATAATACTGCCCCTATGTACAAGAATATAACTACTATAATACTGCTCCTATGTACAAGAATATAACTACAATAATACTGCTCCCTATGTACAAGAATATATCTACTATAATACTGCCCCCTATGTACAAGAATATAACTACTATAATACATCTCCTATGTACAAGAATATAACTACTATAATACTTCCCTCTATGTACAAGAATATAACTACTATAATACTGCCCCCTGTGTACAAGAATATAACTACTATAATACTGCCCCTATGTACAAGACTATAGCTACTATAATACTGCCCCTATATACAAGAATATAACTACTATAATAGTGCCCCCTATGTACAAGAATATAGCTACTATAATACTGCTCCCTATGTACAAGAATATAACTACTATAATACTGCTTCCTATGTACAAGAATATAACTACTATAATACTGCTCCTATGTACAAGAATATAACTACTTTAATAGTGCCCCCTATGTACAAGAATATAACTACTATAATACTGCTCCCTATGTACAAGAATATAACTACTATAATACTGCTTCCTATGTACAAGAATATAACTACTATATTACTGCCCCTATGTACAAGAATATAACTACTATAATACTACTCCCTATGTACAAGAATATAACTACTATAATACTGCTCCTATGTACAAGAATATATCTACTATAATACTGCTCCTATGTACAAGAATATAACTACTATAATACTGCCCCCTATGTACAAGAATATAACTACTATAATACTGCCCCTATGTACAAGAATATAACTACTATAATACTGCCCCCTATGTACAAGAATATAACTACTATAATACTGCCCCCTATGTACAAGAATATAACTACTATAATACTGCCCCCTTTGTACAAGAATATAACTACTATAATACTGCTCCCTATATACAAGAATATAACTACTATAATACTGCCTCTATGTACAAGAATATAACTACTATAATACTGCCCCCTATGTACAAGAATATAACTACTATAATACTGCCCCCTATGTACAAGAATATAACTACTATAATACTGCCCCTATATACAAGAATATAACTACTATAATATTGCCCTCTATGTACAAGAATATAACTACTATAATACTGCCCTCTATGTACAAGAATATAACTACTATAATATTGCCCCCTATGTACAAGAATATAACTACTATAATACTGCTCCCTATGTACAAGAATATAACTACTATAACACTGCCCCCTATGTACAAGAATATAACTACTATAATACTGCTCCTATGTATAAGAATATAACTACTATAATACTGCCCCTATATACAAGAATATAACTACTATAATACATCTCCTATGTACAAGAATATAACTACTATAATACTGCCCCCTATGTACAAGAATATAACTACTATAATACTGCTCCCTATGTACAAGAATATAACTACTATAATACTGCTTTCTATGTACAAGCATATAACTACTATAATACTGCCCCCTATGTACAAGAATATAACTACTATATTACTGCCCCCTATGTACAAGCATCTAACTACTATAATACTGCCCCCTATGTACAAGAATATAACTACTATAATACTGCTCCCTATGTACAAGAATATAACTACTATAATACTGCTCCCTATGTACAAGCATATAACTACTATAATACTGCCCCCTATGTACAAGAATATAACTACTATAATACTGCCCCCTATGTACAAGGATATAACCATTGTAATACTGCCCCTATGTACAAGAATATAACTACTATAATACTGCCCCCTATGTACAAGAATATAACTACTATAATACTGCTCCCTATGTACAAGAATATAACTACTATAATACTGCTCTTATGTACAAGAATATAACTACTATAATACTGTGTCTATGTACAAGAATATAGCTTCTATAATACTGCCCCCTATGTACAAGCGTATAACTACTATAATACTGCTCCCTATGTACAAGAATATAACTACTATAATACTGCCCCCTATGTACAAGAATATAACTACTATAATACTGCCCCCTATGTACAAGAATATAACTACTATAATACTGCTCCTATGTACAAGAATATAACTACTATAATACTGCTCCCTATGTACAAGAATATATCTACTATAATACTGCCCCCTATGTACAAGAATATAACTACTATAATACATCTCCTATGTACAAGAATATAACTACTATAATACTTCCCTCTATGTACAAGAATATAACTACTATAATACTGCCCCCTGTGTACAAGAATATAACTACTATAATACTGCCCCTATGTACAAGACTATAGCTACTATAATACTGCCCCTATATACAAGAATATAACTACTATAATAGTGCCCCCTATGTACAAGAATATAGCTACTATAATACTGCTCCCTATGTACAAGAATATAACTACTATAATACTGCTTCCTATGTACAAGAATATAACTACTATAATACTGCTCCTATGTACAAGAATATAACTACTATAATAGTGCCCCCTATGTACAAGAATATAACTACTATAATACTGCTCCCTATGTACAAGAATATAACTACTATAATACTGCTTCCTATGTACAAGAATATAACTACTATATTACTGCTCCTATGTACAAGAATATAACTACTATAATACTACTCCCTATGTACAAGAATATAACTACTATAATACTGCTCCTATGTACAAGAATATATCTACTATAATACTGCTCCTATGTACAAGAATATAACTACTATACTACTGCCCCCTATGTACAAGAATATAACTACTATAATACTGCCCCTATGTACAAGAATATAACTACTATAATACTGCCCCCTATGTACAAGAATATAACTACTATAATACTGCCCCCTATGTACAAGAATATAACTACTATAATACTGCCCCCTTTGTACAAGAATATAACTACTATAATACTGCTCCCTATATACAAGAATATAACTACTATAATACTGCCTCTATGTACAAGAATATAACTACTATAATACTGCCCCCTATGTACAAGAATATAACTACTATAATACTGCCCCCTATGTACAAGAATATAACTACTATAATACTGCCCCTATATACAAGAATATAACTACTATAATATTGCCCTCTATGTACAAGAATATAACTACTATAATACTGCCCTCTATGTACAAGAATATAACTACTATAATATTGCCCCCTATGTACAAGAATATAACTACTATAATACTGCTCCCTATGTACAAGAATATAACTACTATAACACTGCCCCCTATGTACAAGAATATAACTACTATAATACTGCTCCTATGTATAAGAATATAACTACTATAATACTGCCCCTATATACAAGAATATAACTACTATAATACATCTCCTATGTACAAGAATATAACTACTATAATACTGCCCCCTATGTACAAGAATATAACTACTATAATACTGCTCCCTATGTACAAGAATATAACTACTATAATACTGCTTTCTATGTACAAGCATATAACTACTATAATACTGCCCTCATGTACAAGAATATAACTACTATATTACTGCCCCCTGTGTACAAGAATATAACTACTGTAATACTGCTCCCTATATACAAGAATATAACTACTATAATACTGCCTCTATGTACAAGAATAAAACTACTGTAATACTGCTCCTATGTACAAGAATATAACTACTATAATACTGCCCCCTATGTACAAGAATATAACTACTATAATACTGCCCTCTATGTACAAGAATATAACTACTATAATACTGCTCCTTTGTAAAAGAATATAACTACTATAATACTGCTCCCTATGTACAAGAATATATCTACTATAATACTGCCCTCTATGTACAAGAATATAACTACTTTAATACAACTCCTATGTACAAGAATATAACTACTATAATACTGCCCCCTGTGTACAAGAATATAACTACTATAATACTGCCCCTATGTACAAGACTATAGCTACTATAATACTGCCCCTATATACAAGAATATAACTACTATAATACTGCCCCCTATGTACAAGAATATAACTACTATAATACTGCTCCTATGTAGAAGACTATAGCTACTATAATACTGCTTCCTATGTACAAGAATATAACTACTATAATACTGCTCCTATGTACAAGAATATAACTACTATAATACTACCCCCTATGTACAAGAATATAACTACTATAATACTGTCCCCTATGTACAAGAATATAACTACTATAATACTGCCCCCTATGTACAAGAATATAACTACTATAATACTGCCCCTATGTACAAGAATATAACTACTATAATACTGCTCCCTATGTACAAGAATATAACTACTATAATACTGCTTCCTATGTACAAGAATATAACTACTATAATACTGCTCCTATGTACAAGAATATAACTACTATAATACTGCCCCCTATATACAATAATATAACTACTATAATACTGTCCCTATGTACAAGAATATAACTACTATAATACTACTCCTATGTACAAGAATATAACTACTATAATACTGCCCCCTATGTACAAGAATATAACTACTATAATACTGCCCCCTATGTACAAGAATATAACTACTATAATACTGCACCTATGTACAAGAATATAACTACTATAATACTGCTCCTATGTACAAGAATATAACTACTATAATACTGCCCCCTATGTACAAGAATATAACTACTATAATACTGCCTCTATGTACAAGAATATAACTACTACTAGATGGTGGCCCGATTCGAACGCATCGGGTATTCTAGAATATGTATGCGTCCGACGGGGCGCAATTAGCAGAGCGGCGTTTAAATTTGGCGCCCAAATCGCTGATTGGTCGCGTTAGGCAACCGCGACCAATCAGCAAAGCGGTGTTTAAATTTGGCGGCAATATCTGTGATTGGTCGCGGGCCGCGCCCGCGACCAATCTGCGAACTGTGTTAGTGAGGACTGGAGAGCGTGTTTAAATTTGGCACCAAAATCGCTGATTAGTCACGACCAATCAGCAGAGCGGTGTTTAAATTTGGCGCCAATACTGCTGATTGGTCACGGCCGCCGACCGCGACCAATCAGCAGAGCGATGCAGAGCGGGGTTTAAATTTGGCGCCAAAATCACTGATTGGTCGCCGGCCGTGACCAATCAGCAGAGCGTTGTTTAAATTTGGTGCTAATCTCGCTGATTGGACGCGTCTGGCGTCTGCGACCAATCAGCAGAGCGTTGTTTAAATTTGACGCCAAGCTCGCTTATTGGTCGCGGCTGGCGTCCGCGACCAATTAGCACAGCAGTGTTTAAATGTGGCGGCAAGATCAGTGATTGGTCGCGGCCGCTATTTAAATGTGGCGCCCAAATCGGTGATTGGTCGCGGGCAGTGGCCGCGACCAATCAGCAGAGCGGAGTTTAACTTTAGCGCCAAGATCACTGATTGGTCGTGTGCGGAGAGCGCGACCAATCAGCGAATCGTATTGGTGAGGAGCGGGGAGCGGAATCGTATTAGTGAGGACCGGGGAGCGCCGCTGCCTGTGCGGCTACTTCCGCTGCGAGAATTCGGGACATGAGCGGGCGCTCGGAGCAGAAGTATCCCGACCCGCAGCGCCGCTCCCCGGTCCTCCCTTCACACCCTAGCCGCTGATGTCCCCACAGTATTCACATGGTGTTACAAAGATCCGGACATTTGTGTTAAAAATCACCGATTTGGGCGCCAAATTTAAATATCAGCCGCGACCAATCACCGATCTTGGCTCCACATTTAAACACCGCTGTACTGATTGGTCGCGGACGCTATTTAAATGTGGCGCCAAAATCGGTGATTGCTCACGCCCAGCGTCGGCGACCAATCAGCACAGCGGTGTTTAAATGTGGAGCCAAGATCGGTGATTGGTCGCGGCCGATATATATTGCCCCTATGTACAAGAATATAACTACTATAATACTGCTGCACTCTCTGATACACTGGTGCTTTGGGACTTCCGTGGCTATGGCTATACTCTCCGGTATTCCGACCAGTGGGGATCATCTAGTCATAACTGCTTCAAGATTCCACCTCAAATACCTTCTCAGCAACTTTGCTCTGTATCCGCTGCCTCTAATGTTCCTGGCCCCTATCAGGACTCTGTAGATGTCTTCTCCGGGTACATAGTCACAGGGAACCACAGGTAAGACGTGACTGAGCACGTCCTCAACAAATCCTCTTCTAGAATCAAAACAGTTCCTGCTTCTGATCCAATGACGGAGTATGAAATAGACCAAGTTCTGGACAGTGTAATGACTCGTGGTCCTGAGGAGAGATGCTGGGTACCTAAAGAGGACAGACGTGTCCTTATTCAGCTCAAGAAATTCCGTGCAAAGAATTGTTTCTTCTACTACCAACTCATCTAGGTGACCTAAAATGGGGATGTAGCGTTACATATCTGCCCTGGCTAGGCATGGCTTGCTCACCTTCTCCTATGGCCACTGCTGAGCTCCACATTGTGTTTTGCAAGTCACCCGGCCTGCTCCCATATTATTATAGGTCTGGATCCATATAAGGCCCACCAGGACCTATATAAAGCCCACCAGGATACACACCTGTGTCTTGGTATTAAGATTCTGTTATGTTTGTTTGACTGTGTATCACCACTTGCTTCATAGCTACTTCCCTGTGTCCTGTCTGCCCACGGCCTCCAGTGCTTCAATTCCTCGCTCCATACGTGCCTTTTGGCTACTGCATCAATGCCCGCGATCTGTGTGCTCACCCGGACCAGGAGCCTATAACACCATCTGTATCTCTAGGAACATTCAAAGCCCTTGCATCTTTTTTTGGAAGAGACAATGGTCTCTTCACTTAACTTTTACGACCATTCTCGTGACAACCCAAGAATATGAGTTACTGGAGGCCATTGCCCACCCCGATTGGACTAAGACTCCTCAGGAATGCTGCCAGAAGCCGATATCTGGCGTTGCACCACGTCAGCAGCAGGTTATAACAGCCAGAGGGGTTCTGCAAAGTACTAGAGACACTGGTCATGATGCGGTGAAGTGGCATTTAATGTAGAATCACTTATTATATTCGTTGTGTTCAGCTATTTACATTGTTTCATTAGTTTATAAGTTTAATGTGGAGGGGGTGAATCATTTTAATTGCAGCTGTAACAACCTCCATAGTGCGCCCCCTATGTGCAAGAATATAGTAGTATTCTCAATAACAAAAGACGACACAATAAATCTTGGGATTTTATATTTTTACTAAAATTCAGTTATTTCATAAGCAACAATGAGAAGTGAGACAGGGGTGAAATACTTTATATACGGAGACAGATTATATGACACTGAGAACATAGAGGGAAGAAGAACATGTTATTTACTAAAGGGAGATCAAGAAGAAAAAGAAAAAAAAAAAAAAGATCCCGAAGTGACTCACAGGAGCGGAGGTGAGAAGAGAGATCGTCACCACCAGGACAGCTAAGAAAACTTTTTTTTTGTTTGTTTTTAAACTTTTTCAACAGTTATCAAAATGATAAGATTTCCAGCAGTTTTCAGTATTTACAGTGCGAGATGCATGTGACACGTACATTATATACAGCCTGTAACCGACCCCCTGTAGACACTATATACACAAGGTCTCATGCACCCGTCTCATCTGTGCACACGTATACCTACTGTGTATTTCCAACAGAAAAAAAGAGAAAGGGGACGCCCTGAAATGTTGTCATGTTGCAGAAAAAAAAAAAGTAGCTCCTGCCTGCTAGAAAGGGAGATTACAGCTTGCCCTTTAAGGTCCGTATACGGGTTGTGGAACGACATGCAGGGCAAGTAAAGACCGGACAACGAAGGGTTGAAATGACCATGGACAGAGTCTATATAAAGTTATGTACACAGGCATTCATTCCTTCTGGAAAGTATATACACGTAGAAATTTGTACAGAAAACTGCTGCCCTCGTCGTGCCCCTCCAAAGACAGAAAAAAAACAAAAACAGCGGCCACCAACTCACGTGGCTACTAGTCACATCAGCCATGGCTAGGACAGATGTCGTCCATCTACAAGGCTAATTTGGACTCGGTAATGAAGGCTGCGATGGGCGAAGACGTGAAATGCAAAAAAGAAGACGACCATGAAGATGAGGACCCTTCGCCAACAGGAGCAGAGGCCACGGATCTGCTGGGATTTGTCGGAGTTTTTGGAAACTTTCCAATAGGGGAAAACGAAGACTTTTAACTTTATTCAATAAACTTGTATATTTTTTATCCAGTTGGTTGTGCCGGAAACTTCCCTCTATCACCAGCAGGTACGGCACCCATTGGTTTCTAATGACAGCAAAGGATTTATCCATGTTACTAGCGCGAACAGCTCTAACCCTCCCTCTCCCCAACCTCCTGGGGTACATATAATGGTGATGAGATACAATGTATCCAATCTTTACATCACCGATACATTTCCTTCTATGTTTGCCCGTCTCAATGCCAATAAGCAGCACTGAAAGGGGACGGGTTTTTTTTTGTCCACCTTCCCAATATTTACTGATCTGCTACAAGTAAACCTCTGATCGCTTTTACGTTCAGTCGTAAAATAAATCAATGCAATTTCCGATTTTTCTCCACTTTTGCGTCTCAGGGGCAAAGGGTATCAGAACATGGAAGCAAGGAACGATCAGAAGTTACGACACGCCTCAAATTTACTTTTTAAATGAGACCTAAAAAGTTTGGATCAAGTTTTCATGGTGCAGACGTAGAAGACTATTCTCAGACGCTGCCTGAAGGAATCCAGTTTCTTGAAGTATGTCCAATAATGGAGGCGCAGGATCACCAGACAGCACCTCACACGTATCGGCATTGGGGTGGGCGCCCCAGGTTTGGGGGTCTCCACCGTTGCCATCTGCAGACCTGTTTTCTGTTATCTCAGACAATAAAATACAAGAATTCAACCTTGAAGAAGTAGTTTCACAGTAGTGGGAGCACTGCGGTGGAGCAGCCTCAGTAGCTGGTAGAAAATATATATATGTATACCTTCTCTAAACTAAATCTGCCCATTTATAATAATTCGTGTTATTCTATATTAAATCCTAGAAACATAAAAAAAAAAATAAAAACTTTAAAAAAAAAAAAAAAAAAGGGTTAAAACCTAGAATTTATACGCAAACCCCATAAGCTATTTGTTCGGTCACGAGGGTGGATGATGGATGGGAGCAGGATTGTACGATGGGAGTCACCAGCCAAAGTTCCAGCTCGTATTAAGAACGTTACCCGACTGCCGAACATCACCGACCACGGCAACTGTGCGGACATGGACAGGATCATGGCGGCTTCTTCCAAACCCGTCAAAGGCATCACGGATGGCGGCGCTGCACCGAGGGATGGTTTGGATGTTGGGACATACTTTACGAATGATGGTATAACCCGCCACGTCCTGGCACTGACCACATCATGGTTACCCATCTCCCGCTGCTGCCCAGAGGACCGGCGCCATCACGTACCACGTCTTGGGGTACTTCGCCTGTTTCTCCGTCCCGTCCATCCACCCTCCTTCACTGCGCCCTCATCTCAGATACTTGGGATAGCGCCCGTGACGTCCGCTTGAAAAATTAAAATGATTTACTGCTCAAACATCTAGTGTCGAAATACTAATCATGAACCAGAGCAGCCTGCCAGTCCGTGCCACCCGCAGAGCAGCCTGCCAGTCCGTGCCACCCGCAGAGCAGCGTCCGGTCTATCTCACCGTCCTTGCAGCCACCGGTGTAAACTATGGAGTAGTTTTCGTACAAGGCGTTGGTACATGAATTCCATGCCGGGTGCTCCGATCACGGCGGGGATGAAAGCCACGATGGGCATCAAGTCCTGCAGACATTACACTCCTCTTGCAGGGTGTGTACTGTACAGAGCAGGCTGCGGTGACCTCCGAAGTCATCCTTAGGGGCCAAGCTGTCGGTATGGATGTCATTTTCCTAAATTCCTGGTCACCTTCCTTTAGCCTCGTGGTTTTTATTCACCTGGAGGACAGAAGGTGGGAGGTGGGTTACATACAACCACTCTTCATAATATGTGTGCCGGAGCCGGGGGACGGTGTGGACCCCCAAACACTGTACACAAACACATCAGAAGAGAGCGACATCGTTGTCTGCACCCCCCTCCAGGAGAGCCAGTCACCAGGGCTGCGTGGGCATCATGCCGGGAACACCGGTGTTCGGAAGCACAGCGGTTACGGCGGCCGTCGGATCCGCAAGAGGGCAGACTTGGCAGGTGCCTGCAAGGGAAGTGAAAGGGAGAAAGCGTCAAAAAGCGAGAATTATTGGGGTGCACAGAACTAAAAATGCAAAAAAAAAAAAAAAAAAAAAAGTAAGAAGGGGATAAAGTCAATGATTAGAGATGGAATTCCAACAATACAATAAAGCATCTAGACAAGCATAGCGGGGGCAGACGGGCATCTCCAAACACAACCACTGAGTGACAGCACAGGCATGCTACAAGAGGGGGTATGGAGGGCTACAGGGCATACCCCAAAACCCAGCAATGCTCAGCACAGCCTCCAGCTACCAACAATGCATACACCCCCAGGAAAGGAAGGGAAAAGGGAACTAGGCTCTTGCCTTAGCCGTGGTCACTGCAGTGGGGGTCCCTCAGCGAGCCCCATGGCCCCCGACATGGCGTGTGTGTGCATGTGGCCGCTCAGCTGTGCCAGGGTTTTGCAGTGAACGCTGCACAACTTGCAGAGGAAGCTGTCTGCCCGTGGGCACACCAGACCGTGGTGCTTCACCGAGTGGACCCGCAGGTACGCAGCCGTGGCAAAACCTGCACGGGGGAGGAGAAGCACACGCCACTTTAAGGCCGGGCCACCACAGGCATCGCTCCATCATTAGAAAGTGATCCCATCATCCACACCATTCAGCAAAACTGCCAACACCCCACTAAAGAACCAGTAAACGGAGTTTATTGTAAGCCCCCCAAATCCAGAAATGGAGCAAAAGTCAGTAAAAAGAAAGAGGAGACTCAAGATAAAATGTTATCGCAGACCTATATGTGTTTAGAAACTATATTCCCAGCTAAAAGTAGGTGATATGTCTAAGGATGAGGTGTTAATAAATGTCTAATTCGTTTACTGGTTCTTTAAATTCATAGCCAAGCTCCATCCCTTAAGAGGCCAACATTCTACACACCCCGCCCCCTGAAGAGTCCAACATTCCACACACAAAGAGTCCAACATTCCACACACAAAGAGTCCAACATTCCACACACAAAGAGTCCAACATTCCACACACAAAGAGTCCAACATTCCACACACAAAGAGTCCAACATTCCACACACAAAGAGTCCAACATTCCACACACAAAGAGTCCAACATTCCACACACAAAGAGTCCAACATTCCACACACAAAGAGTCCAACATTCCACACACAAAGAGTCCAACATTCCACACACAAAGAGTCCAACATTCCACACACAAAGAGTCCAACATTCCACACACAAAGAGTCCAACATTCCACACACCCCGCCCCCTGAAGAGTCCAACATTCCACACACAAAGAGTCCAACATTCCACACAGCCCGCCCCCAAAGAGTCCAACATTCCACACAGCCCGCCCCTGAAGGGCAACATTCCACACAGCCCGCCCCTGAAGGGCAACATTCCACACAGCCCGCCCCCGGAAGAGTCCAACATTCCACACACCCCGCCCACGAAGAGGCCAACATTCCACACACCCCACCCCCAAGGATCTCATTAATGCTTATTTTAACAGTCGCACATACATGGCTTTCATCTTGTCTTCTAGCTGAGATCACTTCAAGTTCTGGTACCTGTAGCAACAACTACACCTCGCCCCATGATATAAAGTACAGGAATTACGGACCTTTTATATCATCTACTCTAGTTATAACCGATTTACTAACATGTTACTAAAAAGAACCCCTCCAGTTTGTCAGGCAACCGTTCTTACATAAGAGCACACAGTCGAGAGAGATTAAAGGACTCTTAATAACGACCACCCACCACCCTTCTATGAGAAAGTGTTCATTCATGGCCGAGAAGAGCATCGCTGGATATTGGGATATGCCGGATTAGGGGCTTCAGACGTGTAGTGGTGTTGGGTGGAGCGGCTGATACACGTGTAGTACACACACCTCCCGTACCTTTGTTACACAGCTCACACACATGGTTGGGACCCTGGCTGTGAACCTTCATGTGGTCGGTGATGTAGGCAGCGCTGAGGAGCTTCCCGCACACATGACAAGGAACCTTCTCCTCGTGTCGCACCATGTGGGCCCTCAGTCGGTCTTTCGTAGCAAAAGCAGCTTCACAGGTCTGGAGACGAAACGAGAAGACAAATGTGTGAAAGCGAACACAACGCCGACCGAGAGAAGATCACCGAGAAGACGACAACATTTTACCAGTACCTGGCATTTAAAGGGGCGCTCCGTAGAGTGAACTTGTCTGACGTGACTGTTCAAGTGATCTGGACTGAAAAGAGAAAAAAAAAAGGAAAAAGAAGATTGATTTCTTCAATGAAAAGGAAACAAAAATCAACAAAGACATAAAAGAAAAGCCAGACGGGGTTACAACAGCAAGACGGGTTACAACAGCAAGACGAGTGATGGTATCTTACCGGGAGAACCCTTTTCCACAGTGACTACAGATGTACGGTTTGTGCACCGTCCCGTCATGGGAGCGGACGTGATACGTCATTCGGTCCTTGCGCTTGAAGCGTTGCTGACACACGTGGCAGGAGTACGGCTTCTCATCGGAGTGAGACAACTTGTGACGGTTCAGGTGGTACACATCCCGGAACGCTTTCCCGCACATCTCACAAGCATGGTTTTTCCGAACCTTTTTCGCTGTAGGCGACGGCCCCGGTACGTGCAGCGTGGAAGGAGACGTAGGAACTTCCAGGGACTCTGTACTGGTCCCGAGGGTCCCAGCAACACTGAGCAAACTGAGAGGAACCATGGTCGGCATCTTGACGGCAGGCTGTGCCCGGGCGGGTTTGGTGCCAGTGTGGATCGCTTCATGTCTCCGTAGGTTGTAGCCGTTCTTAAACTCTTTGGAGCATAAGGAACATATGTAGGGGCCGCGGCTCTTAGACTTCTTGGGGAGTTCCATGACCGGGTGCAACGGGAGAGAGGTGGAGATGGGGGAAGGCTGAGATGTAATTGAGGTTGGCACCATCTGCTGCGGGATGGACAGTCCCGGCACAACTTGTTTGAGGGCAGCCGTGTCCACTGTGGACGGGTGTTGGGGCGCCATAGTGTGCACCAATGTTTGTGACGTGAGGGATCCATCTGGCGGTGCAGTAACAGTGGCGAGCACTGGTAAAAGTTCAACTTGTAAGGGCTCCGCCGGGGGTGGAGGAGGGGTCTGTAGGCAAAAGGAGAACAAAAAGGAACCGATAACTAATATATTCTCCAACAACAGTGTAAAGTTAGGACACCCCAACCGGCAACTGGGTAAAGCCGATCAGACTCACATTCTCTAAGCTTCCAGTATATCAAAAGTGTAAAGTTAGGACACCCCAACTGCAGACAGGGTAAAGCAGGTCACACTCGCGTTCTCCAAAGCATCACTATAAACACTTGTCTGCGCAGGATTATATCGACAGGAAGAGCTGGAAACCAGCACAATGGCTGCCGACGAGTCGTAGACCCCCGTACACATTAGATCAGGACCCCCATAGCTGGCAAACCCTTATGTCACCAAAAAAGATGTCTGCAACCCAATCGCAAGTAGCAGCTGGTTACAGAACCCACGGCAGCTTCCCGAGACAAGTGCAAGCTCTTCAGACCAGGACCCAAGTACACAACAAAGGCTGGTAACTTTCT
Source organism: Phyllobates terribilis (assembly GCF_046119375.1). Lineage (NCBI taxonomy): Eukaryota > Metazoa > Chordata > Amphibia > Anura > Dendrobatidae > Phyllobates > Phyllobates terribilis. The sequence continues at coordinate 394,105,272 of NW_027362769.1, read as the reverse complement.
TAGGTCATAATCTGATCAGGTTAGGCGCCGCCAACATCATTTTTGCCGCCCCAGGTAGGGGAATACTCTTTATCAGTACATGTGACCCTGTCTGGTGGATACAAGTGAATATACCGTAAGAAAAGAATAAAAATCACCGCTACGTCATGACACTTCTGTGAACATAGACATCAGCCATGACACCTATACTTTAAAGAGACCCCAAATCGGCAGGGGGACGCCACCCCCCATCCATGCAATTGCCTGGACTATACATAGTGAATGGTGGCGGCCTGTACATTATGGAGCACATGTGCATACACTGTCTACAGACCCTCGTCCATGCCCGGCCATAGGCACACAGACCCCGCAACCAAAACTAAACCCCCAATTAATTGTTTCCTGACTCCGGCGCCGCGTCCACCCTCCCGAATCCCATTAATGCAGCACACAATGGCACGTCGGCCCTCGGTGGATGCATCATTGTGTCCGGACGGGGTGCAGGCCGCGCCGGTGCTGGCCGAGGACCTCTCCATGCGGGGAGCAGATAATATTATCCCTCGCTGCGAGCTTCGCTATTTCTATGAAAGGAAAGAGGGAGAGGAAAGCGATGGGAGGGAGGGGTGGTGATTTAAACACCCAACACCATCGCTCTCCTCTCCCTCCCTCCCTGCACAAAAAAAAATACAGACTCACAAGCAGAAGAAGAAGCTGCAGATTTCGGGCTCCGCCGCCGCCGCCGTCCGCTCTGCAGCCATTTAAAGCCCCTTTATCCAGCGGGGAAGACGAGAGACAAATGCAGCCGCTGCAGCACACGGCGGCCCCCCCCCCATCATCCCATCCCCCCGCAGCACACTCACCATTACCTGGAATATAAAGCTGGTCCAGTTTGCATCCATTATTGCAGAAAAAAAAATAAAATCTCTTATTTTTTTTTTATATATAAATATAGTGTGGTGCTCCTGTGCGCCCCCCTCTCCTGGCTGAGGACGCCCCCTCCCTCCTGGCAGCTCGCTCTCCGGCAGATCACTGCCCCCTAAAGGCTGAGACGTTTTTTTCTCCTGATTTAAACGAGGGAAAAAAAAAATCCCCTATAAAATACACAGGGCATGGAATAAAGAATGATCAGGGCTGCGGTGACATCATGGCCCCCTCCCTCCAGAGCCTCCTCCTCCTCCTGCAACACTCACTGGGGGGGCTTTGTTCCCCTCTTCTTCTCCCCCCCCCCTCCCCAAATCTCTCCGCTCCCTCCTCCCCTTGCGGATTATTTGTGCATTATTTACTATCCAAAATATGGCAGCGACTGTGACCTTTCACCCTGCGGCTTCCCAGCCCCCATCCGCAAAAAAAAAAAAAAAAAAACCCCAAAAATATCAGAAATCCGCAGCAGGTGACAACACCGGGGCAGCAGCAGGTCACAACACCGGGGCGGCGGCTGCAGCGGAGCGGCCGCAGATAATAGCACAGACTCGGCCGCTTTGCAACATTGTAGCTTTTTTTTTTTTTTTTCTCCCCTTTTGCTGCAGATTTGGACTGAACTAAAGATAAACAAGGGAGGGGGGAGCGAGCTGAGCAAGATGGAGGCCGAGCATTGTGTGACGCCGAGGAGAAGGGGCGGCCGCGCCGGGAAACCCGCTCCTCACTCACCAGCGGCCCACAGGGGGGGTCCCCGCTGCGACAAAGCTGCTCCGCCCGCCCCCCACCCTGCGACAAACACCACCTGCGACAAACACCACCTGCGGCCACGAGGAGGAAGCGCGGAGACTGCGAGAGCGGCCCGAGCACAGACACCCCCCCCTCCCTGCGCCGCGATGGTCTCGTCCGCCTGCATTGATGAGCAGCTCGCCTCTTAAAGGGGAAGGAGACGCGCTTCCTCCTCCCTCTGGGCTCAAATATTTATGTGCCGGCTGACGCAGAGGGCGCTCATTCTTGTTAAAGGGGCAGCGTCTCCTATTGCTGCCGGCTGCTGCATTCCTCACAATGGCGGCTGCAGGGGGTGAGGGGCTGCACTGTCAGGATACACCTGATCTATAAAGTCTTACATGTTTTATTATGGACGTAATGATTTATAGGATCAGAAAACTGCAGACGCCGCGGGTCCCGTTACTGGAGCGTTGTATGCAGGCTCCTGGTTTATTACATGCCCCCCGCATCCTGTCCTCACAGCCCCCCAGGCTTCTGATCACCATTATTGGCACCCCTGGTACAATATCTTCAGAAATAAATGGAAATGTACCAAAGTTATGTCCTCAGGATTTTTGAATTAGGGATTCAAAGTAATAAAACAATAAAACATTGTTTTTCAATTTCCATGTTGCAATTTCAAAGAAGAAACTGAATAAACAGAATGTGTAGCAGTGAAGACCCCTTTAATTAATACTTGGTTGCCCCATGATTAATACTTGGTTGCCCCCCTGATTAATACTTGGTTGCCCTCCTGATTAATACTTGGTTGCCCCCCTGATTAATACTTGGTTGCCCTCCTGATTAATACTTGGTTGCCCCCCTGATTAATTCTTGGTTGCCCTCCTGATTAATACTTGGTTGCCCCCCCTGATTAATACTTGGTTGCACTCCTGATTAATACTTGGTTGCCCTCCTAATTAATACTTGGTTGCCCTCCTGATTAATACTTGGTTGCCCCCTGATTAATACTTGGTTGCCCCCTGATTAATACTTGGTTGCCCTCCTAATTAATACTTGGTTGCCCTCTTGATTAATACTTGGTTGCCCTCCTAATTAATACTTGGTTGCCCCCTGATTAATACTTGGTTGCCCCCTGATTAATACTTGGTTGCCCCCCTGATTAATACTTGGTTGCCCTCCTAATTAATACTTGGTTGCCCTCCTGATTAATACTTGGTTGCCCTCCTAATTAATACTTGGTTGCCCTCCTAATTAATACTTGGTTGCCCCCCTGATTAATTCTTGGTTGCCCTCCTGATTAATACTTGGTTGCCCTCCTAATTAATACTTGGTTGCCCTCCTAATTAATACTTGGTTGCCCTCCTAATTAATACTGGGTTGCCCCCTGATTAATACTTGGTTACCCCCCTGATTAATACTTGGTTGCCCTCCTAATTAATACTTGGTTGCCCTCCTAATTAATACTGGGTTGCCCCCTGATTAATACTTGGTTGCCCTCCTAATTAATACTTGGTTGCCCTCCTAATTAATACTTGGTTGCCCTCCTAATTAATACTGGGTTGCCCCCTGATTAATACTTGGTTGCCCTCCTGATTAATACTTGGTTGCCCTCCTAATTAATACTTGGTTGCCCTCCTAATTAATACTGGGTTGCCCCCTGATTAATACTTGGTTGCCCTCCTAATTAATACTTGGTTGCCCCCCTGATTAATACTTGGTTGCCCTCCTAATTAATACTTGGTTGCCCTCCTAATTAATACTGGGTTGCCCCCTGATTAATACTTGGTTGCCCTCCTAATTAATACTTGGTTGCCCTCCTAATTAATACTTGGTTGCCCTCCTAATTAATACTGGGTTGCCCCCTGATTAATACTTGGTTGCCCCCCTGATTAATACTTGGTTGCCCTCCTAATTAATACTTGGTTGCCCCCCTGATTAATACTTGGTTGCCCCACCTAATTAATACTTGGTCGCCCTCCTGATTAATACTTGGTTGCCCTCCTAATTAATACTTGGTTGCCCCATGATTAATACTTGGTTGCCCTCCTAATTAATACTTGGTTGCCCTCCTAATTAATACTTGGTTGCCCTCCTGATTAATACTTGGTTGCCCTCCTAATTAATACTTGGTTGCCCTCCTGATTAATACTTGGTTGCCCCCCCTGATTAATACTTGGTTGCCCCCTGATTAATACATGGTTGCCCTCCTAATTAATACTTGGTTGCCCTCCTGATTAATACTTGGTTGCCCTCCTAATTAATACTTGGTTGCCCCCTGATTAATACTTGGTTGCCCCCCTGATTAATACTTGGTTGCCCCCCTGATTAATACTTGGTTGCCCTCCTAATTAATACTTGGTTGCCCCCCTGATTAATACTTGGTTGCCCTCCTGATTAATACTTGGTTGCCCTCCTAATTAATACTTGGTTGCCCTCCTAATTAATACTTGGTTGCCCCCCTGATTAATTCTTGGTTGCCCTCCTGATTAATACTTGGTTGCCCTCCTAATTAATACTTGGTTGCCCTCCTAATTAATACTGGGTTGCCCCCTGATTAATACTTGGTTGCCCTCCTAATTAATACTTGGTTTCCCTCCTAATTAATACTTGATTGCCCCCCTGATTAATACTTGGTTGCCCTCCTAATTAATACTTGGTTGCCCTCCTGATTAATACTTGGTTGCCCCCCTGATTAATACTTGGTTGCCCCCCTGATTAATACTTGGTTGCCCTCCTGATTAATACTTGGTTGCCCTCCTAATTAATACTTGGTTGCCCCCCTGATTAATTCTTGGTTGCCCTCCTGATTAATACTTGGTTGCCCCCCCTGATTAATACTTGGTTGCCCTCCTGATTAATACTTGGTTGCCCTCCTAATTAATACTTGGTTGCCCTTCTGATTAATACTTGGTTGCCCCCTGATTAATACTTGGTTGCCCCCTGATTAATACTTGGTTGCCCTCCTAATTAATACTTGGTTGCCCTCCTGATTAATACTTGGTTGCCCTCCTAATTAATACTTGGTTGCCCCCTGATTAATACTTGGTTGCCCCCCTGATTAATACTTGGTTGCCCTCCTAATTAATACTTGGTTGCCCCCCTGATTAATACTTGGTTGCCCTCCTGATTAATACTTGGTTGCCCTCCTAATTAATACTTGGTTGCCCCCCTGATTAATTCTTGGTTGCCCTCCTGATTAATACTTGGTTGCCCTCCTAATTAATACTTGGTTGCCCTCCTAATTAATACTTGGTTGCCCTCCTAATTAATACTGGGTTGCCCCCTGATTAATACTTGGTTGCCCCCCTGATTAATACTTGGTTGCCCTCCTAATTAATACTTGGTTGCCCTCCTAATTAATACTGGGTTGCCCCCTGATTAATACTTGGTTGCCCTCCTAATTAATACTTGGTTGCCCTCCTAATTAATACTTGGTTGCCCTCCTAATTAATACTTGTGTGATGAAAGCCGGCCGGTGGGTGCAGCTCTCTGGCGCCCCCTTACCTCTCAGGTCAGTCAAGGTACTGCACCTAGAGAAAGTAGTGCCAGGAAGCTGCAACCAGCGCAGGGAACACGGTAGTGTGTTATCCCTTCAACGTCACTAAACCGTAACGTCACTACACAGCACAACTCGCTAGCGCCCTCTTAGCCTCAGGTCAGTCAAGGAACTGCACCTAGGATAAGCGGTCGCCAGGGAGACTGTCCTGTAACCTACTGGGTATCGGGGCCCTCTGTAGTGAGGGCGGTATATATATCTTCCTTGGCCGCGCCAGGAATATATATATCTGAACCTCCGACCGTCACTACCAGCCTTCCCCAATCCCCAGTTGGTATGCTGCCACCAGTCCCTATTTTAGATATACGCCCAGTCCGTGAATGGGCCTATATCGGGTCAGGAACCAACCCTGGGTAGCGTTTTTGGCTTGAGCCGAGCTCACACGGACGTGCGTTCGTTATGCAGAATAAAAGGCAGGCCCACAATTACTTGAGGTAATTGATTATAATAATACACTAGATACACGATATACAACTAAATATACACAGGTATAAGGTCAGGCTAAACTATACAACAATGGAATACAACACACAGAATCACCACAGCATATCAGTTACCGGTTTCTTGATTTTCTTGTGACGCAGGGAGAGGATTCTGCGGTCGCAGGCACGGTTCTTTGTTACAGGCTGAGGCCTACCACCGCATGGTCAAACTGCTCCTCCCCTTGGTGGCCTCAGCTGGTGCTCAGATGTTCAGCACACCACTCTTGGGTCAAAAACTGACTTGTCTCTTGTCTGTCCTGCTATCTTACCTGCCCCGTCCCGCCCACTGCTGGTGAGGTCAGCTGGCTCAGTCTCCACCCTCAGGTCTAACTTCGATCAGAAGCCCAAATTCTATGGAACCCAATAACTTCTTCTGGGATGGTCTCATGATACCCCCAGGGGTTCCCATGGATTCGGGCCGCCGTAACCGACCTTTTGATATCAATTATGATACCATACGGTCCTCAGGAATGGCTCCGCGCTATATCTTGGCTTCCAGAGCACGTACAAACGTCTACCGCGGAGGCTTGTGTGCGCAATGGCTCCGGGACGCCGTGATATTTTTTTATTGGCCCATCCCACGCAACATGCGTGTACTATTCATGTTTCTATATCTTATGCCTCCATGCTTGTGACAGACAAAGAAACTAGTCCTATGGGACAAATGGTCAGGTACAGATAGACGAAGCACCCCCCCCTGCTGGCTGTGTTTCCTCTCGAAGTCTTTGAAGCTCCTAGCATTCAAGTGTTAAGTAGGCTTCTTATCTTACAGGAGCCTGGATGGGGGGAAACTATCTAGTTGACGTTTTAACAGAAGGTCCCAAGGGTGGGGGCTGCTGAAGTGTGGCCATCCCTGGATATGATTTATCATTACCAAGATGGCGGCTACAGGTTCATCACAACTTGGTTGCCCCCTGATTAATACTTGGTTGCCCTCCTGATTAATACTTGGTTGCCCTCCTAATTAATACTTGGTTGCCCTCCTAATTAATACTGGGTTGCCCCCTGATTAATACTTGGTTGCCCTCCTAATTAATACTTGGTTGCCCTCCTAATTAATACTTGGTTGCCCCCCCTGATTAATACTTGGTTGCCCTCCTAATTAATACTTGGTTGCCCTCCTAATTAATACTGGGTTGCCCCCTGATTAATACTTGGTTGCCCTCCTAATTAATACTTGGTTGCCCTCCTAATTAATACTTGGTTGCCCTCCTAATTAATACTGGGTTGCCCCCTGATTAATACTTGGTTGCCCCCCTGATTAATACTTGGTTGCCCTCCTAATTAATACTTGGTTGCCCCCCTGATTAATACTTGGTTGCCCCACCTAATTAATACTTGGTTGCCCTCCTGATTAATACTTGGTTGCCCTCCTAATTAATACTTGGTTGCCCCATGATTAATACTTGGTTGCCCTCCTAATTAATACTTGGTTGCCCTCCTAATTAATACTTGGTTGCCCTCCTGATTAATACTTGGTTGCCCTCCTAATTAATACTTGGTTGCCCTCCTGATTAATACTTGGTTGCCCCCCCTGATTAATACTTGGTTGCCCCCTGATTAATACATGGTTGCCCTCCTAATTAATACTTGGTTGCCCTCCTGATTAATACTTGGTTGCCCTCCTAATTAATACTTGGTTGCCCCCTGATTAATACTTGGTTGCCCCCCTGATTAATACTTGGTTGCCCCCCTGATTAATAGTTGGTTGCCCTCCTAATTAATACTTGGTTGCCCCCCTGATTAATACTTGGTTGCCCTCCTGATTAATACTTGGTTGCCCTGCTAATTAATACTTGGTTGCCCTCCTAATTAATACTTGGTTGCCCCCCTGATTAATTCTTGGTTGCCCTCCTGATTAATACTTGGTTGCCCTCCTAATTAATACTTGGTTGCCCTCCTAATTAATACTGGGTTGCCCCCTGATTAATACTTGGTTGCCCTCCTAATTAATACTTGGTTTCCCTCCTAATTAATACTTGATTGCCCCCCTGATTAATACTTGGTTGCCCTCCTAATTAATACTTGGTTGCCCTCCTAATTAATACTGGGTTGCCCCCTGATTAATACTTGGTTGCCCTCCTAATTAATACTTGGTTGCCCTCCTAATTAATACTTGGTTGCCCTCCTAATTAATACTGGGTTGCCCCCTAATTAATACTTGGTTGCCCCCCTGATTAATACTTGGTTGCCCTCCTAATTAATACTTGGTTGCCCCCCTGATTAATACTTGGTTGCCCCACCTAATTAATACTTGGTTGCCCTCCTGATTAATACTTGGTTGCCCTCCTAATTAATACTTGGTTGCCCTCCTAATTAATACTTGGTTGCCCCCCTGATTAATTCTTGGTTGCCCTCCTGATTAATACTTGGTTGCCCCCCTGATTAATACTTGGTTGCCCTCCTGATTAATACTTGGTTGCCCTCCTAATTAATACTTGGTTGCCCCCTGATTAATACTTGGTTGCCCCCCTGATTAATACTTGGTTGCCCTCCTAATTAATACTTGGTTGCCCCCCTGATTAATACTTGGTTGCCCCACCTAATTAGTACTTGGTTGCCCTCCTGATTAATACTTGGTTGCCCTCCTAATTAATACTTGGTTGCCCTCCTGATTAATACTTGGTTGCCCTCCTGATTAATACTTGGTTGCCCTCCTAATTAATACTTGGTTGCCCTCCTAATTAATACTGGGTTGCCCCCTGATTAATACTTGGTTGCCCCCCTGATTAATAATTGGTTGCCCTCCTAATTAATACTTGGTTGCCCCCCTGATTAATACTTGGTTGCCCCACCTAATTAATACTTGGTTGCCCCCCTGATTAATACTTGGTTGCCCTCCTAATTAATACTTGGTTGCCCACCTAATTAATACTTGGTTGCCCCCCTGATTAATTCTTGGTTGCCCTCCTGATTAATACTTGGTTGCCCCCCCTGATTAATACTTGGTTGCCCTCCTGATTAATACTTGGTTGCCCTCCTAATTAATACTTGGTTGCCCTCCTGATTAATACTTGATTGCCCCCTGATTAATACTTGGTTGCCCCGCTGATTAATACTTGGTTGCCCTCATGATTAATACTTGGTTGCCCCCTGATTAATACTTGGTTGCCCCGCTGATTAATACTTGGTTGCCCCCCTGATTAATACTTGGTTGCCCTCCTAATTAATACTTGGTTGCCCCCCTGATTAACACTTGGTTGCCTCCTAATTAATACTTGGTTGCCCTCCTAATTAATACTTGGTTGCGACCCTGATTAATACTTGGTTGCCCTCCTGATTAATAATTGGTTGCCCTCCTGATTAATACTTGGTTGCCCTCCTAATTAATACTTGGTTGCCCTCCTGATTAATACTTGGTTGCCCTCCTAATTAATACTTGGTTGCCTTCCTGATTAATACTTGGTTGCCCTCCTGATTAATACTTGGTTGCCCTCTTAATTAATACTTGGTTGCCCTCCTGATTAATACTTGGTTGCCCCCCTGATTAATACTTGGTTGCCCTCCTGATTAATACTTGGTTGCCCTCCTGATTAATACTTGGTTGCCCTCCTAATTAATACTTGGTTGCCCTCCTGATTAATACTTGGTAGCCCTCCTAATTAATACTTGGTTGCCCCCCTGATTAATACTTGGTTGCCCCCTGATTAATACTTGGTTGCCCTCCTAATTAATACTGGGTTGCCCCCCTGATTAATACTTGGTTGCCCCCTGATTAATACTTGGTTGCCCCCGGATTAATACTTGGTTGCCCCCTGATTAATACTTGGTTGCCCTCCTGATTAATACTTGGTTGCCCTCCTAATTAATACTTGGTTGCCCTCCTGATTAATACTTGGTTGCCCTCCTGATTAATACTTGGTTGCCCTCCTAATACTTGGTTGCCCTCCTAATTAATACTGGGTTGCCCCCTGATTAATACTTGGTTGCCCCCCTGATTAATACTTGGTTGCCCTCCTAATTAATACTTGGTTGCCCTCCTGATTAATACTTGGTTGCCCTCCTAATTAATACTTGGTTGCCCTCCTAATTAATACTTGGTTGCCCCCCTGATTAATTCTTGGTTGCCCTCCTGATTAATACTTGGTTGCCCCCCCTGATTAATACTTGGTTGCCCTCCTGATTAATACTTGGTTGCCCTCCTAATTAATACTTGGTTGCCCTCCTGATTAATACTTGATTGCCCCCTGATTAATACTTGGTTGCCCCGCTGATTAATACTTGCTTGCCCCCCTGATTAATACTTGGTTGCCCCCTGATTAATACTTGGTTGCCCCCCTGATTAATACTTGGTTGCCCTCCTAATTAATACTTGGTTGCCCCCCTGATTAACACTTGGTTGCCTCCTAATTAATACTTGGTTGCCCTCCTAATTAATACTTGGTTGCCCCCCTGATTAATACTTGGTTGCCCTCCTGATTAATAATTGGTTGCCCTCCTGATTAATACTTGGTTGCCCTCCTAATTAATACTTGGTTGCCCTCCTGATTAATACTTGGTTGCCCTCCTAATTAATACTTGGTTGCCTTCCTGATTAATACTTGGTTGCCCCCCTGATTAATACTTGGTTGCCCTCTTAATTAATACTTGGTTGTCCTCCTGATTAATACTTGGTTGCCCCCCTGATTAATACTTGGTTGCCCTCCTGATTAATACTTGGTTGCCCTCCTGATTAATACTTGGTTGCCCTCCTAATTAATACTTGGTTGCCCTCCTGATTAATACTTGGTTGCCCTCCTAATTAATACTTGGTTGCCCCCCTGATTAATACTTGGTTGCCCCCTGATTAATACTTGGTTGCCCTCCTGATTAATACTTGGTTGCCCTCCTAATTAATACTTGGTTGCCCCCCTGATTAATACTTGGTTGCCCCCCTGATTAATACTTGGTTGCCCCCTGATTAATACTTGGTTGCCCCCTGATTAATACTTGGTTGCCCTCCTGATTAATACTTGGTTGCCCTCCTAATTAATACTTGGTTGCCCTCCTAATTAATACTTGGTTGCCCCCCTGATTAATACTTGGTTGCCCTCCTGATTAATACTTGGTTGCCCCCCTGATTAATACTTGGTTGCCCTCCTGATTAATACTTGGTCGCCCTCCTGATTAATACTTGGTTGCCCTCCTAATTAATACTTGGTTGCCCCATGATTAATACTTGGTTGCCCTCCTAATTAATACTTGGTTGCCCTCCTGATTAATACTTGGTTGCCCTCCTAATTAATACTTGGTTGCCCTCCTGATTAATACTTGGTTGCCCCCCCTGATTAATACTTGGTTGCCCCCTGATTAATACATGGTTGCCCTCCTAATTAATACTTGGTTGCCCTCCTGATTAATACTTGGTTGCCCTCCTAATTAATACTTGGTTGCCCCCTGATTAATACTTGGTTGCCCCCCTGATTAATACTTGGTTGCCCCCCTGATTAATACTTGGTTGCCCTCCTAATTAATACTTGGTTGCCCCCCTGATTAATACTTGGTTGCCCTCCTGATTAATACTTGGTTGCCCTCCTAATTAATACTTGGTTGCCCTCCTAATTAATACTTGGTTGCCCCCCTGATTAATTCTTGGTTGCCCTCCTGATTAATACTTGGTTGCCCTCCTAATTAATACTTGGTTGCCCTCCTAATTAATACTGGGTTGCCCCCTGATTAATACTTGGTTGCCCTCCTAATTAATACTTGGTTTCCCTCCTAATTAATACTTGATTGCCCCCCTGATTAATACTTGGTTGCCCTCCTAATTAATACTTGGTTGCCCTCCTGATTAATACTTGGTTGCCCCCCTGATTAATACTTGGTTGCCCCCCTGATTAATACTTGGTTGCCCTCCTGATTAATACTTGGTTGCCCTCCTAATTAATACTTGGTTGCCCCCCTGATTAATTCTTGGTTGCCCTCCTGATTAATACTTGGTTGCCCCCCCTGATTAATACTTGGTTGCCCTCCTGATTAATACTTGGTTGCCCTCCTAATTAATACTTGGTTGCCCTTCTGATTAATACTTGGTTGCCCCCTGATTAATACTTGGTTGCCCCCTGATTAATACTTGGTTGCCCTCCTAATTAATACTTGGTTGCCCTCCTGATTAATACTTGGTTGCCCTCCTAATTAATACTTGGTTGCCCCCTGATTAATACTTGGTTGCCCCCCTGATTAATACTTGGTTGCCCTCCTAATTAATACTTGGTTGCCCCCCTGATTAATACTTGGTTGCCCTCCTGATTAATACTTGGTTGCCCTCCTAATTAATACTTGGTTGCCCCCCTGATTAATTCTTGGTTGCCCTCCTGATTAATACTTGGTTGCCCTCCTAATTAATACTTGGTTGCCCTCCTAATTAATACTTGGTTGCCCTCCTAATTAATACTGGGTTGCCCCCTGATTAATACTTGGTTGCCCTCCTAATTAATACTTGGTTGCCCTCCTAATTAATACTTGGTTGCCCTCCTAATTAATACTTGGTTGCCCCCTGATTAATACTTGGTTGCCCTCCTGATTAATACTTGGTTGCCCTCCTAATTAATACTTGGTTGCCCTCCTAATTAATACTTGGTTGCCCCCTGATTAATACTTGGTTGCCCTCCTGATTAATACTTGGTTGCCCTCCTAATTAATACTTGGTTGCCCTCCTAATTAATACTGGGTTGCCCCCTGATTAATACTTGGTTGCCCTCCTAATTAATACTTGGTTGCCCTCCTAATTAATACTTGGTTGCCCCCCTGATTAATACTTGGTTGCCCTCCTAATTAATACTTGGTTGCCCTCCTAATTAATACTGGGTTGCCCCCTGATTAATACTTGGTTGCCCTCCTAATTAATACTTGGTTGCCCTCCTAATTAATACTTGGTTGCCCTCCTAATTAATACTGGGTTGCCCCCTGATTAATACTTGGTTGCCCCCCTGATTAATACTTGGTTGCCCTCCTAATTAATACTTGGTTGCCCCCTGATTAATACATGGTTGCCCTCCTAATTAATACTTGGTTGCCCTCCTGATTAATACTTGGTTGCCCTCCTAATTAATACTTGGTTGCCCCCTGATTAATACTTGGTTGCCCCCCTGATTAATACTTGGTTGCCCCCCTGATTAATACTTGGTTGCCCTCCTAATTAATACTTGGTTGCCCCCCTGATTAATACTTGGTTGCCCTCCTGATTAATACTTGGTTGCCCTGCTAATTAATACTTGGTTGCCCTCCTAATTAATACTTGGTTGCCCCCCTGATTAATTCTTGGTTGCCCTCCTGATTAATACTTGGTTGCCCTCCTAATTAATACTTGGTTGCCCTCCTAATTAATACTGGGTTGCCCCCTGATTAATACTTGGTTGCCCTCCTAATTAATACTTGGTTTCCCTCCTAATTAATACTTGATTGCCCCCCTGATTAATACTTGGTTGCCCTCCTAATTAATACTTGGTTGCCCTCCTAATTAATACTGGGTTGCCCCCTGATTAATACTTGGTTGCCCTCCTAATTAATACTTGGTTGCCCTCCTAATTAATACTTGGTTGCCCTCCTAATTAATACTGGGTTGCCCCCTAATTAATACTTGGTTGCCCCCCTGATTAATACTTGGTTGCCCTCCTAATTAATACTTGGTTGCCCCCCTGATTAATACTTGGTTGCCCCACCTAATTAATACTTGGTTGCCCTCCTGATTAATACTTGGTTGCCCTCCTAATTAATACTTGGTTGCCCTCCTAATTAATACTTGGTTGCCCCCCTGATTAATTCTTGGTTGCCCTCCTGATTAATACTTGGTTGCCCCCCTGATTAATACTTGGTTGCCCTCCTGATTAATACTTGGTTGCCCTCCTAATTAATACTTGGTTGCCCCCTGATTAATACTTGGTTGCCCCCCTGATTAATACTTGCTTGCCCTCCTAATTAATACTTGGTTGCCCCCCTGATTAATACTTGGTTGCCCCACCTAATTAGTACTTGGTTGCCCTCCTGATTAATACTTGGTTGCCCTCCTAATTAATACTTGGTTGCCCTCCTGATTAATACTTGGTTGCCCTCCTGATTAATACTTGGTTGCCCTCCTAATTAATACTTGGTTGCCCTCCTAATTAATACTGGGTTGCCCCCTGATTAATACTTGGTTGCCCCCCTGATTAATAATTGGTTGCCCTCCTAATTAATACTTGGTTGCCCCCCTGATTAATACTTGGTTGCCCCACCTAATTAATACTTGGTTGCCCTCCTGATTAATACTTGGTTGCCCTCCTAATTAATACTTGGTTGCCCACCTAATTAATACTTGGTTGCCCCCCTGATTAATTCTTGGTTGCCCTCCTGATTAATACTTGGTTGCCCCCCCTGATTAATACTTGGTTGCCCTCCTGATTAATACTTGGTTGCCCTCCTAATTAATACTTGGTTGCCCTCCTGATTAATACTTGATTGCCCCCTGATTAATACTTGGTTGCCCCGCTGATTAATACTTGGTTGCCCTCATGATTAATACTTGGTTGCCCCCTGATTAATACTTGGTTGCCCCGCTGATTAATACTTGGTTGCCCCCCTGATTAATACTTGGTTGCCCTCCTAATTAATACTTGGTTGCCCCCCTGATTAACACTTGGTTGCCTCCTAATTAATACTTGGTTGCCCTCCTAATTAATACTTGGTTGCGACCCTGATTAATACTTGGTTGCCCTCCTGATTAATAATTGGTTGCCCTCCTGATTAATACTTGGTTGCCCTCCTAATTAATACTTGGTTGCCCTCCTGATTAATACTTGGTTGCCCTCCTAATTAATACTTGGTTGCCTTCCTGATTAATACTTGGTTGCCCTCCTGATTAATACTTGGTTGCCCTCTTAATTAATACTTGGTTGCCCTCCTGATTAATACTTGGTTGCCCCCCTGATTAATACTTGGTTGCCCTCCTGATTAATACTTGGTTGCCCTCCTGATTAATACTTGGTTGCCCTCCTAATTAATACTTGGTTGCCCTCCTGATTAATACTTGGTAGCCCTCCTAATTAATACTTGGTTGCCCCCCTGATTAATACTTGGTTGCCCCCTGATTAATACTTGGTTGCCCTCCTAATTAATACTGGGTTGCCCCCCTGATTAATACTTGGTTGCCCCCTGATTAATACTTGGTTGCCCCCGGATTAATACTTGGTTGCCCCCTGATTAATACTTGGTTGCCCTCCTGATTAATACTTGGTTGCCCTCCTAATTAATACTTGGTTGCCCTCCTGATTAATACTTGGTTGCCCTCCTGATTAATACTTGGTTGCCCTCCTAATACTTGGTTGCCCTCCTAATTAATACTGGGTTGCCCCCTGATTAATACTTGGTTGCCCCCCTGATTAATACTTGGTTGCCCTCCTAATTAATACTTGGTTGCCCCCCTGATTAATACTTGGTTGCCCCACCTAATTAATACTTGGTTGCCCTCCTGATTAATACTTGGTTGCCCTCCTAATTAATACTTGGTTGCCCTCCTAATTAATACTTGGTTGCCCCCCTGATTAATTCTTGGTTGCCCTCCTGATTAATACTTGGTTGCCCCCCCTGATTAATACTTGGTTGCCCTCCTGATTAATACTTGGTTGCCCTCCTAATTAATACTTGGTTGCCCTCCTGATTAATACTTGATTGTCCCCCTGATTAATACTTGGTTGCCCCGCTGATTAATACTTGCTTGCCCCCCTGATTAATACTTGGTTGCCCTCATGATTAATACTTGGTTGCCCCCTGATTAATACTTGGTTGCCCCCCTGATTAATACTTGGTTGCCCTCCTAATTAATACTTGGTTGCCCCCCTGATTAACACTTGGTTGCCTCCTAATTAATACTTGGTTGCCCTCCTAATTAATACTTGGTTGCCCCCCTGATTAATACTTGGTTGCCCTCCTGATTAATAATTGGTTGCCCTCCTGATTAATACTTGGTTGCCCTCCTAATTAATACTTGGTTGCCCTCCTGATTAATACTTGGTTGCCCTCCTAATTAATACTTGGTTGCCTTCCTGATTAATACTTGGTTGCCCCCCTGATTAATACTTGGTTGCCCTCTTAATTAATACTTGGTTGTCCTCCTGATTAATACTTGGTTGCCCCCCTGATTAATACTTGGTTGCCCTCCTGATTAATACTTGGTTGCCCTCCTGATTAATACTTGGTTGCCCTCCTAATTAATACTTGGTTGCCCTCCTGATTAATACTTGGTTGCCCTCCTAATTAATACTTGGTTGCCCCCCTGATTAATACTTGGTTGCCCCCTGATTAATACTTGGTTGCCCCCTGATTAATACTTGGTTGCCCTCCTAATTAATACTTGGTTGCCCCCCTGATTAATACTTGGTTGCCCCCCTGATTAATACTTGGTTGCCCCCTGATTAATACTTGGTTGCCCCCTGATTAATACTTGGTTGCCCTCCTGATTAATACTTGGTTGCCCTCCTAATTAATACTTGGTTGCCCTCCTGATTAATACTTGGTTGCCCTCCTAATTAATACTTGGTTGCCCTCCTAATTAATACTTGGTTGCCCTCCTGATTAATACTTGGTTGCCCCCTGATTAATACTTGGTTGCCCTCCTGATTAATACTTGGTTGCCCTCCTAATTAATACTTGGTTGCCTTCCTGATTAATACTTGGTTGCCCCCCTGATTAATACTTGGTTGCCCTCTTAATTAATACTTGGTTGTCCTCCTGATTAATACTTGGTTGCCCCCCTGATTAATACTTGGTTGCCCTCCTGATTAATACTTGGTTGCCCTCCTGATTAATACTTGGTTGCCCTCCTAATTAATACTTGGTTGCCCTCCTGATTAATACTTGGTTGCCCTCCTAATTAATACTTGGTTGCCCCCCTGATTAATACTTGGTTGCCCCCTGATTAATACTTGGTTGCCCCCTGATTAATACTTGGTTGCCCTCCTGATTAATACTTGGTTGCCCTCCTAATTAATACTTGGTTGCCCTCCTGATTAATACTTGGTTGCCCTCCTAATTAATACTTGGTTGCCCTCCTAATTAATACTTGGTTGCCCTCCTGATTAATACTTGGTTGCCCCCTGATTAATACTTGGTTGCCCTCCTGATTAATACTTGGTTGCCCTCCTAATTAATACTTGGTTGCCCCCTGATTAATACTTGGTTGCCCCCTGATTAATACTTGGTTGCCCCACCTAATTAATACTTGGTTGCCCACACTTTGGCATTGCTGGCAGCCTCCACACGTTTCTTGTAGCCATCTATAAGCTCCTTCTCTTCTCAGCTGGAGTTTTCTCCCATCATCCTTTGCTGTTTGTTCGAGCTCCTGAATGTTTGCAAGTTCTTTTTCCCAGTGACAGATTTCAGCTCATCCCAAAGATTTTCACTGGGATTGAGTTCAGGACTCATTAGTGGCCATTTTTAAAGCAGTCCATTTTTTCTTTTTCAACCATTCCTGTGTACTTTTGGATTTGTGCTTTGGGTCATTGTCTTGCTGGAGGACCCATGATCTTTGACTCAAACCAAGTTTTCTTACACTAGGTAGGACATTTCGCTCTAAAATCTCTTGATAATTCTCTGATTTCATGATTTCTGTGATACGGTCAAGGCCACCAGTTCCAGACACAGCAAAGCAACCCCACAGCATTATGGATCCTCCACCATGCTTAACTGTTGGTAAGGTGTTCTTTTCCTTATAAGCTTCATTGCCGCCGTCTGTAAACAAACTGTTGCTTTGCATTGCCAAAAAGCTCTATTTTTGTTTCTTCTGTCCACAGAACATTTTCCCGGAAGGATTGTGGTTTGTCAAGATACTCTTTGGCAAAGATCAGTCGTTCCTTTTTATGTCTTTCAGCAATGGTTTCTTCCTTGGCCTTCGCCCATAAAGCTCTGCTTGGTTTAGTGTGCGGCGTATGGTACTTTTGGAAACCATGACCCCAGACTGTTCCAGGTTGGCCTTCAGGTTTTTGGATGTTTGACGTGGTGTTTTTTCCACCATTCGCACCAATGTCGGTATCTAATCACCCAGCTTTCCAACTGTGTGAGAAACCTTATCTCCTCTATTCACTAACTCGGTATGTTTGTAAGCGTACCTTGTATGACCTCTGCTCACCACGTTTCTTTATGACCGACCTGTTTTTACTTTGCCTGTGTTTTATATCCTGCATCTGGCTCAATTTGTAATTATCTGATAAAAATGGGTCAGAAGCCTCTCCCCTCTGCACCTCACCTGAATGCATTTGCTAGCATATATATTATGAATATTGAGTCTGCTGACGTAGTCTGCCCAGTGTGTATTGGACAAGTGTGATGAAGTGAATTAGACCTGAATGGGAACTGAAGTAAACTGGTTACCCAGGTGAAGTAAACAATGTTTCTGTTTGTTTTCACTCTCTCCCCTATAGTCCTCCACTTTCTACTAACCCCCCTAATCCCTACACCAAGTAAGGAACTCTTCATCTCTCCTTCCATCCTCCCCATCCATCTCACCTTCTCCTCAAAACTATTCCTCAACGTTCAATCCTGTGTGTCCAAACACAGACAGCCACCTCATGCCCTCTCCTGCTCCGCCTCACTGCGATATCTCCCCAAATCCTGGTCCTCCTCACCACATCCCTACAGTCACTTCTACCTCTCATCCATGATCTATCACAAACTCTCGCAACCTTTGTAACCTTATACCCATCCACACAGCCCCCGCTTCCCCAGTCCCACTAACAAGAGCTCTATGAAACGATCGCTCCGTCTGCAACAAACTTTCCACATTCATGATCTTTTCATTACTAACAAACTTTCCTTCCTTGGCATCACCAAAACCTGGCTCACCCCCTCTGACACGGTCTCTCCAGCTGCACTTTCTTACGGTGGATTCCATCTTTCCCACACACCCCGCCCCATTGGCAAGCATGGTGGAGGAGTAGGTTTCTCCTGTCAGATAGCTGCTCCTTCTCCCATATCCCACTGCCGCCCTCCTTTACTTTTCCCTCTTTTGAGGTGCACTGTGTGCGCATCGACTCCCCCTCCAACTGGCTGTCATTTACCGCCCCCCAGGACCAGCCACCACTTTCTTCGACCACTTCACCACCTGGCTACTTCACTTCCTTTCCGCTGACATCCCCACTATCATCATGGGTGACTTCAACATTCCCATTGACACTTCCCTCTCAGCTGTCTCTAACATCCTATCCCTCACTTCCTCCTTTGGCCTCACTCAGTGGTCTTCTGCAGCCACTCACAAAGATGGCCACACACTGGACCCCATTCTCACCCACCTCTGTTCCCCATCTAACCTCTCTAACTCACCTCTTTCTGACCACAACTTACATTCTTTGCCCACTCCTCTCCAGGGCAACAATCCCCACTCCACAAACTTGCACAGCCTCGCAGAAATCTTAAACATGACCTACACTCACTCTCTTAATCCCTCCTCTCTCTTACACACATAAATTCCTTACACGATGCAGATGATGCTGCCACTTTATATAACACCACAACAATTGCAGCTCTCAATTCGGTCGCCCCCCCTCACACATACCAAAGCTCGCACAATCAACAGGCAACCCTGGCACACCAATCTGACTAAAGAACTGAGATGGGCCTCCAGGGTTGCTGAATGGAGATGGGAAAAGTCCACTCCAACGAGCATTTCATCGCATTCAAACAATCCCTCACTACTTTCAAGTCCACACTTACTGCAGCCAAGCAAACATACTTCTCATCTCTCATATCCTTCCTGTCCCATAACCCCAAAAAGCTATTCAACACTTTCAATTCTCTCCTCCGACCCCCAGCTCCTCCTCCCTCTCCTCTCATCTCAGCTGAAGACTTTGCCTGCAAGCAGAAGATTGATAACATCAGAGAAAGCTTTTGCCTAAAGTCCCCACAGCCCCTCCTCATATCTACTCAACCCTCCTCCCCCAAAAAGCAGCTTCTCCACCATTACAGATCAACTTTCCTCTTTACTCTCCAAGTCACACCTCACCACCTGTGAACTTGACCCAATCCCGCCCCACCTCATCCCCAACCTTACCACTATCCTCATCCCAACCCTAATCCACCTTCTCAACCTGTCACTAACAGCCGGTGTCTTCCCCTCATGTTTTAAACATGCTGCAATCACACCCATCCTCAAAAAGCCTTCCCTTGATCCATCCTTTCTGTCTAGCTATCGCCACATATCACTTCTCCCTTACGCCTCAAAACTACTGGAACAACACGTCCATTCTGAACTGTCCTCCCACCTCTACTCCTGCTCCCTCTGTGACCGCCTACAATCTGGCTTCCGACCGCACCATTCTACTGAAACTGCCCTGACTAGAGTCACCAGCGACCTACTAACCGCCAAATCCAAACGACACTACTCTGTCCTCCTCCTCCTGGACTTGTCATCTGCCTTTGACACAGTGGACCATTCCCTCTTACTACAGACTCTCATCTCTCGGCATCACAGACTTGGCCCTATCTTGGATCTCCTCATACCTAACAGACAGGACATTGAGTGTCTCCCACACACGCACCACCTCCTCATCTCGCCCCCTATCTGTCGGTGTCTCCCAAGACTCAGTACTAGGACCCCTGCTCTTCTCCATCTACACCTTCGGCCTGGGACAGCTCATAGAGTCTCATGGCTTTCAGTATCACCTCTATGCTGATGACACACAGATCTACCTCTCCGGACCCGATATCTCCTCCTTACTAACCAGAATCCCACAATGTCTGTCCGCCATCTCATCCTTCTTCTCTGACAGATTTCTAAAACTCAACATGGATAAAACAGAATTCATCATCTTTCCACCATCTTATTCATCCCCCCAACTGACCTATCCATCAAAGTCAATCGCTGCCCACTCTCCCGAGTCCCGCAAGCTCGCTGCCTTGGGGTAACCCTGGACTCTAATCTCGCCTTCAAATCTCATATCCAAGCCCTTTCCACTTCCTGCGGACTCCAACTCAAAAATATCTCCCGGATCCGTGCATTCCTCAACCATGAATCTGCAAAAACACTAGTGCACGCCCTCATCATCTCCCGCCTTGACTACTGCAACCTCCTGCTCTGTGGCCTCCCCTCTAACACTCTCGCTCCCCACCAATCTATCCTAAACTCTGCTGCCCGACTAATCCACCTGTCCCCCCGCTATTCCCCGGCCTCTCTTCTCTGTCAATCTCTTCACTGGCTCCCCATTGCTCAGAGACTCCAGTTTAAAACCCTAACCATGGCATACAAAGCCATTCACAACCTGTCTCCTCCATATATCTCCGACCTAGTCTCCCGTTACATACCCGCACGCAACCTCCGATCCTCACAAGATCTCCTTCTCTACTCCCCTCTTATCTCCTCCTCCCACAATCGCATACAAGATTTCTCCCGTGCTTCCCCCCTACTCTGGAACTCTCTACCCCAACACATCAGACTCTCGCCTACCGGGGGAAACCTTCAAAAGGAACCTGAAGACCCACCTCTTCCGACAAGCCTACAACCTGCAGTAACCACCGCTCCACCATACCGCTGCACGACCAGCTCTACCCTCACCTACTGTATCCTCACCCATCCCTTGTAGACTGTGAGCCCTCGTGGGCAGGGTCCTCTCTCGTTTTTGTTCAAGATTATTGTGATTGTTTTTGCTATGTATACCTCTTTTTCACATGTAAAGCGCCATGGAATAAATGGATCTATAACAATAAATAATAATAATAACCTTCAAAGACTTCTCTTGTCAATTTTCCTCTTTCCCCCACATCCAGGGAGTTCTTGATGGTTCCATGCTTGGCAAACTTCTTAATAACCTTGCGCACTGTGGAAACTGGGATATCAAGGTCTTTGGAGCAGGCCTTATACACTTTGGAAGTCTTGTGTTTGCTAATAATAACAGTTCTGATGTTCTCAGACAGCTCCTTTGTCTTCACCATTGTGACAAAGGAACAGGGCCTACCATGTGGCTTTTTAAAATACTGAAGTCATCATTTATTGGCTAATTTATGCCACCAACAATTAATCACAGGTGAATCTCTTTTGTGATTTACCACAGGCGAGTCAAAATGTGTTTCCATACTAAATTAATGTAAAGGTGCCAATACCAGTGACACAGCAAGCTTTAGGATTTTCTATTTTTCCTCCCATTCTTTTTGGTTTTAAATTATTGTTCGTCCTTTGCTCTTTTGTATTTAACACGAGTCTCTATACAAAAAACTTTCACTTGATTCGTTTTTGTTCAGGAGAAATTCCACATTATGCAGTTAAACGTCATGGGGCCAATAACCATGAGCAGGACTGTAGGCTATGTTCACACGTTGCATTTTTGCTGCGTTTTTTTAATGCAAATTTTTTACAGTACCAGCAGTACTTTTCCAACATTTTTTTCCTGACTGATTTGGCATGTCATTTCTTTCAGCATTTTTCACCGTGTCACATTGTGGACGTTAAGCTTTAATGTAAGGGATATGAGAAGATCTAGATCTGACCCAGAATCCTGCAATCATCCACTAATACTCGTCTTCGTGGCTTTTTTGCAGTAATTTTTCTGTTCATCGGATCCTAAAGTTTCTGCCGTCTCCCCAGCAGGGCTCTTTATGGCCTCCTTCCCTTCCCAGGTGCCGGCGTTAGGGGGCAACTGGGCAATTGCCCAGGGCCCCACTTCTTTGGGGTCTACAGCAGGAGCTACACTGACAATAGCATTAAAAAATATCACATATTTGGTATCGCTGCATTCGTAAAAGTCCGATCTATCAAAATGTGAAGTAAATTCATCTGATTGCAACAAAAAGAAAAATCAAAACGGCAGAATTACGTTTTTTTGGCCGCAATAAAAGGCGAAAGCATCGTTATCTGGTGTTAGTAAAAACGGCAGCTCAGGACGCAAAAAATAAGCCCTCACCAGCCGCAGATCCCGAAAAAATGAAAACATTCTGAGTCTCGGAAAATGGCAAAAAAAAAAAATCAAAAATTTTTCTTTACAAATTTTAGAATAATTTCTTTTACCACTTAAATAAAAAAATAAACTCTACATGTTTGGTATCTGCGTACTCGTACTGACCTGGAGGATCATACTAGCCGGGTTTAGTTTTACAATATACTGAACATGGTAAATAAAATAACTAAAAAAAAAATAATTGTGGAATTGCACGTTTTTTTCAACGCACTTGGAATTTTTTGTTGTTGTTGCTGGAGATAGAACGAATGGTGTCATTCACAAGTACAACGTGTCCTGCAAGAAACAAGCCCGTCATACTACAATGTGGACGGGAATGGAAAACTGCCTGGCGGTGAAGGGGTTAAAATCCTTGTACTAGCCATATAATAGCAGCATGGCGCCCCCTG
The DNA here is from genome assembly GCF_046119375.1 of Phyllobates terribilis. Classification (NCBI taxonomy): domain Eukaryota; kingdom Metazoa; phylum Chordata; class Amphibia; order Anura; family Dendrobatidae; genus Phyllobates; species Phyllobates terribilis. The sequence goes on along the minus strand of NW_027362769.1, from coordinate 394,082,327 downwards.
CAGACTGCATTCTTCATAGGTTCCTGATGGGTTTACTAAGGAACTAAAAAAATAATCCTATCTATAACATGTCATTAGGGGTCAGGGGGGCCTCCATGATTCCTAAATGTGCAGTTATCAGGCAGAATGTACAAGGCATTAAGTGCTACATTTCCACTAGTGACCCCATAACAACACAAGACAGAAAGTGTTGTCATAGGGATTTCGGAACACCAGGATAGTACTTAATAATTGAAATGTAACTTTTTTTTTGTGTAAAAAGTACTTTATTTTGAGGATTATAAGACACACCTGCAGCGGCGGCAGGTTCGGGGCGATACTGCGGTGCCTGGGCGCTCATTAGATGTCGGCGCCAGTGAGCGGAGTCTCCTTCAGTGAGCGGAGTCTCCTTTCCCATTCAGTTCCATGCGGTGGACTTCGGGAAAATGGCGACCAGAGGCGGCGCATGCGCAGATTGAGATCTCCGGAAACAAGATCTCCGCCCCTGCCGTCGCCTGTACCCCACTAAACTCACTTAGGATTGTAAGACACCCCTCATTTTCCTCCCAAATTTGGAGGGGAAAAAAAAAGCGTTTTATAATCTGAAAAATACGGTGTATAGGAGCTCTTTGTTAAAAATTGCATTGAAATAGCTAATCTTATAAAAACGTTCTTCTTACTGACTCCAGTTTGTAAAACAGATTTTATTAAACATTTTTAGATCATTCTTAATTAATATAAGGAGTCCTGTGCCCAGAATCAGCATCTCCTGGTCACAAAGAGCGTCATGGAGGAGCCGTCGGGTGCGACACAGAACAGTGAACAGACGTGTGTGGTGGAGCCAAGAATGTATGGACCCTTGGTGGTATATATATATATACACTGCTCCAAAAAATAAAGGGAACACAAACAACAGAATATAGCTCCAAGTAAATCAAACTTCTGTGAAATAAAACTGTCCACTTAGGAAGCAACACTGATTGACAATCAATTTCACACGCTGTTGTGCAAATGGAATAGACAATAGATGGAAATTATTGGCAATTATCAAGACGCCCTCAATAAAGGAGAGGTTCTGCAGGTGGGGACCACAGACCACATCTCAGTACCAATGCTTTCTGGCTGATGTTTTGGTCACTTTTGAATGTTGGTTGTGCTTTCACACTCGTGGTACAATGAGACGGACTCTACAACCCACGGAAGTTGCTCAGGTAGTGCAGCTCATCCAGGATGGCACATCAATGCAAGCTGTGGGAAGAAGTTTTGTTGTGTCTGCCAGCGTAGTGTCCAGAGGCTGGAGGCGCTACCAGGAGACAGGCCAGTACACCAGGAGACATGGAGGGGGCTGTAGGAGGGCAACAACCCAGCAGCAGGACCGCTACCTCCGCCTTTGTGCGAGGAGGAACAGGAGGAGCACTGCCCGAGCCCTGCAAAATGACCTCCAGCAGGCCACAAATGTGCATGTGTCTGCACAAATGGTCAGAAACCGACTCCATGAGGGTGGTATGAGGATCCGACGTCCACAGATGGGGGTTGTGCTCACAGCCCAACACCGTGCAGGACGCTTGGCATTTGCTACAGAACAGCAGGATTGGCAAAGTCGCCACTGGCGCCCTGTGCTCTTCACAGATGAAAGCAGGTTCACACTGAGCACATGTGACAGACGTGACAGAGTCTGGAGACGCCGTGGAGAGCGATCTGCTGCCTGCAACATCCTTCAGCATGACCGGTTTGGCAGTGGGTCAGTAATGGTGTGGGGTGGCATTTCTTTGGAGGGCCGCACAGCCCCCCATGTGCTCGTCAGAGGTAGCCTGACTGCCATTAGGTAGCGAGATGAGATCCTCAGACCCCCTGTGAGACCATATGCTGGTGCGGTTGGCCCTGGGTTCCTCCTAATGTTGGACAATGCCAGACCTCATGTGGCTGGAGAGTGTCAGCAGTTCCTGCAAGATGAAGGCATTGAAGCTAAGGACTGGCCGCCCGATCCCCAGACCTGAATCCGATTGAGCACATCTGGACATCATGTCTCGCTCCATCCACCAACGTCACGTTGCACCACAGACTGTCCAGGAGTTGGCGGATGCTTTAGTCCAGGTCTGGGAGGAGATCCCACAGGAGACCATCCACAACCTCATCAGGAGCATGCCCAGGCGTTGTAGGGAGGTCATACAGGCACATGGAGGCCACACACAATACTCAGCCTCATCAGGAGCATGCCCAGGCGTTGTAGGGAGGTCATACAGGCACGTGGAGGCCACACACAATACTCAGCCTCATCAGGAGCATGCCCAGGCGTTGTAGGGAGGTCATACAGGCACGTGGAGGTCACACATAATAATCAGCCTCATCAGGAGCATGCCCAGGCGTTGTAGGGAGGTCATACAAGCACGTGGAGGCCACACACAATACTGAGCCTCATCGGGAGCATGCCCAGGCGTTGTAGGGAGGTCATACAGGCAAGTGGAGGCCACAAACAATACTGAGCCTCATCAGGAGCATGTCCAGGCGTTGTAGGGAGGTCATACAGGCACGTGGAGGCCACACACAATACTCAGCCTCATCAGGAGCATGCCCAGGTGTTGTAGGGAGGTCATACAGGCACGTGGAGGCCACACACAATACTCAGCCTCATCAGGAGCATGCCCAGGCGTTGTAGGGAGGTCATACAGGCACGTGGAGGCCGCACACAATACTCAGCCTCATCAGGAGCATGCCCAGGCATTGTAGGGAGGTCATACAGGCACGTGGAGGCCACACACAATACTGAGCCTCATCAGGAGCATGCCCAGGCGTTGTAGGGAGGTCATACAGCCATCTGGAGGCCACACACAATACTCAGCCTCATCAGGAGCATGCCCAGGCATTGTAGGGAGGTCATACAGGCATGTGGAGGCCACACACAATACTTAGCCTCATCAGGAGCATGCCCAGGCGTTGTAGGGAGGTCATACAGGCACGTGGAGGCCACACACAATACTCAGCCTCATCAGGAGCATGCCCAGGCGTTGTAGGGAGGTCACACAGGCACGTGAAGGCCACACACAATACTCAGCCTCATCAGGAGCATGCCCAAGCGTTGTAGGGAGGTCATACAGGCATGTGGAGGCCACACACAATACTCAGCCTCATCAGGAGCATGCCCAGGCATTGTAGGGAGGTCATACAGGCTCGTGGAGGCCACACACAATACTCAGCCTCATCAGGAACATGCCCAGGCGTTGTAGGGAGGTCATACAGGCACGTGGAGGCCACACACAATACTCAGCCTCATCAGGAGCATGCCCAGGCGTTGTAGGGAGGTCATACAGGCACGTGGAGGCCACACACAATACTCAGCCTCATCAGGAGCATGCCCAGGCGTTGTAGGGAGGTCATACAGGCTCGTGGAGGCCACACACAGTACTCAGCCTCATCAGGAGCATGCCCAGGTGTTGTAGGGAGGTCATACAGGCATGTGGAGGCCACACACAATACTCAGCCTCATCAGGAGCATGGCCAGGCGTTGTAGGGAGGTCATACAGGCACGTGGAGGCCACACACAATACTCAGCCTCATCAGGAGCATGCCCAGGCGTTGTAGGGAGGTCATACAGACACGTGGAGGCCGCACACAATACTCAGCCTCATCAGGAGCATGCCCAGGCGTTGTAGGGAGGTCATACAGGCTCGTGGAGGTCACAAACAATACTAAGCCTCATCAGGAGCATGTCCAGGCGTTGTAGGGAGGTCATACAGGCACGTGGAGGCCACACACAATACTCAGCCTCATCAGGAGCATGCCCAGGCGTTGTAGGGAGGTCATACAGGCACGTGGAGGCCACACACAATACTCAGCCTCATCAGGAGCATGCCCAGGTGTTGTAGGGAGGTCATACAGGCACGTGGAGGCCAGACACAATACTCAGCCTCATCAGGAGCATGCCCAGGCGTTGTAGGGAGGTCATACAGGCACGTGGAGGCCACACACAATACTCAGCCTCATCAGGAGCATGCCCAGGCATTGTAGGGAGGTCATACAGGCACGTGGAGGCCACACACAATACTGAGCCTCATCAGGAGCATGCACAGGCATTGTAGGGAGGTCATACAGGCACGTGGAGGCCACACACAACACTGAGCCTCATCAGGAGCATGCCCAGGCATTGTAGGGAGGTCATACAGGCACGTGGAGGCCACACACAATACTGAGCCTCATCAGGGGCATGCCCAGGCGTTGTAGGGAGGTCATACAGGCATGTGGAGGCCACACACAATACTTAGCCTCATCAGCAGCATGCCCAGGCGTTGTAGGGAGGTCATACAGGCATGTGGAGGCCACACACAATACTCAGCCTCATCAGGAGCATGCCCAGGCATTGTAGGGAGATCATACAGGCTCGTGGAGGCCACACACAATACTCAGCCTCATCAGGAGCATGCCCAGGCGTTGTAGGGAGGTCATACAGGCACGTGGAGGCCACACACAATACTGAGCCTCAACAGGAGCATGCCCAGGCGTTGTAGGGAGGTCATACAGGCACGTGGAGGCCACACACAATACTCAGCCTCATCAGGAGCATGCCCAGGCGTTGTAGGGAGGTCATACAGGTTCGTGGAGGCCACACACAATACTGAGCCTCATTAGGAGCATGCCCAGGCGTTGTAGGGAGGTCATACAGGCATGTGGAGGCCACACACAATACTCAGCCTCATCAGGAGCATTCCCAGGCATTGTAGGGAGGTCATACAGGCACGTGAAGGCCACACACAATACTCAGCCTCATCAGGAGCATGCCCAAGCGTTGTAGGGAGGTCATACAGGCATGTGGAGGCCACACACAATACTCAGCCTCATCAGGAGCATGCCCAGGCATTGTAGGGAGGTCATACAGGCTCGTGGAGGCCACACACAATACTCAGCCTCATCAGGAGCATGCCCAGGCGTTGTAGGGAGGTCATACAGGCACGTGGAGGCCACACACAATACTCAGCCTCATCAGGAGCATGCCCAGGCGTTGTAGGGAGGTCATACAGGCACGTGGAGGCCACACACAATACTCAGCCTCATCAGGAGCATGCCCAGGCGTTGTAGGGAGGTCATACAGGCACGTGGAGGCCACACACAATACTCAGCCTCATCAGGAGCATGCCCAGGCGTTGTAGGGAGGTCATACAGGCTCGTGGAGGCCACACACAGTACTCAGCCTCATCAGGAGCATGCCCAGGTGTTGTAGGGAGGTCATACAGGCATGTGGAGGTCACACACAATACTCAGCCTCATCAGGAGCATGGCCAGGCGTTGTAGGGAGGTCATACAGGCACGTGGAGGCCACACACAATACTCAGCCTCATCAGGAGCATGCCCAGGCGTTGTAGGGAGGTCATACAGACACGTGGAGGCCGCACACAATACTCAGCCTCATCAGGAGCATGCCCAGGCGTTGTAGGGAGGTCATACAGGCTCGTGGAGGTCACAAACAATACTAAGCCTCATCAGGAGCATGCCCAGGCGTTGTAGGGAGGTCATACAGGCACGTGGAGGCCACACACAATACTCAGCCTCATCAGGAGCATGCCCAGGCGTTGTAGGGAGGTCATACAGGCACGTGGAGGCCACACACAATACTCAGCCTCATCAGGAGCATGCCCAGGTGTTGTAGGGAGGTCATACAGGCACGTGGAGGCCAGACACAATACTCAGCCTCATCAGGAGCATGCTCAGGCGTTGTAGGGAGGTCATACAGGCACGTGGAGGCCACACACAATACTTAGCCTCATCAGGAGCATGCCCAGGCATTGTAGGGAGGTCATACAGGCACGTGGAGGCCACACACAATACTGAGCCTCATCAGGAGCATGCACAGGCATTGTAGGGAGGTCATACAGGCACGTGGAGGCCACACACAACACTGAGCCTCATCAGGAGCATGCCCAGGCATTGTAGGGAGGTCATACAGGCACGTGGAGGCCACACACAATACTGAGCCTCATCAGGAGCATGCCCAGGCGTTGTAGGGAGGTCATACAGGCATGTGGAGGCCACACACAATACTTAGCCTCATCAGCAGCATGCCCAGGCGTTGTAGGGAGGTCATACAGGCACGTGGAGGCCACACACAATACTCAGCCTCATCAGGAGCATGCCCAGGCGTTGTAGGGAGGTCATACAGGCATGTGGAGGCCACACACAATACTCAGCCTCATCAGGAGCATGCCCAGGCATTGTAGGGAGATCATACAGGCTCGTGGAGGCCACACACAATACTCAGCCTCATCAGGAGCATGCCCAGGCGTTGTAGGGAGGTCATACAGGCACGTGGAGGCCACACACAATACTGAGCCTCAACAGGAGCATGCCCAGGCGTTGTAGGGAGGTCATACAGGCACGTGGAGGCCACACACAATACTCAGCCTCATCAGGAGCATGCCCAGGCGTTGTAGGGAGGTCATACAGGCACGTGGAGGCCACACACAATACTCAGCCTCATCAGGAGCATGCCCAGGCGTTGTAGGGAGGTCATACAGGCACGTGGAGGCCACACACAATACTCAGCCTCATCAGGAGCACGCCCAGGCATTGTAGGGAGGTCATACAGGCACGTGGAGGCCACACACAATACTCAGCCTCATCAGGAGCATGCCCAGGCGTTGTAGGGAGGTCATACAGGCTTGTGGAGGCCACACACAATACTCAGCCTCATCAGGAGCATGCCCAGGCATTGTAGGGAGGTCAAACAGGCACGTGGAGGCCACACACAATACTCAGCCTCATCAGGAGCATGCCCAGGCGTTGTAGGGAGGTCATACAGGCACGTAGAGGCCACACACAATACTCAGCCTCATCAGGAGCATGCCCAGGCGTTGTAGGGAGGTCATACAGGCACGTGGAGGCCACACACAATACTCAGCCTCATCAGGAGCATGCCCAGGCGTTGTAGGGAGGTCATACAGGCACGTGGAGGCCACACACAATACTCAGCCTCATCAGGAGCATGCCCAGGCGTTGTAGGGAGGTCATACAGGCACGTGGAGGCCACACACAATACTCAGCCTCATCAGGAGCATGCCCAGGCGTTGTAGGGAGGTCATACAGGCACGTGGAGGCCACACACAATACTCAGCCTCATCAGGAGCATGCCCAGGCGTTGTAGGGAGGTCATACAGGCAAGTGGAGGCCACACACAATACTCAGCCTCATCAGGAGCATGTCCAGGCGTTGTAGGGAGGTCATACAGGCACGTGGAGGCCACACACAATATTCAGCCTCATCAGGAGCATGCCCAGGCGTTGTAGGGAGGTCATACAGGCACGTGGAGGCCACACACAATACTCAGCCTCATCAGGAGCATGCCCAGGCGTTGTAGGGAGGTCATACAGACACGTGGAGGCCACACACAATACTGAGCCTCATCAGGAGCATGCCCAGGCGTTGTAGGGAGGTCATACAGGCACGTGGAGGCCGCACACAATACTCAGCCTCATCAGGAGCATGCCCAGGCATTGTAGGGAGGTCATACAGGCACGTGGAGGCTACACACAATACTCAGCCTCATCAGGAGCATGCCCAGGCATTGTAGGGAGGTCATACAGGCACGTGGAGGCCACACACAATTCTCAGCCTCATCAGGAGCATGCCCAGGCGTTGTAGGGAGGTCATACAGGCACGTGGAGGCTACACACAATACTCAGCCTCATCAGGAGCATGCCCAGGCATTGTAGGGAGGTCATACAGGCACGTGGAGGCCACACACAATTCTCAGCCTCATCAGGCGCATGCCCAGGCGTTGTAGGGAGGTCATACAGGCACGTGGAGGCCACACACAATACTCAGCCTAATCAGGAGCATGCCCAGGCGTTGTAGGGAGGTCATACAGGCACGTGGAGGCCACACACAATACTCAGCCTCATCAGGAGCATGCCCAGGCGTTGTAGGGAGGACATACAGGCACGTGGAGGCCACACACAATACTCAGCCTCATCAGGAGCATGCCCAGGCGTTGTAGGGAGGTCATACAGGCACGTGGAGGCCACACACAATACTCAGCCTCATCAGGAGCATGCCCAGGCGTTGTAGGGAGGTCATACAGGCACGTGGAGGCCACACACAATACTCAGCCTCATCAGGAGCATGCCCAGGCGTTGTAGGGAGGACATACAGGCACGTGGAGGCCACACACAATACTCAGCCTCATCAGGAGCATGCCCAGGCGTTGTAGGGAGGTCATACAGGCACGTGGAGGCCACACACAATACTCAGCCTCATCAGGAGCATGCCCAGGTGTTGTAGGGAGGTCATACAGGCACGTGGAGGCCAGACACAATACTCAGCCTCATCAGGAGCATGCCCAGGCGTTGTAGGGAGGTCATACAGGCAAGTGGAGGCCACACACAATACTCAGCCTCATCAGGAGCATGCCCAGGCGTTGTAGGGAGGTCATACAGGCACGTGGAGGCCACACACAATACTGAGCCTCATCAGGAGCATGCCCAGGCATTGTAGGGAGGTCATACAGGCACGTGGAGGCCACACACAATACTGAGCCTCATCAGGAGCATGCCCAGGCGTTGTAGGGAGGTCATACAGGCATGTGGAGGCCACACACAATACTTAGCCTCATCAGCAGCATGCCCAGGCGTTGTAGGGAGGTCATACAGGCACGTGGAGGCCACACACAATACTCAGCCTCATCAGGAGCATGCCCAGGCGTTGTAGGGAGGTCATACAGGCACGTGGAGGCCACACACAATACTCAGCCTCATCAGGAGCATGCCCAGGCGTTGTAGGGAGGTCATACAGGCACGTGGAGGCCACACACAATACTCAGCCTCATCAGGAGCATGCCCAGGCGTTGTAGGGAGGTCATACAGGCACGTGGAGGCCACACACAATACTCAGCCTCATCAGGAGCATGCCCAGGCGTTGTAGGGAGGTCATACAGGCTTGTGGAGGCCACACACAATACTCAGCCTCATCAGGAGCAGGCCCAGGCGTTGTAGGGAGGTCAAACAGGCACGTGGAGGCCACACACAATACTCAGCCTCATCAGGAGCAGGCCCAGGCGTTGTAGGGAGGTCAAACAGGCACGTGGAGGCCACACACAATACTCAGCCTCATCAGGAGCACGCCCAGGCGTTGTAGGGAGGTCATACAGGCACGTGGAGGCCACACACAATACTCAGCCTCATCAGGAGCATGCCCAGGCGTTGTAGGGAGGTCATACAGGCACGTGGAGGCCACACACAATACTCAGCCTCATCAGGAGCATGCCCAGGCGTTGTAGGGAGGTCATACAGGCACGTAGAGGCCACACACAATACTCAGCCTCATCAGGAGCATGCCCAGGCGTTGTAGGGAGGTCATACAGGCACGTGGAGGCCACACACAATACTCAGCCTCATTAGGAGCATGCTCAGGCGTTGTAGGGAGGTCATACAGGCACGTGGAGGCCACACACAATACTCAGCCTCATCAGGAGCATGCCCAGGCGTTGTAGGGAGGTCATACAGGCACGTGGAGGCCACACACAATACTCAGCCTCATCAGGAGCATGCCCAGGCGTTGTAGAGAGGTCATACAGGCACGTGGAGGCCACACACCATACTCAGCCTCATCAGGAGCATGCCCAGGCGTTGTAGGGAGGTCATACAGACACTTGGAGGCCACACACAATACTCAGCCTCATCAGGAGCATGCCCAGGCGTTGTAGGGAGGTCATACAGGCACGTGGAGGCTACACACAATACTCAGCCTCATCAGGAGCATGCCCAGGCATTGTAGGGAGGTCATACAGGCACGTGGAGGCCACACACAATTCTCAGCCTCATCAGGCGCATGCCCAGGCGTTGTAGGGAGGTCATACAGGCACGTGGAGGCCACACACAATACTCAGCCTCATCAGGAGCATGCCCAGGCGTTGTAGGGAGGTCATACAGGCACGTGGAGGCCACACACAATACTCAGCCTCATCAGGATCATGCCCAGGCGTTGTAGGGAGGTCATACAGGCACGTGGAGGCCACACACAATACTCAGCCTCATCAGGAGCATGCCCAGGCGTTGTAGGGAGGTCATACAGGCACGTGGAGGCCACACACAATACTCAGCCTCATCAGGAGCATGCCCAGGTGTTGTAGGGAGGTCATACAGGCACGTGGAGGCCACACACAATACTCAGCCTCATCAGGAGCATGCCCAGGCGTTGTAGGGAGGTCATACAGGCACGTGGAGGCCACACACAATACTCAGCCCCATCAGGAGCATGCCCAGGCGTTGTAGGGAGGTCATACAGGCACGTGGAGGCCACACACAATACTCAGCCTCATCAGGAGCATGCCCAGGCGTTGTAGGGAGGTCATACAGGCACGTGGAGGCCACACACAATACTCAGCCCCATCAAGAGCATGCCCAGGCGTTGTAGGGAGGTCATACAGGCACGTGAAGGCCACACACAATACTCAGCCTCATCAGGAGCATGCCCAGGCGTTGTAGGGTGGTCATACAGGCAAGTGGAGGCCACACACAATACTCAGCCTCATCAGGAGCATGCCCAGACGTTGTAGGGAGGTCATACAGGCACGTGGAGGCCACACACAATACTCAGCCTCATCAGGAGCATGCCCAGGCGTTGTAGGGAGGTCATACAGGCAAGTGGAGGCCACACACAATACTCAGCCTCATCAGAACCATGCCCAGGCGTTGTAGGGAGGTCATAAAGGCATGTGGAGGCCACACACAATACTCAGCCTCATCAGGAGCATGCCCAGGCGTTGTAGGGAGGTCATACAGGCCTGTGGAGGCCACACACAATACTCAGCCTCATCAGGAGCATGCCCAGGCGTTGTAGGGAGGTCATACAGGCACGTGGAGGCCACACACAATACTCAGCCTCATCAGGAGCATGCCCAGGCGTTGTAGGGAGGTCATACAGGCATGTGGAGGCCACACACAATACTCAGCCTCATCAGGAGCATGCCCAGGCGTTGTAGGGAGGTCATACAGGCACGTGGAGGCCACACACAATACTCGTCCTCATCAGGAGCATGCCCAGGCGTTGTAGGGAGGTCATACAGGCACGTGGAGGCCACACACAATACTCAGCCTCATCAGGAGCATGCCCAGGCGTTGTAGGGAGGTCATACAGGCACGTTGAGGCCACACACAATACTCAGCCTCATCAGGAGCATGCCCAGGCGTTGTAGATAGGTCATACAGGCACGTGGAGGCCACACACAATACTCGGCCTCATCAGGAGCATGCCCAGGCGTTGTAGGGAGGTCATACAGGCACGTGGAGGCCACACACAATACTCGGCCTCATCAGGATCATGCCCAGGCGTTGTAGGGAGGTCATACAGGCACGTGGAGGCCACACACAATACTCAGCCTCATCAGGAGCATGCCCAGGCGTTGTAGGGAGGTCATACAGGCACGTGGAGGCCACACACAATACTCAGCCTCATCAGGAGCATGCCCAGGTGTTGTAGGGAGGTCATACAGGCACGTGGAGGCCACACACAATACTCAGCCTCATCATGAGCATGCCCAGGCGTTGTAGGGAGGTCATACAGGCACGTTGAGGCCACACACAATACTCAGCCTCATCAGGAGCATGCCCAGGCGTTGTAGATAGGTCATACAGGCACGTGGAGGCCACACACAATACTCGGCCTCATCAGGAGCATGCCCAGGCGTTGTAGGGAGGTCATACAGGCACGTGGAGGCCACACACAATATTCAGCCTCATCAGGAGCATGCCCAGGCGTTGTAGGGAGGTCATACAGGCACATGGAGGCCACACACAATACTCAGCCTCATCAGGAGCATGCCCAGGCATTGTAGGGAGGTCATACAGGCACGTGGAGGCCACACACAATACTCAGCCTCATCAGGATCATGCCCAGGCGTTGTAGGGAGGTCATACAGGAACGTGGAGGCCACACACAATACTCAGCCTCATCAGGAGCATGCCCAGGCGTTGTAGGGAGGTCATACAGGCACGTGGAGGCCACACACAATACTGAGCCTCATCAGGAGCATGCCCAGGCGTTGTAGGGAGGTCATACAGGCACGTGGAGGCCACACACAATACTCAGCCTCATCAGGAGCATGCCCAGGCGTTTTAGGGAGGTCATACAGGCACGTGGAGGCCACACACAATAGTCAGCCTCATCAGGAGCAGGCCCAGGCGTTGTAGGGAGGTCATACAGGAACGTGGAGGCCACACACAATACTCAGCCTCATCAGGATCATGCCCAGGCGTTGTAGGGAGGTCATACAGGAACGTGGAGGCCACACACAATACTCAGCCTCATCAGGAGCATGCCCAGGCATTGTAGGGAGGTCATACAGGCACGTGGAGGCCACACACAATACTGAGCCTCATCAGGAGCATGCCCAGGCGTTGTAGGGAGGTCATACAGGCACGTGGAGGCCACACACAATACTCAGCCTCATCAGGAGCATGCCCAGGCGTTGTAGGGAGGTCATACAGGCACGTGGAGGCCACACACAATACTCAGCCTCATCAGGAGCAGGCCCAGGCGTTGTGGTGAGGTCATACAGGAACGTGGAGGCCACACACAATACTCAGCCTCATCAGGAGCATGCCCAGGCGTTGTAGGGAGGTCATACAGGCACGTGGAGGCCACACACAATACTGAGCCTCATCAGGAGCATGCCCAGGCGTTGTAGGGAGGTCATACAGGCACGTGGAGGCCACACACAATACTCAGCCTCATCAGGAGCATGCCCAGGCGTTGTAGGGAGGTCATTCAGGCACGTGGAGGCCACACACAATACTCAGCCTCATCAGGAGCATGCCCAGGCGTTGTAGGGAGGTCATACAGGCACGTGGAGGACACACACAATACTCAGCCTCATCAGGAGCATGCCCAGACATTGTAGGGAGGTCATACAGGCACGTGGAGGCCACACACAATACTCAGCCTCATCAGGAGCATGCCCAGGAGTTGTAGGGAGGTCATACAGGCACGTGGAGGCCACACACAATACTCAGCCTCATCAGGAGCATGCCCAGGCGTTGTAGTTGACGCGCCCCCTGGGCCATATTCTTTAGGGGAATACCCGGAGCCGGATCAGATGGGGGTTGTAGTCTCCGAGTGGCTGTGACCCGGTCCGTGCCCAGGGTGTCAAGCTCAGTGTGTGTGGCAGTCCTACAGATGTTACAAAGTTCGTTATGTCGACTACGCCACCCGTTGGATTGCGGTCACTACGGCCGCCGCTGCAGCAGGGTCCACTGAGGCTGATGGTGTTGGTGCAGCTTTAGATAGTATAACCCCCAACGGGAGGGGTATGGCCTCAGGGGGTCAGGTGCAGAGGATGGGGGTTGTGGTGGTGCAGCGTAGATGATAATTAAAGACAGAGTCGGGTTGTGCAGTTCAGGGTGTTTACTTACTGCAGATATTCCGGTCACTCCGGCCTTGAGTGACCACCCGAGCCGTGCTGCGTCCACCAGGTCCTGGATTCAGCCAACCCCCAAGCAAGTCCGGAGCGTGTCCCTGAGCCCTCCTTCTTGTCCTTTCTTCCGGCCGTCCCCACCAGGGATCCACCTAGGTCCAGCTCCCTCGGGCCTTCTGTTGGGAGACCCTTGGCCTTGGGTTCCCTGACCCTACACGTGGTTTGCCTTCAGGGTGGATGTGGTGGGTGGCCGTGGCAGATCCTGCCCACGGCCTCCGGTCTCTGGCTGAGGTATGCTTTAGCCCCCACCAGTTTGGGATCCGGTACCCTATTGCCAACTCTTCACCCTAGGGTTGTACTTGGGTTCTCAGAGTTCCTTCTGTCTCCCCCTCTGGGTCTTTCTTGCTCCACTCTCACTCTCTCTGGGGCTGCTCTGCTCCTCTTCCTCTGACTTCTCACAGACTGACTGACTGACTGAAGTCTCACAGACTGACTGACCCTGATCTTAGATGGTGCCCACCTTAAATACTCCCTCTATGTGTGAGCTCAGGTGACCAGCACCCAATGAGCTCCTATCTTTACCCAGGCTGCTCCCCCTATCTGCCCCTACACTACTGGGATGTACCACCCCCCTCCCACTCCAGCCAGGAACAGACTCGGTCGTACCTGCACATTTCTAAGTGGGAGTACCGTTGGTCTGTTCCTCGGAAATAGGATGTGTGTAGTGCATGCAGCTTTCTGAGCTCAGATCCACACTCCATCCTTACCCGGGAGTGGAATACCACACCTCTGGGTTGAGGTGCAATACCCCTGTAGCAGCCGAATCCTCAGGGTGCTACATTCCCCCCTGGTAAATCACAGCACGTCCTCGGGCTGTAAGATATAAAACAACACCAAAACATACAATTTTTGCATAAACAACATAATAAAAACATATAAAACATATATATCAGCAATAAAACTTTTTTCATAAATAACATTCTCGTAGACTTCTCTTGCTTCTAACTCCTCCTCCGGACACTGTGCAACGTGTGCCCGGGAAAAGTGCAACAGTTTCTCTAGAAAAATGGTTTTCCTATAAAACCGGTAGGGGGCGCTTTAGGAAGCGCAACTATATACAAGGGGATATGGCCGCTCTCAGTCCTCGGCCAGGTATTAGGGAGGAATGACCGCTCTCAGTCCTCGGTCAGTGGGAATTAAGGGAAATACGGGTAACAGTTCAATTCTCTGGTCCCAACGGGGACTATAATAGCAGCAACGTTTCACTGTGCCCCGACGGGCAACTATATACAGTTTCTACTTTGCTGTACTCAACGACGACGTCCTCCTGCTCTTTCTTTGTGGACAGTTTCAGTTTCAGACCCGTCCGGGTCCTCTTGCTCCTCTTCACACCGCAGCTCCTCCTCCGTCAGGCGATGCACATGGAGGGCGTAGGGTCCTTTGGCACACTTGTGCCGGGTGAAGGTGACCTCGTCCCCTATATACAGGTCACGTCCTCTGTGTCCCTCCGGTAGGTGGGACTCAACGTCTCTTCTTGTCACGAAGACGTCGCCTGGGGTGCGGTGATCTCGGATGAAGCCCCACCCGTGCTGCATATTGAACTTGATCACAGTCCCGGTGGAAGGGGGACCATGAGCTGCACGGGGACTCCTCCTGGCCCGGCTCTTCTGCTCCGCGCTCTTTATTTGGGCTTTTTGTTCCCGGACCCGCCTCTCTCTCCGCTCCCTCTCGAAGACCTCGAGCTGTTGCCGGCAGCACTCTGCACGCTCCGCTGCAGCTGCCCGGGTCTCCTGAGTGAACCCCATGAGATCTTCTCCGGTGGGGTCCCACTCAAACTGTGCCTCCTCTAGCGGGGGCGAGGTCCTTTTTACGGGCTTTGGAACCGGAATCAGGGGTTCGTCTAGGGGTCTCTCTTTCCGGAGTCGGGGATGGTGAAACTCCGGTGGCCATATAAAGGGCTGCCCATCCGGGCACGTATGTTGGACGAACAGATCTTCTCCCAGATGCGGCACTCTTGGTTTTATGGGCGCGGTGGTGGTGGCGCCCGGGTTGCCCAGGCCTTGCGGCCAGGCCTGGGGCACCTGGAAAGTGAAGGGCACCGTAAGGACGGCGGCGCCCTGGGCTACTTGGCCCTGCGACCAGGCCGGTGGCTCCGCGGAGGTAGGGGGCGCTGTTGGTATTGCGGCGCCCGGGGGTACTAGGCCTTGCGACCAGGCTGGTGGTACTTCCTGCTTGGTCACGCTCGGGGTCGAGGCGTGTGACGTCACAGGGGTCGCGGCTACGGCTTCCGGTTGAGGCCTAGTCTGTGGCGGTGACGTTGCGGTTACGGGCACGGCAGGGGGTACTTCGGGCTCTGCGACGGGGAGCTGGGGCAGGTACGCGGTTTCCCGGTTTGGGGTAGAGACGTCCCCTTTACCTGCCTCCTTTCGTTCGGCTCCCTTCTCGGCGCCGTCTCCGGCCTTCAGTCCTCCTGCGCCATCCTCAGAGGCGGTCTGTCTCCTCGTCTCGGGTGGCGTGCTCCGCTGACGAGTTCTTGTCTGCTGGGCCATCTCACGGCTCCACTCCGCCAACGTCTCTCGCTGCACCCGGGCCATCCTCCGTGCGAGGCCCTCCAGCGCGGTCTGTGCACACTCCCGATCTCGAGGGAGCTGTGCCAGGACCTCCACTAAGCCTAGTGGGGTCGTTACTCCTAGCAGGCTCCTGACCAACGGGTCGGTGCTGCTCTGCTCTCCTTCCGTTGTCTCCAGCAGGCTCCTGGCCAGCGGGCCGGTGCTGCTCTGCTCTTCTTCCATCTCCGGGTAAGCTTCTTCTGGACTCAGCTCTAGGCTTCTTGTCTCCGGGTGCGCTCTCTCCAGACTGCTCCAGGCGACACCCATCTTTGCTCTCTTGTTCTCAGTCCTCCCACTTCGAGGGCGGTCCCGGGGCCACTTGGTGATTGTCAGCTCCAGGGGCAGTTCTTTCACGCTGACAGACACCTCTAGCATCACAGTCTCTGTTGGTGGGGGCGGTTTCCACTTTTGGCGCCATTTTCGGTCCTGGCCCACGATGGGAGGTGGCCTCTTGCCACCCTCTGGCACGCCCATAATGGCGTCCGCTCTTCCAAGGCGGGAAACCTTTGGAAATGGCGGGAATCGTCTCCCAGTGGCGGGAAACTCTGCAGATGGCGGGAAAAAGCTGTTAATGGCGGACAACCGGCGGGAATCGATCTGTGATGGAGTCCGATGGCGGGGACCCTCCGGAACCGGCAGGAGACTTCTTTTTGAGGTAAACTTGTTCTTTTCTTCAGGCACGCAGTACCCGGTTGTTGCGGGCACGTAATCCTGCCGACTACGCCAAAGTTGACGCGCCCCCTGGGCCATATTCTTTAGGGGAATACCCGGAGCCGGATCAGATGGGGGTTGTAGTCTCCGAGTGGCTGTGACCCGGTCCGTGCCCAGGGTGTCAAGCTCAGTGTGTGTGGCAGTCCTACAGATGTTACAAAGTTCGTTATGTCGACTACGCCACCCGTTGGATTGCGGTCACTACGGCCGCCGCTGCAGCAGGGTCCACTGAGGCTGATAGTGTTGGTGCAGCTTTAGATAGTATAACCCCCAACGGGAGGGGTATGGCCTCAGGGGGTCAGGTGCAGAGGATGGGGGTTGTGGTGGTGCAGCGTAGATGATAATTAAAGACAGAGTCGGGTTGTGCAGTTCAGGGTGTTTACTTACTGCAGATATTCCGGTCACTCCGGCCTTGAGTGACCACCCGAGCCGTGCTGCGTCCACCAGGTCCTGGATTCAGCCAACCCCCAAGCAAGTCCGGAGCGTGTCCCTGAGCCCTCCTTCTTGTCCTTTCTTCTGGCCGTCCCCACCAGGGATCCACCTAGGTCCAGCTCCCTCGGGCCTTCTGTTGGGAGACCCTTGGCCTTGGGTTCCCTGACCCTACACGTGGTTTGCCTTCAGGGTGGATGTGGTGGGTGGCCGTGGCAGATCCTGCCCACGGCCTCCGGTCTCTGGCTGAGGTATGCTTTAGCCCCCACCAGTTTGGGATCCGGTACCCTATTGCCAACTCTTCACCCTAGGGTTGTACTTGGGTTCTCAGAGTTCCTTCTGTCTCCCCCTCTGGGTCTTTCTTGCTCCACTCTCACTCTCTCTGGGGCTGCTCTGCTCCTCTTCCTCTGACTTCTCACAGACTGACTGACTGACTGAAGTCTCACAGACTGACTGACCCTGATCTTAGATGGTGCCCACCTTAAATACTCCCTCTATGTGTGAGCTCAGGTGACCAGCACCCAATGAGCTCCTATCTTTACCCAGGCTGCTCCCCCTATCTGCCCCTACACTACTGGGATGTACCACCCCCCTCCCACTCCAGCCAGGAACAGACTCGGTCGTACCTGCACATTTCTAAGTGGGAGTACCGTTGGTCTGTTCCTCGGAAATGGGATGTGTGTAGTGCATGCAGCTTTCTGAGCTCAGATCCACACTCCATCCTTACCCGGGAGTGGAATACCACACCTCTGGGTTGAGGTGCAATACCCCTGTAGCAGCCGAATCCTCAGGGTGCTACATAGGGAGGTCATACAGGCACGTGGAGGCCACACACAATACTCAGCCTCATCAGGAGCATGCCCAGGCGTTGTAGGGAGGTCATACAGGCACGTGGAGGCCACACACAATACTCAGCCTCATCAGGAGCATGCCCAGGCGTTGTAGGGAGGTCATACAGGCACGTGGAGGCCACACACAATACTCAGCCTCATCAGGAGCATGCCCAGGCATTGTATGGAGGTCATACAGGCACGTGGAGGCCACACACATACTCAGCCTCATCAGGAGCATGCCCAGGCGTTGTAGGGAGGTCATACAGGCACTTGGAGGCCACACACAATACCCAGCCTCATCAGGAGCATGCCCAGGCGTTGTAGGGAGGTCATACAGGCACGTGGAGGCCACACACAATACTCAGCCTCATCAGGAGCATGCCCAGGCGTTGTAGGGAGGTCATACAGGCACGTGGAGGCCACACACAATACTCAGCCTCATCAGGAGCATGCCCAGGTGTTGTAGGGAGGTCATACAGGCACGTGGAGGCCACACACAATACTCAGTCTCATCAGGAGCATGCCCAGGCGTTGTAGGGAGGTCATACAGGCACGTGGAGGCCACACACAATACTCAGCCTCATCAGGAGCATGCCCAGGCATTGTAGGGAGGTCATACAGGCACGTGGAGGCCACACACAATACTCAGCCTCATCAGGAGCATGCCCAGGCATTGTAGGGAGGTCATACAGGCACGTGGAGGCCACACACAATACTCAGCCTCATCAGGAGCATGCCCAGGCATTGTAGGGAGGTCATACAGGCACGTGGAGGCCACACACAATACTCAGTCTCATCAGGAGCATGCCCAGGCGTTGTAGGGAGGTCATACAGGCACGTAGAGGCCACACACAATTCTCAGCCTCATCAGGAGCATGCCCAGGCATTGTAGGGAGGTCATACAGGCACGTGGAGGCCACACACAATACTGAGCCTCATCAGGAGCATGCCCAGGCGTTGTAGGGAGGTCATACAGGCACGTGGAGGCCACACACAATACTCAGCCTCATCAGGAGCATGCCCAGGCGTTGTAGAGAGGTCATACAGGCACGTGGAGGCCACACACAATACTCAGCCTCATCAGGAGCATGCCCAGGCGTTGTAGGGAGGTCATACAGGCACGTGGAGGCCACACACAATACTCAGTCTCATCAGGAGCATGCCCAGGCATTGTAGGGAGGTCATACAGGCACGTGGAGGCCACACACAATACTCAGCCTCATCAGGAGCATGCCCAGGCGTTGTAGGGAGGTCATACAGGCACGTGGAGGCCACACACAATACTCAGCCTCATCGGGAGCATGCCCAGGCGTTGTAGGGGGGTCATACAGGCACGTGGAGGCCACAAACAATACTGAGCCTCATCAGGAGCATGCCCAGGCGTTGTAGGGAGGTCATACAGGCACGTGGAGGCCACACACAATACTCAGCCTCATCAGGAGCATGCCCAGGCGTTGTAGGAAGGTCATACAGGCATGTGGAGGCCACACACAATACTCAGCCTCATCAGGAGCATGCCCAGGCATTGTAGGGAGGTCATACAGGCATGTGGAGGCCACACACAATACTCAGCCTCATCAGGAGCATGCCCAGGCGTTGTAGTCTAGCACCCCGAGGACTCGGCTGCTACAGGGGTATTGCACCTCAGACCAGAGGTGTGGTATTCCACTCCCGGGTAAGGATGGAGTGTGGAAATGGGCTCAGTTAGCTGCATGCACTACACTCACCCCATTTCCGGGGGACAGACCAACGGTACTCCCACCAGATAGATGTGCAGGTACGACAGCGTCTGTCCCTGGCTGGAGTGGGGGGGGGGAGGAACATCCCAGTGGTGTAGGAGCAGACAGGGGAGGGACTCTGGGCATAGGTAGGAGCCCATTGGGTGCTGGTCACCTGGGCTCGGGTGTCAGAAGGAGGTATAAAAGGTGGGCACCATCTTAGGACAGGTCTGTCTGTTCAGAGAGGAGCTCAGCCAGAGAGGGCTGACAGGGAGCTGTGGCTCAGTCTGGGCCCAGCTCCAGAGCCAGGCCTGGAGAGGAGGCCTGAAGCAGAGAGAGAGAGAAGTAAGAGGAAGAAGGAACAGAAACACCAGGAAAGGCCCAGAGACGCAGGAAAAGAGGGAACCCTAAGATCCCACGGAATAACGGGTGAAGGGTTGGCAGAACAGGGTGCCGGATCCCAAACTGGTGGAGGCCAATTATCCTTAGCCAGGAACCGGAGGTCGTGGACAAGTTTTGGCGCGACCCCTCGCCATATCTACAAGAAAGGCATACCATATAGGGTCAGGGAAACCGGGAAAGGTTTCACCACCAGAAGGCCCGAGGGAGCTGGACAAAGGTGGATCCCTGGTGGGGACGGGCAGTAGAAAGGAAGAGAGGGGAGCTCAGGACCATGCTCTGGAACTGCCTGGGAGTTGGCCGAGTCCCGCACCTGGTAGACGCAGCACGGCTCGGGTGGTCCTAACTGTGCACAAGGGACCTGATAAAGAACTGTGAGTAAAGCTGTGAAAACTGCAATTGCAAGTCTCAGTGATTCCTTGTCGCACCGGTACCATCAGTGCTGGGACATACACACCATCTCTCCCAACATCATTCCCATCCTCTGCCCTGAGGCCATACCCCTCCCGTTGGGGGTTATACCATCCACGCTGCACATCCGTACCACCGGCCTCAGCAGACTGCCCTGCAGCGGCGGCTTCATAGCCGCATTCAACGGGTGGCGTAGTCGGACACTAATACCATCATACCAATAACTGCCACTTAGTTTGACACCCTGGGCACGGACCGGGTCACCGCCACGAGGACTACTACCCCTATCGGATCCGGCTCCGGGTATTCCCCGCGCGCACGCGCGCCGCACTACAACACTGGCCCAGGGGGTGCGTCAACTTTGGCGTAGTCGGCAGGATTACGTGCCCGCAACCACCGGGTACTGCGCGACTGAAGAAAAGTTCACATGTACCGTAAGAAGAAGTCTCCCGCCAATTCCAGAGTGTTCCCGCCATCAGACGCCGTCCGGAGTCGTTTCCCGCCGTTTGCCCGCCATCTGCAGCCTTTGCCCGCCATCAGCGAAGTTTCCCGCCATCAGGAGACGATTCCCGCCATCTTGGACAGTTTCCCGCCCTGGCAGAGCGGACGCCATTGTGGGCGTGCCAGAGAGCGGCAAGAGACCACCTCCCATCGTGGGCATGGTCCCAGAGTGGCGCCAAAGGAGGGGACCGCCCCCACCAGCCGAGACTACCACCATGGAAATGTCCATCAAGGTGGGGGGTCTGCCCCTGAAACTGACTGTCACTAAGTTGCCCCGGGACCACTCCCAAGGGGGGCGGATAGAGAACAAAACGGAGAAGATGGGTGCAGCCTGGAGGAGTCTGGACAGATCGCACCCGGGAATGGAGGAAGAGACAAGCGGTACCGACCCCGTGGTCCGGGGCCTGCTGCAGGCCGCCACCCCAGAAGGCCTGGTGGAGATCCTGGCACAGCTCCCCAGAGATCGGGAGCGTGCACAGACTGCGCTGGAGGCCTTGGCCCGGAAGATGGCCCGAGTACAACAGGAAGCACTGGCCGAATGGGGAAGGTAGGTGGCCCAGCAGGCTGGAACCCGCCAGCAGAGGACGCCACCCGCAACGTGGAGCATGTCTGCCCCTGAGGATGGTGCAGGAGGGACGAAGGCCGGAGACGACGCCGCGGAGGGAGCCGCAGGGATGGAAGCAGGTAATGGGGACGTCATCACCCCGAGCCCAGTAGCCGTAAGCCTGCCCCAGCTCCCCGGCGCAGAGCCCGAAGTCCCACTCACCGTGCTCGTTGCCGCACCGCCACTGCTCCCAACTAGGCCTCAAGCGGCCGGAGCCGCGGACACGCCCCCTTCCGCGCCACGACCCTTGACCCGGAGCACGGCAAAACAGGAAATGCCCCCGGCCTGGTCGCAAGGCCGAGTGCCTCCGGGCGCCGCGGTCTCCACAGCGCCCTCTACCTCCACAGTGCCATCGGCCTGGTCGCAGGGCCGAGTACCTCCAGGCGCCGCGGCCCCCACAGCGCCCTCCCCCCGGGAGGTGCCATACTTGGACCCAGGTAGGATGCCTCCGGCCTGGACGCAAGGCCGAGTACCCCCGGGCGCTGCCGCCCCTACGGCGCCCTCAACCTCCACAGTGCCACCCCTGGGCGCAGATCTGTTTGCACAACATACCAGCCCGGACGGGCTGCCCTTCGTGTGGCCACCGGAGTACATCAACCCCCGACTCCGGAGGGAACGGCCCCTGTGTGAGCCTCTGATCCCGGCACCGGCGCCCGCCAAAATTGTCCCGCTCCCGTTGTAAGAGGCCCAATTCGCATGGGATCCGACCGGTGAGGACCTCATGGGGTTCACCAAGGAGACCCGGGCGGCCGCAGCCCGGCGTGAGGAGTGCTGCCGTCAACAGCTAGAGGTCTTTGGGAGAGAACGGCGAGAGAGGCGGATCCGCGAGGAACAGCTGCAGGTCCAAAGCGCGGAGCAGAAACGCCGGGCCCGACGAAACCCCCGTGCGGCCCACGGTCCCCGCGCCAACGGGACCGTAATAAAGTTCCAGTTGGAGTATGGCTGGGGCTTTATCCGGGATCACCGAACCCCCGGCGACGTCTTTGTCACCCGCAGGGATGTCGAGAGCCACCTGCCGGAGGGACACCGTGGACGTGACCTCTACCCGGGTGATGTGGTCGCCTTCACCCGGCATCAGTGTGCTAAAGGACCGTACGCCCTTCACGTACACCGGCTGACTGAGGAGGAGTGGCAGTACGAGGAAAGCCAAGAGGACCCGGACGGGTCTGAAGACTACCCTCAGGAAGGAGCACGAAGAGGACACCATTGTTAGAGAGTGGTAAAGAAGGACTGTATATAGTTACCCGTCGGGGTACAAGAACTATCGTAAAGTTGGTGTTTGTGTGAACTGTTACCAGTGTGCCCTTAATCCCTTACCAGGCTGAGGACTGTGAGCAGCCATTCCCCTATTCTCACTGGCCGAGGACTGAGAGCGGCCATACCTTGTAAATAGTTGCGCTTCTTGAGGCGCCCCCTACTGGTTTTATAGAAGAACTGCTTTTCTACTTTGGAACTAGTGACTGTTGCACTTTACCTGGTCACAAGTTGCACGGTGGCCAGAGATCAAGAACGTGTTGGTCAAGAATGTTTTATATGAAAAAGTTTTATATGATGCTAAAAGAGTTAATGGTATTTTATAAGTATGTGAAGAAAGTCTGATAATGTTTCCGTAATGTTTTATACCTGTAACGTTAAAAGAGAAAAGTACCTCCCATAAAGGGATGATTGAAAGTTGATATGTCTTACATGTGAGTGTACACTAAAATTTTTGTATGTTTTAATTTGCTTTTGCTCTTTTCCAGCCCGAGGACGTGCTGTGATTTACCAGGGGGGAATGTAGCACCCCGAGGACTCGGCTGCTACAGGGGTATTGCACCTCAGACCAGAGGTGTGGTATTCCACTCCCGGGTAAGGATGGAGTGTGGAACTGGGCTCAGTTAGCTGCATGCACTACACTCACCCCATTTCCGGGGGACAGACCAACGGTACTCCCACCAGATAGATGTGCAGGTACGACAGCGTCTGTCCCTGGCTGGAGTGGGGGGGGGGAGGAACATCCCAGTGGTGTAGGAGCAGACAGGGGAGGGACTCTGGGCATAGGTAGGAGCCCATTGGGTGCTGGTCACCTGGGCTCGGGTGTCAGAAGGAGGTATAAAAGGTGGGCACCATCTTAGGACAGGGTCTGTCTGTTCAGAGAGGAGCTCAGCCAGAGAGGGCTGACAGGGAGCTGTGGCTCAGTCTGGGCCCAGCTCCAGAGCCAGGCCTGGAGAGGAGGCCTGAAGCAGAGAGAGAGAGAAGTAAGAGGAAGAAGGAACAGAAACACCAGGAAAGGCCCAGAGACGCAGGAAAAGAGGGAACCCTAAGATCCCACGGAATAACGGGTGAAGGGTTGGCAGAACAGGGTGCCGGATCCCAAACTGGTGGAGGCCAATTATCCTTAGCCAGGAACCGGAGGTCGTGGACAAGTTTTGGCGCGACCCCTCGCCATATCTACCAGGAAGGCATACCATATAGGGTCAGGGAAACCGGGAAAGGTTTCACCACCAGAAGGCCCGAGGGAGCTGGACAAAGGTGGATCCCTGGTGGGGACGGCCAGTAGAAAGGAAGAGAGGGGAGCTCAGGACCACGCTCTGGAACTGCCTGGGAGTTGGCCGAGTCCCGCACCTGGTGGACGCAGCACGGCTCGGGTGGTCCTAACTGTGCACAAGGGACCTGATAAAGAACTGTGAGTAAAGCTGTGAAAACTGCAATTGCAAGTCTCAGTGATTCCTTGTCGCACTGGTACCATCAGTGCTGGGACATACGCACCATCTCTCCCAACATCATTCCCATCCTCTGCCCTGAGGCCATACCCCTCCCGTTGGGGGTTATACCATCCACGCTGCACATCCGTACCACCGGCCTCAGCGGACTGCCCTGCAGCGGCGGCTTCATAGCCACATTCAACGGGTGGCGTAGTCGGACACTAATACCATCATACCAATAACTGCCACTTAGTTTGACACCCTGGGCACGGACCGGGTCACCGCCACGAGGACTACTACCCCTATCGGATCCGGCTCCGGGTATTCCCCGCGCGCACGCGCGCCGCACTACAGCACTGGCCCAGGGGGTGCGTCAGTAGGGAGGTCATACAGGCACGTGGAGGCCACACACAATACTCAGCCTCATCAGGAGCATGCCCAGGCGTTGTAGGGAGGTCATACAGGCACGTGGAGGCCACACACAATACTCAGCCTCATCAGGAGCATGCCCAGGCGTTGTAGGGAGGTCATACAGGCACGTGGAGGCCACACACAATACTCAGCCTCATCAGGAGCATGCCCAGGCGTTGTAGGGAGGTCATACAGGCACGTGGAGGCCACACACATACTCAGCCTCATCAGGAGCATGCCCAGATGTTGTAGGGAGGTCATACAGGCACGTGGAGGCCGCACACAATACTCAGCCCCATCAGGAGCATGCCCAGGCGTTGTAGGGAGGTCATACAGGAACGTGGAGGCCACACACAATACTCAGCCTCATCAGGAGCATGCCCAGGCGTTGTAGGGAGGTCATACAGGCACGTGGAGGCCACACACAATACTCAGCCTCATCAGGAGCATGCCCAGGCGTTGTAGGGAGGTCATACAGGCACGTGGAGGCCACACACAATACTCAGCCTCATCAGGAGCATGCCCAGGCGCTGTAGGGAGGTCATACAGGCACGTGGAGGCCACACACAATACTCAGCCTCATCAGGAGCATGCCCAGGCGTTGTAGGGAGGTCATACAGGCACGTGGAGGCCACACACAATACTCAGCCTCATCAGGAGCATGCCCAGGCGTTGTAGGGAGGTCATACAGGCATGTGGAGGCCACACACAATACTCAGCCTCATCAGGAGCATGCCCAGGCGTTGTAGGGAGGTCATACAGGCATGTGGAGGCCACACACAATACTCAGCCTCATCAGGAGCATGCCCAGGCGTTGTAGGGAGGTCATACAGGAACGTGGAGGCCACACACAATACTCAGCCTCATCAGGAGCATGCCCAGGCGTTGTAGGGAGGTCATACAGGCATGTGGAGGCCACACACAATACTCAGCCTCATCAGGAGCATGCCCAGGCGTTGTAGGGAGGTCATACAGGCACGTGGAGGCCACACACAATACTCAGCCTCATCAGGAGCATGCCCAGGCATTGTAGGGAGGTCATACAGGCACGTGGAGGCCACACACAATACTCAGCCTCATTGTGACTTGTTTTAAGGACATTACATCACAGTTGGATCAGCCTGTAGTGTGTTTTTCCACCTTAATTTTGGGGGTGACTCCAAATCCAGGCCTCCATTGGTTAATAAATGTGATTTCCATTGATGATTTTTGTGTGATTTTGTTGTCAGCACATTCAACTTTATACAGAACAAAGTATTCAATGAGAAGATTTCATTCATTCACATCTAGGAGGGGGGATTTCACTGTTCCCGTTACTGTTTTGAGCAGTGGATATATATATATACGCTCTGTGTTCTATGTATAGATTGTGTGTATACAGATATCACAGAGGGAACAACGAGAAGGTAACAGACACAGATACTCAGAGCTGAGGTACATAGGAACTGGGTGACGTGGAGCTGCCGTACCCAATCCTGTGTGATACCGTCTGCTGAGCCGTGTATCTAATCCTATCCTGTGTGATACTGTCTGCTGAGCTGTGTATCTAATCCTATCCTGTGTGATACTGTCTGCTGAGCCGTGTATCTAATCCTCTCCTGTGTGATACTGTCTGCTGAGCCGTGTATCTAATCCTCTCCTGTGTGATACTGTCTGCTGAGCCGTGTATCTAATCCTATCCTGTGTGATCCTGTCTGCTGCGCCGTGTATCTAATCCTATCCTGTGTGATACTGTCTGCTGAGCCGTGTATCTAATCCTCTCCTGTGTGATACGCTCTGCTGAGCTGTGTATCTAATCCTTTCCTGTGTGATACTGTCTGCCGAGCCGTGTATCTAATCCTATCCTGTGTGATACTGTCTGCTGAGCCGTGTATCTAATCCTATCCTGTGTGATACTGTCTGCTGAGCCGTGTATCTAATCCTATCCTGTGTGATACTGTCTGCTGAGCAATGTATCTAATCCTATCCTGTGTGATACTGTCTGCCGAGCCGTGTATCTAATCCTCTCCTGTGTGATACTGTCTGCTGAGCCGTGTATCTAATCCTATCCTGTGTGATACTGTCTGCTGAGCCGCGAATCTAATCCTATCCTGTGTGATACTGTCTGCTGAGCTGTGTATCTAATCCTCTCCTGTGTGATACTGTCTGCTGAGCTGTGTATCTAATCCTATCCTGTGTGATACTGTCTGCTGAGCCATGTATCTAATCCTCTCCTGTGTGATACTGTCTGCCGAGCCATGTATCTAATCCCATCCTGTGTGATGCTGTCTGCTGAGCGGTGTATCTAATCCCATCCTGTGTGATACTGTCTGCTGCGCCGTGTATCTAATCCTATCCTGTGTGATACTGTCTGCCGAGCCACGTATCTAATCCCATCCTGTGTGATACTGTCTGCTGAGCCGTGTATCTAATCCTCTCCTGTGTGATACTGTCTGCTGAGCCATGTATCTAATCCCATCCTGTGCGATACTGTCTGCTGAGCTGTGTATCTAATCCTATCCTGTGTGATACTGTCTGCTGAGCCGTGTATCTAATCCTCTCCTGTGTGATACTGTCTGCTGAGCCGTGTATCTAATCCTCTCCTGTGTGATACTGTCTGCTGAGTCGTGTATCTAATCCTATCCTGTGTGATGCTGTCTGCTGAGCCGTGTATCTAATCCTATCCTGTGTGATACTGACTGCTGAACCGTGAATCTAATCCTATACTGTGTGATACTGTCTGCTGAGCCATGTATCTAATCCCATCCTGTGTGATACTGTCTGCTGAGCTGTGTATCTAATCCTATCCTGTGTGATACTGTCTGCTGAGCCATGTATCTAATCCCATCCTGTGCGATACTGTCTGCTGAGCCGTGTATCTAATCCTATCCTGTGTGATACTGTCTGCTGAGCCGTGTATCTAATCCTCTCCTGTGTGATACTGTCTGCTGAGTCGTGTATCTAATCCTATCCTGTGTGATACTGACTGCTGAACCGTGAATCTAATCCTATACTGTGTGATACTGTCTGCTTAGCCATGTATCTAATCCTATCCTGTGTGATACTGTCTGCTGAGCCATGTATCTAATCCCATCCTGTGCGATACTGTCTGCTGAGCTGTGTATCTAATCCTATCCTGTGTGATACTGTCTGCTGAGCCGTGTATCTAATCCTCTCCTGTGTGATACTGTCTGCTGAGCCGTGTATCTAATCCTATCCTGTGTGATACTGTCTGCTGAGCCGTGTATCTAATCCTCTCCTGTGTGATACTGTCTGCTGAGCCGTGTATCTAATCCTCTCCTGTGTGATACTGTCTGCTGAGTCGTGTATCTAATCCTATCCTGTGTGATGCTGTCTGCTGAGCCGTGTATCTAATCCTATCCTGTGTGATACTGACTGCTGAACCGTGAATCTAATCCTATACTGTGTGATACTGTCTGCTGAGCCATGTATCTAATCCCATCCTGTGTGATACTGTCTGCTGAGCTGTGTATCTAATCCTATCCTGTGTGATACTGTCTGCTGAGCCATGTATCTAATCCCATCCTGTGCGATACTGTCTGCTGAGCCGTGTATCTAATCCTATCCTGTGTGATACTGTCTGCTGAGCCGTGTATCTAATCCTCTCCTGTGTGATACTGTCTGCTGAGTCGTGTATCTAATCCTATCCTGTGTGATACTGACTGCTGAACCGTGAATCTAATCCTATACTGTGTGATACTGTCTGCTTAGCCATGTATCTAATCCTATCCTGTGTGATACTGTCTGCTGAGCCGTGTATCTAATCCTCTCCTTTGTCATACTGTCTGCTGAGCCGTGTATCTAATCCTATCCTGTGTGATACTGTCTGCTGAGCTGTGTATCTAATCCCATCCTGTGTGATACTGTCTGCTGCGCCGTGTATCTAATCCTCTCCTGTATGATACTGTCTGCCGAGCCATGTATCTAATCCCATCCTGTGTGATACTGTCTGCTGAGCCATGTATCTAATCCTATCCTGTGTGATACTGTCTGCTGAGCCGTGTATCTAATCCTCTCCTGTGTGATACTGTCTGCTGAGCCGTGTATCTAATCCTCTCCTGTGTGATACTGTCTGCTGAGTCGTGTATCTAATCCTATCCTGTGTGATACTGTCTGCTGAGCCGTGTATCTAATCCTATCCTGTGTGATACGGTCTGCTGAGCCGTGTATCTAATCCCTTCCTGTGTGATACCGTCTGCTGAGCCGTGTATCTAATCCTCTCCTGTGTGATACCGTCTGCTGAGCCGTGTATATAATCCTATCCTGTGTGATCCTGTCTGCTGTGCCGTGTATCTAATCCTATCCTGTGTGATACTGTCTGCCGAGCCATGTATCTAATCCTATCCTGTGTGATACTGTCTGCTGACCCGTGTATCTAATCCTATCCTGTGTGATACCGTCTGCTGAGCCGTGTATCTAATCCTATCCTGTGTGATACTGTCTGCTGAGCAGTGTATCTAATCCCTTCCTGTGTGATACCGTCTGCTGAGCCGTGTATCTAATCCTATCCTGTGTGATACTGTCTGCTGAGCTGTGTATCTAATCCTCTCCTGTGTGATACCGTCTGCTGAGCCATGTATCTAATCCTATCCTGTGTGATACTGTCTGCTCGGCCGTGTATCTAATCCTCTCCTGTGTGATACTGTCTGCTGAGCCGTGTATCTAATCCTCTCCTGTGTGATACTGTCTGCTGAGCCGTGTATCTAATCCTCTCCTGTGTGATACTGTCTGCTGAGCCGTGTATCTAATCCTATCCTGTGTGATCCTGTCTGCTGCGCCGTGTATCTAATCCTATCCTGTGTGATACTGTCTGCTGAGCCGTGTATCTAATCCTCTCCTGTGTGATACGCTCTGCTGAGCTGTGTATCTAATCCTTTCCTGTGTGATACTGTCTGCCGAGCCGTGTATCTAATCCTATCCTGTGTGATACTGTCTGCTGAGCCATGTATCTAATCCTCTCCTGTGTGATACTGTCTGCTGAGCAATGTATCTAATCCTATCCTGTGTGATACTGTCTGCCGAGCCGTGTATCTAATCCTCTCCTGTGTGATACTGTCTGCTGAGCCGTGTATCTAATCCTATCCTGTGTGATACTGTCTGCTGAGCTGTGTATCTAATCCTCTCCTGTGTGATACCGTCTGCTGAGCCGTGTATCTAATCCTATCCTGTGTGATACTGTCTGCTCGGCCGTGTATCTAATCCTCTCCTGTGTGATACTGTCTGCTGAGCCGTGTATCTAATCCTCTCCTGTGTGATACTGTCTGCTGAGCCGTGTATCTAATCCTATCCTGTGTGATCCTGTCTGCTGCGCCGTGTATCTAATCCTATCCTGTGTGATACTGTCTGGTGAGCCGTGTATCTAATCCTCTCCTGTGTGATACGCTCTGCTGAGCTGTGTATCTAATCCTTTCCTGTGTGATACTGTCTGCCGAGCCGTGTATCTAATCCTATCCTGTGTGATACTGTCTGCTGAGCCATGTATCTAATCCTATCCTGTGTGATACTGTCTGCTGAGCCGTGTATCTAATCCTATCCTGTGTGATACCGTCTGCTGAGCCGTGTATCTAATCCTATCCTGTGTGATACTGTCTGCTGAGCAGTGTATCTAATCCCTTCCTGTGTGATACTGTCTGCTGAGCCGTGTATCTAATCCTCTCCTGTGTGATACCGTCTGCTGAGCCGTGTATATAATCCTATCCTGTGTGATCCTGTCTGCTGTGCCGTGTATCTAATCCTATCCTGTGTGATACTGTCTGCTGCGCCGTGTATCTAATCCTATCCTGTGTGATACTGTCTGCCGAGCCATGTATCTAATCCCATCCTGTGTGATACTGTCTGCTGAGCCGTGTATCTAATCCTCTCCTGTGTGATACTGTCTGCTGAGCTGTGTATCTAATCCTATCCTGTGTGATACTGTCTGCTGAGCCATGTATCTAATCCCATCCTGTGTGATACTGTCTGCTGAGCCGTGTATCTAATCCTATCCTGTGTGATACTGTCTGCTGAGCCGTGTATCTAATCCTCTCCTGTGTGATACTGTCTGCTGAGCCGTGTATCTAATCCTCTCCTGTGTGATACTGTCTGCTGAGTCGTGTATCTAATCCTATCCTGTGTGATGCTGTCTGCTGAGCCGTGTATCTAATCCTATCCTGTGTGATACTGACTGCTGAACCGTGAATCTAATCCTATACTGTGTGATACTGTCTGCTGAGCCATGTATCTAATCCTATCCTGTGTGATACTGTCTGCTGAGCTGTGTATCTAATCCCATCCTGTGTGATACTGTCTGCTGCGCCGTGTATCTAATCCTCTCCTGTATGATACTGTCTGCCGAGCCATGTATCTAATCCCATCCTGTGTGATACTGTCTGCTGAGCCATGTATCTAATCCTATCCTGTGTGATACTGTCTGCTGAGCCGTGTATCTAATCCTCTCCTTTGTCATACTGTCTGCTGAGCCGTGTATCTAATCCTATCCTGTGTGATACTGTCTGCTGAGCTGTGTATCTAATCCCATCCTGTGTGATACTGTCTGCTGCGCCGTGTATCTAATCCTCTCCTGTATGATACTGTCTGCCGAGCCATGTATCTAATCCCATCCTGTGTGATACTGTCTGCTGAGCCATGTATCTAATCCTATCCTGTGTGATACTGTCTGCTGAGCCGTGTATCTAATCCTCTCCTGTGTAATACTGTCTGCTGAGCCGTGTATCTAATCCTCTCCTGTGTGATACTGTCTGCTGAGTCGTGTACCTAATCCTATCCTGTGTGATGCTGTCTGCTGAGCCGTGTATCTAATCCTATCCTGTGTGATACTGTCTGCTGAGCCGTGTATCTAATCCTCTCCTGTGTGACACTGTCTGCTGAGTCGTGTATCTAATCCTATCCTGTGTGATACTGTCTGCTGAGCCGTGTATCTAATCCTCTCCTGTATGATAGTGTCTGCTGATCCGTGTATCTAATCCTATCCTGTGTGATACGGTCTGCTGAGCCGTGTATATAATCCTATCCTGTGTGATCCTGTCTGCTGTGCCGTGTATCTAATCCTATCCTGTGTGATACTGTCTGCTGAGCCGTGTATCTAATCCTATCCTGTGTGATACTGTCTGCTGAGCCGTGTATCTAATCCTCTCCTGTGTGATACCGTCTGCTGAGCCGTGTATATAATCCTATCCTGTGTGATCCTGTCTGCTGTGCCGTGTATCTAATCCTATCCTGTGTGATACTGTCTGCCGAGCCATGTATCTAATCCTATCCTGTGTGATACTGTCTGCTGACCCGTGTATCTAATCCTATCCTGTGTGATACCGTCTGCTGAGCCGTGTATCTAATCCTATCCTGTGTGATACTGTCTGCTGAGCAGTGTATCTAATCCCTTCCTGTGTGATACCGTCTGCTGAGCCGTGTATCTAATCCTATCCTGTGTGATACTGTCTGCTGAGCCATGTATCTAATCCTATCCTGTGTGATACCGTCTGCTGAGCCGTGTATCTAATCCTATCCTGTGTGATACTGTCTGCTGAGCAGTGTATCTAATCCCTTCCTGTGTGATACTGTCTGCTGAGCCGTGTATCTAATCCTATCCTGTGTGATCCTGTCTGCTGTGCCGTGTATCTAATCCTATCCTGTGTGATACCGTCTGCTGAGCCGTGTATCTAATCCTATCCTGTGTGATACTGTCTGCTGAGCCGTGTATCTAATCCTATCCTGTGTGATACCGTCTGCTGAGCCGTGTATCTAATCCTATCCTGTGTGATACTGTCTGCTGAGCAGTGTATCTAATCCCTTCCTGTGTGATACCGTCTGCTGAGCCGTGTATCTAATCCTCTCCTGTGTGATACCATCTGCTGAGCCGTGTATCTAATCCTCTCCTGTGTGATCCTGTCTGCTGAGCCGTGTATCTAATCCTATCCTGTGTGATACTGTCTGCTGAGCCGTGTATCTAATCCTATGCTGTGTGATACTGTCTGCTGAGCCGTGTATCTAATCCTCTCCTGTGTGATACCGTCTGCTGAGCCGTGTATCTAATCCTCTCCTGTGTGATACGGTCTGCTGAGCTGTGTATCTAATCCTATCCTGTGTGATACTGACTGCTGAACCGTGTATCTAATCCTATCCTGTGTAATACTGTCTGCTGAGCCGTGTAGCTAATCCTATCCTGTGTGATACTGTCTGCTGCACTGTGTATCTAATCCTATCCTGTGTGATACTGTCTGCTGAGCCGTGTATCTAATCCTATCCTGTGTGATACTGCCTGCTGAGCCGTGTATCTAATCCTATCCTGTGTGATACTGTCTGCTGCGCCGTGTATCTAATCTTTTCCTGTGTGATACTGACTGCTGAGCTGTGTATCTAATCCTCTCCTGTGTGATACTGTCTGCCGAGCCATGTATCTAATCCCATCCTGTGTGATGCTGTCTGCTGAGCGGTGTATCTAATCCCATCCTGTGTGATACTGTCTGCTGCGCCGTGTATCTAATCCTATCCTGTGTGATACTGTCTGCCGAGCCATGTATCTAATCCCATCCTGTGTGATACTGTCTGCTGAGCCGTGTATCTAATCCTCTCCTGTGTGATACTGTCTGCTGAGCCGGGTATCTAATCCTCTCCTGTGTGATACTGTCTGCTGAGCCATGTATCTAATCCCATCCTGTGTGATACTGTCTGCTGAGCCGTGTATCTAATCCTCTCCTGTGTGATACTGTCTGCTGAGCCGTGTATCTAATCCTCTCCTGTGTGATACTGTCTGCTGAGTCGTGTATCTAATCCTATCCTGTGTGATGCTGTCTGCTGAGCCGTGTATCTAATCCTATCCTGTGTGATACTGACTGCTGAACCGTGTATCTAATCCTATCCTGTGTGATACCGTCTGCTGAGCCGTGTATCTAATCCTCTCCTTTGTCATACTGTCTGCTGAGCCGTGTATCTAATCCTCTCCTGTGTGATACTGTCTGCTGAGCCGTGTATCTAATCCTCTCCTGTGTGATACTGTCTGCTGAGCCGTGTATCTAATCCTATCCTGTGTGATGCTGTCTGCTGAGCCGTGTATCTAATCCTATCCTGTGTGATACTGACTGCTGAACCGTGTATCTAATCCTATCCTGTGTGATACCGTCTGCTGAGCCGTGTATCTAATCCTCTCCTGTGTGATACTGTCTGCTGAGCCGTGTATCTAATCCTATCCTGTGTGATACTGTCTGCTGAGCCGTGTATCTAATCCTCTCCTTTGTCATACTGTCTGCTGAGCCGTGTATCTAATCCTCTCCTGTGTGATACTGTCTGCTGAGCCGTGTATCTAATCCTCTCCTGTGTGATACTGTCTGCTGAGCCGTGTATCTAATCCTATCCTGTGTGATACTGACTGCTGAACCGTGAATCTAATCCTATCCTGTGTGATACTGTCTGCTGAGCCGTGTATCTAATCCCTTCCTGTGTGATACTGTCTGCTGAGCCGTGTATCTAATCCCATCCTGTGTGATACTGTCTGCTGAGCCGTGTATCTAATCCTCTCCTTTGTCATACTGTCTGCTGAGCCGTGTATCTATTCCTATCCTGTGTGATACTGTCTGCTGAGCCGTGTATCTAATCCCATCCTGTGTGATACTGTCTGCTGCGCCGTGTATCTAATCCTCTCCTGTGTGATACTGTCTGCCGAGCCATGTATCTAATCCCATCCTGTGTGATACTGTCTGCTGAGCCATGTATCTAATCCTATCCTGTGTGATACTGTCTGCTGTGCCGTGTATCTAATCCTATCCTGTGTGATACTGTCTGCTGAGCCGTGTATCTAATCCTCTCCTGTGTGATACCGTCTGCTGAGCCGTGTATCTAATCCTGTCCTGTGTGATACCGTCTGCTGAGCCGTGTATCTAATCCTCTCCTGTGTGATACCGTCTGCTGAGCCGTGTATCTAATCCTCTCCTGTGTGATACCGTCTGCTGAGCAGTGTATCTAATCCTGTCCTGTGTGATACTGCCTGCTGAGCCGTGTATCTAATCCTGTCCTGTGTGATACCGTCTGCTGAGCCGTGTATCTAATCCTCTCCTGTGTGATACCGTCTGCTGAGCAGTGTATCTAATCCTGTCCTGTGTGATACTGCCTGCTGAGCCGTGTATCTAATCCCTTCCTGTGTGATACCGTCTGCTGAGCCATGTATCTAATCCCTTCCTGTGTGATACCGTCTGCTGAGCCGTGTATCTAATCCTGTCCTGTGTGATACTGCCTGCTGAGCCGTGTATCTAATCCCTTCCTGTGTGATACCGTCTGCTGAGCCGTGTATCTAATCCCTTCCTGTGTGATACCGTCTGCTGAGCCGTGTATCTAATCCCTTCCTGTGTGATACCGTCTGCCGAGCCGTGTATCTAATCCTATCCTGTGTGATACTGTATGCTGAGCCATGTATCTAATCCTCTCCTGTGTGATACTGTCTGCTGAGCAATGTATCTAATCCTATCCTGTGTGATACTGTCTGCTGAGCAATGTATCTAATCCTATCCTGTGTGATACTGTCTGCCGAGCCGTGTATCTAATCCTCTCCTGTGTGATACTGTCTGCTGAGCAATGTATCTAATCCTATCCTGTGTGATACTGTCTGCCGAGCCGTGTATCTAATCCTCTCCTGTGTGATACTGTCTGCTGAGCAATGTATCTAATCCTATCCTGTGTGATACCGTCTGCTGAGCCGTGTATCTAATCCTATCCTGTGTGATACTGTCTGCTGAGCAATGTATCTGATCCTATCCTGTGTGATACTGTCTGCTGAGCCGTGTATCTAATCCTATCCTGTGTGATACTGTCTGCTGAGCCGTGTATCTAATCCTCTCCTGTGTGA
Source organism: Phyllobates terribilis (assembly GCF_046119375.1). Taxonomy (NCBI): domain Eukaryota; kingdom Metazoa; phylum Chordata; class Amphibia; order Anura; family Dendrobatidae; genus Phyllobates; species Phyllobates terribilis. Next base: position 394,046,814 of record NW_027362769.1, on the reverse strand, counting down.
TACTGTCTGCTGAGCCGTGTATCTAATCCTCTCCTGTGTGATACCGTCTGCTGAGCCGTGTATCTAATCCTATCCTGTGTGATACTGTCTGCTGAGCAATGTATCTAATCCTATCCTGTGTGATACTGTCTGCCGAGCCGTGTATCTAATCCTCTCCTGTGTGATACTGTCTGCCGAGCCGTGTATCTAATCCTCTCCTGTGTGATACTGTCTGCTGAGCCGTGTATCTAATCCTATCCTGTGTGATACTGTCTGCTGAGCCGTGTATCTAATCCTATCCTGTGTGATACTGTCTGCTGAGCCGTGTATCTAATCCTCTCCTGTGTGATACTGTCTGCTGAGCCGTGTATCTAATCCTCTCCTGTGTGATACCGTCTGCTGAGCCGTGTATCTAATCCTATCCTGTGTGATACTGTCTGCTGAGCCGTGTATCTAATCCCTTCCTGTGTGATACAGTCTGCTGAGCCGTGTATCTAATCCTCTCCTGTGTGATACTGTCTGCTGAGCCGTGTATCTAATCCTCCCCTTTGTGATACTGTCTGCTGAGCCATGTATCTAATCCTATCCAGTGTGATACTGTCTGCTGAGCCGTGTATCTAATCCTATCCTGTGTGATACTGTCTGCTGAGCAGTGTATCTAATCCTGTCCTGTGTGATACTGTCTGCTGAGCCGTGTATCTAATCCTCTCCTGTGTGATACTGTCTGCTGAGCCGTGTATCTAATCCTATCCTGTGTGATCCTGTCTGCTGAGCCGTGTATCTAATCCTGTCCTGTGTGATACTGTCTGCTGAGCCGTGTATCTAATCCTCTCCTGTGTGATACTGTCTGCTGAGCCGTGTATCTAATCCTCTCCTGTGTGATATTGTCTGCTGAGCCGTGTATCTAATCCTCTCCTGTGTGATACTGTCTGCTGAGCCGTGTATCTAATCCTATCCTGTGTGATCCTGTCTGCTGAGCCGTGTATCTAATCCTGTCCTGTGTGATACTGTCTGCTTAGCCGTGTATCTAATCCTCTCCTGTGTGATACTGTCTGCTGAGCCGTGTATCTAATCCTATCCTGTGTGATACTGACTGCTGAACCGTGTATCTAATCCTATACTGTGTGATACTGTCTGCTGAGCCGTGTATCTAATCCTATCCTGTGTAATACTGTCTGCTGAGTCGTGTATCTAATCCTATCCTGTGTGATACTGTCTGCTGAGCCGTGTATCTAATCCTCTCCTTTGTGATACTGTCTGCTGAGCCGTGTATCTAATCCTATCCTGTGTGATACTGTCTGCTGAGCCGTGTAACTAATCCCATCCTGTGTGATACTGTCTGCTGCGCCGTGTATCTAATCCTCTCCTGTGTGATACTGTCTGCCGAGCCATGTATCTAATCCCATCCTGTGTGATACTGTCTGCTGAGCCGTGTATCTAATCCTCTCCGGTGTGATACTGTCTGCTGAGTCGTGTATCTAATCCTATCCTGTGTGATGCTGTCTGCTGAGCCGTGTATCTAATCCTATCCTGTGTGATACTGTCTGCTGAGCCGTGTATCTAATCCTCTCCTGTGTGATACTGTCTGCTGAGCCGTGTATCTAATCCTCTCCTGTGTGATACTGTCTGCTGAGTCGTGTATCTAATCCTATCCTGTGTGATGCTGTCTGCTGAGCCGTGTATCTAATCCTATCCTGTGTGATACTGTCTGCTAAGCCGTGTATCTAATCCTATCCTGTGTGATGCTGTCTGCTGAGCCGTGTATCTAATCCTCTCCTGTGTGATACTGTCTGCTGAGCCGTGCATCTAATCCTCTCCTGTGTGATACTGTCTGCTGAGCCATGTATCTAATCCTCTCCTGTGTGATACTGTCTGCTGAGTCGTGTATCTAATCCTATCCTGTGTGATGCTGTCTGCTGAGTCGTGTATCTAATCCTATCCTGTGTGATGCTGTCTGCTGAGCCGTGTATCTAATCCTCTCCTGTGTGATACTGTCTGCAGAGCTGTGTATCTAATCATCTCCTGTGTGATAATGTCTGCTGAGTCGTGTATCTAATCCCATCCTGTGTGATACTGTCTGCTGAGCTGTGTATCTAATCCTATCCTGTGTGATGCTGTCTGCTGAGCCGTGTATCTAATCCTATCCTGTGTGATGCTGTCTGCTGAGTCGTGTATCTAATCCTCTCCTGTGTGATACTGTCTGCTGAGCCGTGTATCTAATCCTATCCTGTGTGATATTGTCTGCTGAGCCGTGTATCTAATCCTATCCTGTGTGATGCTGTCTGCTGAGTCGTGTATCTAATCCTCTCCTGTGTGATACTGTCTGCTGAGCCGTGTATCTAATCCTCTCCTGTGTGATACTGTCTGCTGAGCCGTGTATCTAATTCTCTCCTGTGTGATGCTGTCTGCTCAGCCGTGTATCTAATCCTCTCCTGTGTGATACTGTCTGCTGAGCCGTGTATCTAATTCTCTCCTGTGTGATGCTGTCTGCTGAGCCGTGTATCTAATCCTATCCTGTGTGATACTGTCTGCTGAGCCGTGTATCTAATCCTATCCTGTGTGATGCTGTCTGCTCAGCCGTGTATCTAATCCTCTCCTGTGTGATACTGTCTGCTGAGCCGTGTATCTAATCCTCTCCTGTGTGATACTGTCTGCTGAGCCGTGTATCTAATCCTCTCCTGAGTGATACTGTCTGCAGAGCCGTGTATCTAATCCTATCCTGTGTGATACTGTCTGCTGAGCCGTGTATCTAATCCTATCCTGTGTGATACTGTCTGCTGAGCATTGTATCTAATCCTATCCTGTGTGATACTGTCTGCTGAGCCGTTTATCTAATCCTCTCCTGTGTGATACTGTCTGCTGAGCCGTGTATCTAATCCTATCCTGTGTGATACTGTCTGCTGAGCCGTGTATCTAATCCTATGCTGTGTGATACTGTCTGCTGAGCCGTATATCTAATCCTATCCTGTGTGATACTGACTGCTGAACCGTGTATCTAATCCTATACTGTGTGATACTGTCTGCTGCACTGTGTATCTAATCCTCTCCTGTGTGATACTGTCTGCTGAGCCGTGTATCTAATCCTATCCTGTGTGATACTGTCTGCTGAGCCGTGTATCTAATCCCATCCTGTGTGATACTGTCTGCTGCGCCGTGCATCTAATCCCATCCTGTGTGATACTGTCTGCTGCGCCGTGTATCTAATCCTATCCTGTGTGATACTGTCTGCCGAGCCATGTATCTAATGCCATCCTGTGTGATACTGTCTGCTGAGCCGTGTATCTAATCCTCTCCTGTGTGATACTGTCTGCTGAGCCGTGTATCTAATCCTCTCCTGTGTGATACTGTCTGCTGAGCCGTGTATCTAATCCTATCCTGTGTGATCCTGTCTGCTGAGCTGTGTATCTAATCCTATCCTGTGTGATACTGTCTGCTGAGCAGTGTATCTAATCCTATCCTGTGTGATCCTGTCTGCTGAGCCATGTATCTAATCCTATCCTGTGTGATACTGTCTGCTGAGCAGTGTATCTAATCCCATCCTGTGTGATACTGTCTGCTGAGCCGTGTATCTAATCCTATCCTGTGTGATGCTGTCTGCTGAGTCGTGTATCTAATCCTATCCTGTGTGATGCTGTCTGCTGAGCCGTGTATCTAATCCTATCCTGTGTGATACTGTCTGCTGAGCCGTGTATCTAATCCTCTCCTGTGTGATACTGTCTGCTGAGCTGTGTATCTAATCCTCTCCTGTGTGGTACTGTCTGCTGAGCCGTGTATCTAATCCTATCCTGTGTGATACTGTCTGCTGAGCCGTGTATCTAATCCTCTCCTGTGTGATACTGTCTGCTGAGCTGTGTATCTAATCCTCTCCTGTGTGGTACTGTCTGCTGAGTCGTGTATCTAATCCTATCCTGTGTGATGCTGTCTGCTGAGCCGTGTATCTAATCCTATCCTGTGTGATGCTGTCTGCTGAGCCGTGTATCTAATCCTATCCTGTGTGATACTGTCTGCTGAGCCGTGTATCTAATCCTATCCTGTGTGATACTGCCTGCTGAGCCGTGTATCTAATCCTATCCTGTGTGATACTGTCTGCTGAGCCGTGTATCTAATCCTCTCCTTTGTGATACTGTCTGCTGAGCCGTGTATCTAATCCTATCCTGTGTGATACTGTCTGCTGAGCCGTGTATCTAATCCCATCCTGTGTGATACTGTCTGCTGCGCCGTGTATCTAATCCTCTCCTGTGTGATACTGTCTGCCGAGCCATGTATCTAATCCCATCCTGTGTGATACTGTCTGCTGAGCCGTGTATCTAATCCTCTCCTGTGTGATACTGTCTGCTGAGCCGTGTATCTAATCCTCTCCGGTGTGATACTGTCTGCTGAGTCGTGTATCTAATCCTATCCTGTGTGATGCTGTCTGCTGAGCCGTGTATCTAATCCTATCCTGTGTGATACTGTCTGCTGAGCCGTGTATCTAATCCTCTCCTGTGTAATACTGTCTGCTGAGTCGTGTATCTAATCCTATCCTGTGTGATGCTGTCTGCTGAGCCGTGTATCTAATCCTATCCTGTGTGATGCTGTCTGCTGAGCCGTGTATCTAATCCTCTCCTGTGTGATACTGTCTGCTGAGCCGTGTATCTAATCCTCTCCTGTGTGATACTGTCTGCTGAGCCATGTATCTAATCCTCTCATGTGTGATACTGTCTGCTGAGTCGTGTATCTAATCCTATCCTGTGTGATGCTGTCTGCTGAGCCGTGTATCTAATCCTCTCCTGTGTGATACTGACTGCTGAACCGTGCATCTAATCCTCTCCTGTGTGATACTGTCTGCTGAGCCGTGTATCTAATCCTCTCATGTGTGATACTGTCTGCTGAGTCGTGTATCTAATCCTATCCTGTGTGATGCTGTCTGCTGAGCCGTGTATCTAATCCTCTCCTGTGTGATACTGTCTGCCGAGCCATGTTTCTAATCCCATCCTGTGTGATACTGTCTGCTGAGCCGTGTATCTAATCCTCTCCTGTGTGATACTGTCTGCTGAGCTGTGTATCTAATCCTCTCCTGTGTGATACTGTCTGCTGAGCCGTGTATCTAATCCTCTCCGGTGTGATACTGTCTGCTGAGTCGTGTATCTAATCCTATCCTGTGTGATGCTGTCTGCTGAGCCGTGTATCTAATCCTATCCTGTGTGATACTGTCTGCTGAGCCGTGTATCTAATCCTCTCCTGTGTGATACTGTCTGCTGAGCAGTGTATCTAATCCTCTCCTGTGTGATACTGTCTGCTGAGTCGTGTATCTAATCCTATCCTGTGTGATGCTGTCTGCTGAGCCGTGTATCTAATCCTCTCCTGTGTGGTACTGTCTGCTGAGCCGTGTATCTAATCCTCTCCTGTGTGATACTGTCTGCTGAGTCGTGTATCTAATCCTATCCTGTGTGATGCTGTCTGCTGAGCCGTGTATCTAATCCTCTCCTGTGTGATACTGTCTGCTGAGCCGTGTATCTAATCCTCTCCTGTGTGATACTGTCTGCTGAGCCGTGCATCTAATCCTCTCCTGTGTGATACTGTCTGCTGAGCCGTGTATCTAATCCTCTCCTGTGTGATACTCTCTGCTGAGCCGTGTATCTAATCCTCTCCTGTGTGATACTGTCTGCTGAGCCGTGTATCTAATCCTCTCCTGTGTGATACTGTCTGCTGAGCCATGTATCTAATCCTCTCCTGTGTGATACTGTCTGCTGAGTCGTGTATCTAATCCTATCCTGTGTGATACTGTCTGCTGAGTCGTGTATCTAATCCTATCCTGTGTGATGCTGTCTGCTGAGCCGTGTATCTAATCCTCTCCTGTGTGATACTGTCTGCTGAGCCGTGTATCTAATCCTCTCCTGTGTGATACTGTCTGCTGAGCCGTGTATCTAATCCTCTCATGTGTAATACTGTCTGCTGAGTCGTGTATCTAATCCTATCCTGTGTGATGCTGTCTGCTGAGCCGTGTATCTAATCCTATCCTGTGTGATACTGACTGCTGAACCGTGTATCTAATCCTCTCCTGTGTGATCCTGTCTGCTGAGCCGTGTATCTAATCCTATCCTGTGTGATACTGTCTGCTGAGCCGTGTATCTAATCCTCTCCTGTGTGATACTGTCTGCTGAGCCGTGTATCTAATCCTCTCCTGTGTGATACTGTCTGCTGAGTCGTGTATCTAATCCTATCCTGTGTGATGCTGTCTGCTGAGCCGTGTATCTAATCCTATCCTGTGTGATACTGACTGCTGAACCGTGTATCTAATCCTATACTGTGTGATACTGTCTGCTGAGCCGTGTATCTAATCCTATCCTGTGTGATACTGTCTGCTGAGCCGTGTATCTAATCCTATCCTGTGTGATACTGTCTGCTGAGCCGTGTATCTAATCCCATCCTGTGTGATACCGTCTGCTGCGCCGTGTATCTAATCTTCTCCTGTGTGATACTGTCTGCCGAGCCATGTTTCTAATCCCATCTTGTGTGATACTGTCTGCTGAGCCGTGTATCTAATCCTCTCCTGTGTGATACTGTCTGCTGAGCTGTGTATCTAATCCTCTCCTGTGTGATACTGTCTGCTGAGCTGTGTATCTAATCCTCTCCTGTGTGATACTGTCTGCTGAGCCGTGTATCTAATCCTCTCCGGTGTGATACTGTCTGCTGAGTCGTGTATCTAATCCTATCCTGTGTGATGCTGTCTGCTGAGTCGTGTATCTAATCCTATCCTGTGTGATACTGTCTGCTGAGCCGTGTATCTAATCCTCTCCTGTGTGATACTGTCTGCTGAGTCGTGTATCTAATCCTATCCTGTGTGATGCTGTCTGCTGAGCCGTGTATCTAATCCTCTCCTGTGTGGTACTGTCTGCTGAGCCGTGTATCTAATCCTCTCCTGTGTGATACTGTCTGCTGAGTCGTGTATCTAATCCTATCCTGTGTGATGCTGTCTGCTGAGCCGTGTATCTAATCCTCTCCTGTGTGATACTGTCTGCTGAGCCGTGTATCTAATCCTCTCCTGTGTGATACTGTCTGCTGAGCCGTGCATCTAATCCTCTCCTGTGTGATACTGTCTGCTGAGCCGTGTATCTAATCCTCTCCTGTGTGATACTCTCTGCTGAGCCGTGTATCTAATCCTCTCCTGTGTGATACTGTCTGCTGAGTCGTGTATCTAATCCTATCCTGTGTGATGCTCTCTGCTGAGCCGTGTATCTAATCCTCTCCTGTGTGATACTGTCTGCTGAGCCGTGCATCTAATCCTCTCCTGTGTGATACTGTCTGCTGAGCCATGTATCTAATCCTCTCCTGTGTGATACTGTCTGCTGAGTCGTGTATCTAATCCTATCCTGTGTGATACTGTCTGCTGAGTCGTGTATCTAATCCTATTCTGTGTGATACCGTCTGCTGAGCTGTGTATCTAATCCTCTCCTGTGTGATACTGTCTGCTGAGTCGTGTATCTAATCCTATCCTGTGTGATGCTGTCTGCTGAGCCGTGTATCTAATCCTCTCCTGTGTGATACTGTCTGCAGAGCTGTGTATCTAATCCTCTCCTGTGTGATACTGTCTGCTGAGTCGTGTATCTAATCCCATCCTGTGTGATACTGTCTGCTGAGCCTTGTATCTAATCCTATCCTGTGTGATATTGTCTGCTGAGCCGTGTATCTAATCCTATCCTGTGTGATACTGTCTGCTGAGCCGTGTATCTAATCCTATCCTGTGTGATGCTGTCTGCTGAGTCGTGTATCTAATCCTATCCTGTGTGATGCTGTCTGCTGAGCCGTGTATCTAATCCTCTCCTGTGTGATACTGTCTGCTGAGCCGTGTATCTAATCCTCTCCTGTGTGATACTGTCTGCTGAGCCGTGTATCTAATCCTCTCCTGAGTGATACTGTCTGCTGAGCCGTGTATCTAATCCTATCCTGTGTGATACTGTCTGCTGAGCCGTGTATCTAATCCTATCCTGTGTGATACTGTCTGCTGAGCCGTGTATCTAATCCTATCCTGTGTGATACTGTCTGCTGAGCCGTGTATCTAATCCTATCCTGTGTGATACTGTCTGCTGAGCCGTTTATCTAATCCTCTCCTGTGTGATACTGTCTGCTGAGCCGTGTATCTAATCCTATCCTGTGTGATACTGTCTGCTGAGCCGTGTATCTAATCCTCTCCTGTGTGATACTGTCTGCTGAGCCGTGTATCTAATCCTATGCTGTGTGATACTGTCCGCTGAGCCGTATATCTAATCCTATCCTGTGTGATACTGACTGCTAAACCTTGTATCTAATCCTATACTGTGTAATACTGTCTGCTGAGCCGTGTATGTAATCCTATCCTGTGTGATACTGTCTGCTGCACTGTGTATCTAATCCTCTCCTGTGAGATACTGTCTGCTGAGCCGTGTATCTAATCCTATCCTGTGTGATACTGTCTGCTGAGCCGTGTATCTAATCCCATCCTGTGTGATACTGTCTGCTGCGCCGTGTATCTAATCCCATCCTGTGTGATACTGTCTGCTGCGCCGTGTATCTAATCCTATCCTGTGTGATACTGTCTGCCGAGCCATGTATCTAATCCCATCCTGTGTGATACTGTCTGCTGAGCCGTGTATCTAATCCTCTCCTGTGTGATACTGTCTGCTGAGCCGTGTATCTAATCCTCTCCTGTGTGATACTGTCTGCTGAGCTGTGTATCTAATCCTATCCTGTGTGATACTGTCTGCTGAGCAGTGTATCTAATCCTATCCTGTGTGATACTGTCTGCTGAGCCGTGTATCTAATCCTATCCTGTGTGATGCTGTCTGCTGAGTCGTGTATCTAATCCTATCCTGTGTGATGCTGTCTGCTGAGCCGTGTATCTAATCCTATCCTGTGTGATACTGTCTGCTGAGCCGTGTATCTAATCCTCTCCTGTGTGATACTGTCTGCTGAGTCGTGTATCTGATCCTATCCTGTGTGATACTGTCTGCTGAGTCGTGTATCTAATCCTATCCTGTGTGATGCTGTCTGCTGAGCCGTGTATCTAATCCTATCCTGTGTGATGCTGTCTGCTGAGCCGTGTATCTAATCCTATCCTGTGTGATACTGTCTGCTGAGCCGTGTATCTAATCCTCTCCTGTGTGATACTGTCTGCTGAGTCGTGTATCTGATCCTATCCTGTGTGATACTGTCTGCTGAGTCGTGTATCTAATCCTATCCTGTGTGATGCTGTCTGCTGAGCCGTGTATCTAATCCTATCCTGTGTGATACTGCCTGCTGAGCCGTGTATCTAATCCTATCCTGTGTGATGCTGTCTGCTGAGCCGTGTATCTAATCCTATCCTGTGTGATACTGTCTGCTGATTCGTGTATCTAATCCTCTTCTGTGTGATACTGTCTGCTGAGTCGTGTATCTAATCCTATCCTGTGTGATACTGTCTGCCGAGCCGTGTATCTAATCCCATTCTGTGTGATACTGTCTGATGAGCCGTGTATCTAATCCTCTCCTGTGTGATACTGTCTGCTGAGCCGTGTATCTAATCCTCTCCTGTGTGATACTGTCTGCTGAGTCGTGTATCTAATCCTATCCTGTGTGATGCTGTCTGCTGAGCCGTGTATCTAATCCTATCCTGTGTGATACTGTCTGCTGAGCCGTGTATCTAATCCTCTCCTGTGTGATTCTGTCTGCTGAGTCGTGTATCTAATCCTCTCCTGTGTGATGCTGTCTGCTGAGCCGTGTATCTAATCCTCTCCTGTGTGATACTGTCTGCTGAGCCGTGTATCTAATCCTCTCCTGTGTGATACTGTCTGCTGAGCCGTGTATCTAATCCTCTCCTGTGTGATACTGTCTGCTGAGTCGTGTATCTAATCCTATCCTGTGTGATGCTGTCTGCTGAGCTGTGAATCTAATCCTCTCCTGTGTGATACTGTCTGCTGAGCCGTGTATCTAATCCTCTCCTGTGTGATACTGTCTGCTGAGCCGTGTATCTAATCCTCTCCTGTGTGATACTGTCTGCTGAGTCGTGTATCTAATCCTATCCTGTGTGATACTGTCTGCTGAGCCGTGTATCTAATCCTATCCTGTGTGATACTGTCTGCTGAGCCATGTATCTAATCCTCTCCTGTGTGATACTGTCTGCTGAGTTGTGTATCTAATCCTATCCTGTGTGATACTGTCTGCTGAGTCGTGTATCTAATCCTATCCTGTGTGATGCTGTCTGCTGAGCCGTGTATCTAATCCTATCCTGTGTGATGCTGTCTGCTGAGCCGTGTATCTAATCCTATCCTGTGTGATACTGTCTGCTGAGCCGGGTATCTAATCCTATTCTGTGTGATACTGTCTGCTGAGCCGTGTATCTAATCCTCTCCTGTGTGATACTGTCTGCTGAGCCGTGTATCTAATCCTCTCCTGTGTGATACTGTCTGCTGAGCTGTGTATCTAATCCTATCCTGTGTATACTGTCTGCTGAGCCTTGTATCTAATCCTATCCTGTGTTATACTGTCTGCTGAGCCGTGTATCTAATCCTATCCTGTGTGATACTGTCTGCTAAGCCGTGTATCTAATCCTCTCCTGTGTGATACCGTCTGCTGAGCCGTGTATCTAATCATGTCCTGTGTGATACCGTCTGCTGAGCCGTGTATCTAATCCTCTCCTGTGTGATACCGTCTGCTGAGCCGTGTATCTAATCCTCTCCTGTGTGATACCGTCTGCTGAGCCGTGTATCTAATCCTGTCCTGTGTGATACTGCCTGCTGAGCCGTGTATCTAATCCTGTCCTGTGTGATACCGTCTGCTGAGCCATGTATCTAATCCCTTCCTGTGTGATACATTCTGCTGAGATGTGTATCTAATCCTCTCCTGTGTGATACCGTCTGCTGAGCCGTGTATCTAATCCTGTCCTGTGTGATACTGCCTGCTGAGCCGTGTATCTAATCCTGTCCTGTGTGATACCGTCTGCTGAGCCGTGTATCTAATCCCTTCCTGTGTGATACTGTCTGCTGAGCCATGTATCTAATCCTCTCCTGTGTGATACTGTCTGCTGAGCAATGTATCTAATCCTATCCTGTGTGATACTGTCTGCTGAGCCGTGTATCTAATACTCTCCTGTGTGATACTGTCTGCTGAGTCGTGTATCTAATCCTCTCCTGTGTGATACTGTCTGCTGAGCAATGTATCTAATCCTATCCTGTGTGATACTGTCTGTCGAGCCGTGTATCTAATCCTCTCCTGTGTGATACTGTCTGCTGAGCCGTGTATCTAATCCTATCCTGTGTGATACTGTCTGCTGAGCCGTGTATCTAATACTCTCCTGTGTGATACTGTCTGCTGAGCCTTTTATCTAATCCTCTCCTGTGTGATACTGTCTGCTGAGCCGTGTATCTAATACTCTCCTGTGTGATACTGTCTGCTGAGCCGTGTATCTAATCCTATCCTGTGTGATACTGTCTGCTGAGCCGTGTATCTAATCCTCTCCTGTGTGATACTGTCTGCTGAGCCGTGTATCTAATCCTATGCTGTGTGATACTGTCCGCTGAGCCGTATATCTAATCCTATCCTGTATGATACTGACTGCTGAGCCGTGTATCTAATCCTCTCCTGTGTGATACTGTCTGCTGAGCCGTGTATCTAATCCTCTCCTGTGTGATACTGTCTGCTGAGCCGTGTATCTAATCCCATCCTGTGTGATACTGTCTGCTGAGCCGTGTATCTAATCCTATCCTGTGTGATACTGTCTGCTGCACTGTGTATCTAATCCTCTCCTGTGTGATACTGTCTGCTGAGCCGTGTATCTAATCCTATCCTGTGTGATACTGTCTGCTGAGCCGTGTATCTAATCCTATGCTGTGTGATACTGTCCGCTGAGCCGTATATCTAATCCTATCCTGTATGATACTGACTGCTGAGCCGTGTATCTAATCCTCTCCTGGGTGATACTGTCTGCTGAGCCGTGTATCTAATCCTCTCCTGTGTGATACTGTCTGCTGAGCCGTGTATCTAATCCTATCCTGTGTGATACTGTCTGCTGCACTGTGTATCTAATCCTCTCCTGTGTGATACTGTCTGCTGAGCCGTGTATCTAATCCTATCCTGTGTGATACTGTCTGCTGAGCCGTGTATCTAATCCTCTCCTGTGTGATACTGTCTGCTGAGCCGTGTATCTAATCCTATGCTGTGTGATACTGTCTGCTGAGCCGTATATCTAATCCTATCCTGTGTGATACTGCATTCTGAACCGTGTATCTAATCCTATACTGTGTAATACTGTCTGCTGAGCCGTGTATCTAATCCTCTCCTGTGTGATACTGTCTGCTGCACTGTGTATCTAATCCTCTCCTGTGTGATACTGTCTGCTGAGCCGTGTATCTAATCCTATCCTGTGTGATACTGTCTGCCGAGCCATGTATCTAATCCCATCCTGTGTGATACTGTCTGCTGAGCCGTGTATCTAATCCTCTCCTGTGTGATACTGTCTGCTGAGCCGTGTATCTAATCCTCTCCTGTGTGATACTGTCTGCTGAGCTGTGTATCTAATCCTATCCTGTGTGATACTGTCTGCTGAGCAGTGTATCTAATCCTATCCTGTGTGATACTGTCTGCTGAGCCGTGTATCTAATCCTATCCTGTGTGATGCTGTCTGCTGAGTCGTGTATCTAATCCTATCCTGTGTGATGCTGTCTGCTGAGCCGTGTATCTAATCCTCTCCTGTGTGATACTGCCTGCTGAGCCGTGTATCTAATCCTGTCCTGTGTGATACCGTCTGCTGAGCCGTGTATCTAATCCCTTCCTGTGTGATACTGTCTGCTGAGCCGTGTATCTAATCCTGTCCTGTGTGATACCATCTGCTGAGCCGTGTATCTAATCCCTTCCTGTGTGATACCGTCTGCTGAGCCGTGTATCTAATCCCTTCCTGTGTGATACCGTCTGCCGAGCCGTGTATCTAATCCTATCCTGTGTGATACTGTCTGCTGAGCAATGTATCTAATCCTATCCTGTGTGATACTGTCTGCCGAGCCGTGTATCTAATCCTCTCCTGTGTGATACTGTCTGCTGAGCCGTGTATCTAATCCTATCCTGTGTGATACTGTCTGCTGAGCCGTGTATCTAATCCTATCCTGTGTGATACTGTCTGCTGAGCCGTTTATCTAATCCTCTCCTGTGTGATACTGTCTGCTGAGCCGTGTATCTAATCCTCTCCTGTGTGATACTGTATGCTGAGCCGTGTATCTAATCCCATCCTGTGTGATACTGTCTGCTGAGCCGTGTATCTAATCCTCTCCTGTGTGATACTGTCTGCTGAGCCGTGTATCTAATCCTATCCTGTGTGATACTGTCTGCTGAGCCGTGTATCTAATCCTATGCTGTGTGATACTGTCCGCTGAGCCGTATATCTAATCCTATCCTGTATGATACTGACTGCTGAGCCGTGTATCTAATCCTCTCCTGTGTGATACTGTCTGCTGAGCCGTGTATCTAATCCTCTCCTGTGTGATACTGTCTGCTGAGCCGTGTATCTAATCCTATCCTGTGTGATACTGTCTGCTGCACTGTGTATCTAATCCTCTCCTGTGTGATACTGTCTGCTGAGCCGTGTATCTAATCCTATGCTGTGTGATACTGTCTGCTGAGCCGTATATATCTAATCCTATCCTGTGTGATACTGCATGCTGAACCGTGTATCTAATCCTATACTGTGTAATACTGTCTGCTGAGCCGTGTATCTAATCCTATCCTGTGTGATACTGTCTGCTGAGCCGTGTATCTAATCCTCTCCTGTGTGATACTGTCTGCTGAGCCGTGTATCTAATCCTATCCTGTGTGATACTGTCTGCTGAACCGTGTATCTAATCCTATACTGTGTAATACTGTCTGCTGAGCCGTGTATCTAATCCTCTCCTGTGTGATACTGTCTTCTGCACTGTGTATCTAATCCTCTCCTGTGTGATACTGTCTGCTGAGCCGTGTATCTAATCCTATCCTGTGTGATACTGTCTGCTGAGCCGTGTATCTAATCCCATCCTGTGTGATACTGTCTGCTGCGCCGTGTATCTAATCCTATCCTGTGTGATACTGTCTGCTGAGCCGTGTATCTAATCCTCTCCTGTGTGATACTGTCTGCTGAGCCGTGTATCTAATCCTCTCCTGGGTGATACTTTCTGCTGAGCTGTGTATCTAATCCTATCCTGTGTGATACTGTGTGCTGAGCAGTGTATCTAATCCTATCCTGTGTGATACTGTCTGCTGAGCCGTGTATCTAATCCTATCCTGTGTGATGCTGTCTGCTGAGTCGTGTATCTAATCCTATCCTGTGTGATGCTGTCTGCTGAGCCGTGTATCTAATCCTATCCTGTCTGATACTGTCTGCTGAGCCGTGTATCTAATCCTCTCCTGTGTGATACTGTCTGCTGAGCCGTGTATCTAATCCTCTCCTGTGTGATACTGTCTGCTGAGCCGTGTATCTAATCCTCTCCTGTGTGATACTGTCTGCTGAGCCGTGTATCTAATCCTCTCCTGTGTGATACTGTCTGCTGAGTCGTGTATCTAATCCTATCCTGTGTGATGCTGTCTGCTGAGTCGTGTATCTAATCCTATCCTGTGTGATGCTGTCTGCAGAGCCGTGTATCTAATCCTATCCTGTGTGATGCTGTCTGCTGAGCCGTGTATCTAATCCTATCCTGTGTGATGCTGTCTGCTGAGCCGTGTATCTAATCCTCTCCTGTGTGATACCGTCTGCTGAGCCGTGTATCTAATCCTGTCCTGTGTGATACCGTCTGCTGAGCCGTGTATCTAATCCTCTCCTGTGTGATACTGTCTGCTGAGCCGTGTATCTAATCCTCTCCTGTGTGATACTGTCTGCTGAGCTGTGTATCTAATCCTATCCTGTGTATACTGTCTGCTGAGCCTTGTATCTAATCCTATCCTGTGTGATACTGTCTGCTGAGCCGTGTATCTAATCCTATCCTGTGTGATACTGTCTGCTGAGCCGTGTATCTAATCCTATCCTGTGTGATACCGTCTGCTGAGCCGTGTATCTAATACTGTCCTGTGTGATAACGTCTGCTGAGCCGTGTATCTAATCCTCTCCTGTGTGATACCGTCTGCTGAGCCGTGTATCTAATCCTCTCCTGTGTGATACCGTCTGCTGAGCAATGTATCTAATCCTGTCCTGTGTGATACTGCCTGCTGAGCCGTGTATCTAATCCTGTCCTGTGTGATACCGTCTGCTGAGCCGTGTATCTAATCCCTTCCTGTGTGATACCGTCTGCTGAGCCGTGTATCTAATCCTGTCCTGTGTGATACCGTCTGCTGAGCCGTGTATCTAATCCCTTCCTGTGTGATACCGTCTGCTGAGCCGTGTATCTAATCCCTTCCTGTGTGATACCGTCTGCCGAGCCGTGTATCTAATCCTATCCTGTGTGATACTGTATGCTGAGCCATGTATCTAATCCTCTCCTGTGTGATACTGTCTGCTGAGCAATGTATCTAATCCTATCCTGTGTGATACTGTCTGCTGAGCAATGTATCTAATCCTATCCTGTGTGATACTGTCTGCCGAGCCGTGTATCTAATCCTCTCCTGTGTGATACTGTCTGCTGAGCAATGTATCTAATCCTATCCTGTGTGATACTGTCTGCCGAGCCGTGTATCTAATCCTCTCCTGTGTGATACTGTCTGCTGAGCAATGTATCTAATCCTATCCTGTGTGATACTGTCTGCCGAGCCGTGTATCTAATCCTCTCCTGTGTGATACTGTCTGCTGAGCAATGTATCTAATCCTATCCTGTGTGATACCGTCTGCTGAGCCGTGTATCTAATCCTATCCTGTGTGATACTGTCTGCTGAGCAATGTATCTAATCCTATCCTGTGTGATACTGTCTGCTGAGCCGTGTATCTAATCCTCTCCTGTGTGATACTGTCTGCTGAGCCGTGTATCTAATCCTCTCCTGTGTGATACCGTCTGCTGAGCCGTGTATCTAATCCTATCCTGTGTGATACTGTCTGCTGAGCAATGTATCTAATCCTATCCTGTGTGATACTGTCTGCCGAGCCGTGTATCTAATCCTCTCCTGTGTGATACTGTCTGCCGAGCCGTGTATCTAATCCTCTCCTGTGTGATACTGTCTGCTGAGCCGTGTATCTAATCCTATCCTGTGTGATACTGTCTGCTGAGCCGTGTATCTAATCCTATCCTGTGTGATACTGTCTGCTGAGCCGTGTATCTAATCCTATCCTGTGTGATACTGTCTGCTGAGCCGTGTATCTAATCCTCTCCTGTGTGATACTGTCTGCTGAGCCGTGTATCTAATCCTCTCCTGTGTGATACCGTCTGCTGAGCCGTGTATCTAATCCTATCCTGTGTGATACTGTCTGCTGAGCCGTGTATCTAATCCCTTCCTGTGTGATACAGTCTGCTGAGCCGTGTATCTAATCCTCTCCTGTGTGATACTGTCTGCTGAGCCATGTATCTAATCCTCCCCTGTGTGATACTGTCTGCTGAGCCATGTATCTAATCCTATCCAGTGTGATACTGTCTGCTGAGCCGTGTATCTAATCCTATCCTGTGTGATACTGTCTGCTGAACAGTGTATCTAATCCTGTCCTGTGTGATATTGTCTGCTGAGCCGTGTATCTAATCCTCTCCTGTGTGATACTGTCTGCTGAGCCGTGTATCTAATCCTATCCTGTGTGATCCTGTCTGCTGAGCCGTGTATCTAATCCTGTCCTGTGTGATACTGTCTGCTGAGCCGTGTATCTAATCCTCTCCTGTGTGATACTGTCTGCTGAGCCGTGTATCTAATCCTTTCCTGTGTGATACTGTCTGCTGAGCCGTGTATCTAATCCTACCCTGTGTGATACTGTCTGCTGAGCCGTGTATCTAATCCTATCCTGTGTGATACTGTCTGCTGAGCCGTGTATCTAATCCTATCCTGTGTGATACTGTCTGCGGAGCCGTGTATCTAATCCTCTCCTGTGTGATGCTGTCTGCTGAGCCGTGTATCTAATCCTATCCTGTGTGATACTGACTGCTGAACCGTGTATCTAATCCTCTCCTGTGTGATCCTGTCTGCTGAGCCGTGTATCTAATCCTATCCTGTGTGATACTGTCTGCTGAGCCATGTATCTAATCCTCTCCTGTGTGATACTGTCTGCTGAGCCGTGTATCTAATCCTCTCCTGTGTGATACTGTCTGCTGAGTCGTGTATCTAATCCTATCCTGTGTGATGCTGTCTGCTGAGCCGTGTATCTAATCCTATCCTGTGTGATACTGACTGCTGAACCGTGTATCTAATCCTATACTGTGTGATACTGTCTGCTGAGCCGTGTATCTAATCCTATCCTGTGTGATACTGTCTGCTGAGTCGTGTATCTAATCCTATCCTGTGTGATACTGTCTGCTGAGCCGTGTATCTAATCCTCTCCTTTGTGATACTGTCTGCTGAGCCATGTATCTAATCCTATCCTGTGTGATACTGTCTGCTGAGCCATGTATCTAATCCTATCCTGTGTGATAATGTCTGCTGAGCCGTGTATCTAATCCTCTCCTTTGTGATACTGTCTGCTGAGCCGTGTATCTAATCCTATCCTGTGTGATACTGTCTGCTGAGCCGTGTATCTAATCCTATCCTGTGTGATACTGTCTGCTGCGCCGTGTATCTAATCCTCTCCTGTGTGATACTGTCTGCCGAGCCATGTATCTAATCCCATCCTGTGTGATACTGTCTGCTGAGCCATGTATCTAATCCTCTCCTGTGTGATACTGTCTGCCGAGCCATGTATCTAATCCCATCCTGTGTGATACTGTCTGCTGAGCCATGTATCTAATCCTCTCCTGTGTGATACCGTCTGCTGAGCCATGTATCTAATCCCATCCTGTGTGATACTGTCTGCTGAGCCGTGTATCTAATCCTCTCCGGTGTGATGCTGTCTGCTGAGCTGTGTATCTAATCCTATCCTGTGTGATACCGTCTGCTGAGTCGTGTATCTAATCCTCTCCTGTGTGATGCTGTCTGCTGAGCCGTGTGTCTAATCCTATCCTGTGTGATACTGTCTGCTGAGCCGTGTATCTAATCCTATCCTGTGTGATGCTGTCTGCTGAGCCGTGTATCTAATCCTATCCTGTGTGATACTGTCTGCTGAGCCGTGTATCTAATCCTCTCCTGTGTGATACTGTCTGCTGAGCTGTGTATCTAATCCTATCCTGTGTGATACCGTCTGCTGAGTCGTGTATCTAATCCTATCCTGTGTGATGCTGTCTGCTGAGCCGTGTATCTAATCCTCTCCTGTGTGATACTGTCTGCTGAGTCGTGTATCTAATCCTATCCTGTGTGATGCTGGCTGCTGAGCCGTGTATCTAATCCTATCCTGTGTGATACTGTCTGCTAAGCCGTGTATCTAATCCTATCCTGTGTGATGCTGTCTGCTGAGCCGTGTATCTAATCCTCTCCTGTGTGATACTGTCTGCTGACCGTGTATCTAATCCTATCCTGTGTGATACTGTCTGCTAAGCCGTGTATCTAATCCTATCCTGTGTGATGCTGTATGCTGAGCCGTGTATCTAATCCTCTCCTGTGTGATACTGTCTGCTGACCGTGTATCTAATCCTATCCTGTGTGATACTGTCTGCTGAGCCGTGTATCTAATCCTCTCCTGTGTGATACTGTCTGCTGAGTCGTGTATCTAATCCTATCCTGTGTGATACTGTCTGCTGAGTCGTGTATCTAATCCTATCCTGTGTGATGCTGTCTGCTGAGCCGTGTATCTAATCCTCTCCTGTGTGATACTGTCTGCTGAGCCGTGTATCTAATCCTCTCCTGTGTGATACTGTCTGCTGAGCCGTGTATCTAATCCTCTCCTGAGTGATACTGTCTGCAGAGCTGTGTATCTAATCATCTCCTGTGTGATAATGTCTGCTGAGTCGTGTATCTAATCCCATCCTGTGTGATACTGTCTGCTGAGCCTTGTATCTAATCCTATCCTGTGTGATATTGTCTGCTGAGTCGTGTATCTAATCCTATCCTGTGTGATGCTGTCTGCTGAGTCGTGTATCTAATCCTCTCCTGTGTGATACTGTCTGCTGAGCCGTGTATCTAATCCTCTCCTGTGTGATACTGTCTGCTGAGCCGTGTATCTAATCCTATCCTGTGTGATACTGTCTGCTGAGTCGTGTATCTAATCCTATCCTGTGTGATGCTGTCTGCTGAGTCGTGTATCTAATCCTATCCTGTGTGATACTGTCTGCCGAGCCGTGTATCTAATCCTCTCCTGTGTGATACTGTCTGCTGAGCAATGTATCTAATCCTATCCTGTGTGATACTGTCTGCCGAGCCGTGTATCTAATCCTCTCCTGTGTGATACTGTCTGCTGAGCAATGTATCTAATCCTATCCTGTGTGATACTGTCTGCCGAGCCGTGTATCTAATCCTCTCCTGTGTGATACTGTCTGCTGAGCAATGTATCTAATCCTATCCTGTGTGATACCGTCTGCTGAGCCGTGTATCTAATCCTATCCTGTGTGATACTGTCTGCTGAGCAATGTATCTAATCCTATCCTGTGTGATACTGTCTGCTGAGCCGTGTATCTAATCCTCTCCTGTGTGATACTGTCTGCTGAGCCGTGTATCTAATCCTCTCCTGTGTGATACCGTCTGCTGAGCCGTGTATCTAATCCTATCCTGTGTGATACTGTCTGCTGAGCAATGTATCTAATCCTATCCTGTGTGATACTGTCTGCCGAGCCGTGTATCTAATCCTCTCCTGTGTGATACTGTCTGCCGAGCCGTGTATCTAATCCTCTCCTGTGTGATACTGTCTGCTGAGCCGTGTATCTAATCCTATCCTGTGTGATACTGTCTGCTGAGCCGTGTATCTAATCCTATCCTGTGTGATACTGTCTGCTGAGCCGTGTATCTAATCCTATCCTGTGTGATACTGTCTGCTGAGCCGTGTATCTAATCCTCTCCTGTGTGATACTGTCTGCTGAGCCGTGTATCTAATCCTCTCCTGTGTGATACCGTCTGCTGAGCCGTGTATCTAATCCTATCCTGTGTGATACTGTCTGCTGAGCCGTGTATCTAATCCCTTCCTGTGTGATACAGTCTGCTGAGCCGTGTATCTAATCCTCTCCTGTGTGATACTGTCTGCTGAGCCATGTATCTAATCCTCCCCTGTGTGATACTGTCTGCTGAGCCATGTATCTAATCCTATCCAGTGTGATACTGTCTGCTGAGCCGTGTATCTAATCCTATCCTGTGTGATACTGTCTGCTGAACAGTGTATCTAATCCTGTCCTGTGTGATATTGTCTGCTGAGCCGTGTATCTAATCCTCTCCTGTGTGATACTGTCTGCTGAGCCGTGTATCTAATCCTATCCTGTGTGATCCTGTCTGCTGAGCCGTGTATCTAATCCTGTCCTGTGTGATACTGTCTGCTGAGCCGTGTATCTAATCCTCTCCTGTGTGATACTGTCTGCTGAGCCGTGTATCTAATCCTTTCCTGTGTGATACTGTCTGCTGAGCCGTGTATCTAATCCTACCCTGTGTGATACTGTCTGCTGAGCCGTGTATCTAATCCTATCCTGTGTGATACTGTCTGCTGAGCCGTGTATCTAATCCTATCCTGTGTGATACTGTCTGCGGAGCCGTGTATCTAATCCTCTCCTGTGTGATGCTGTCTGCTGAGCCGTGTATCTAATCCTATCCTGTGTGATACTGACTGCTGAACCGTGTATCTAATCCTCTCCTGTGTGATCCTGTCTGCTGAGCCGTGTATCTAATCCTATCCTGTGTGATACTGTCTGCTGAGCCATGTATCTAATCCTCTCCTGTGTGATACTGTCTGCTGAGCCGTGTATCTAATCCTCTCCTGTGTGATACTGTCTGCTGAGTCGTGTATCTAATCCTATCCTGTGTGATGCTGTCTGCTGAGCCGTGTATCTAATCCTATCCTGTGTGATACTGACTGCTGAACCGTGTATCTAATCCTATACTGTGTGATACTGTCTGCTGAGCCGTGTATCTAATCCTATCCTGTGTGATACTGTCTGCTGAGTCGTGTATCTAATCCTATCCTGTGTGATACTGTCTGCTGAGCCGTGTATCTAATCCTCTCCTTTGTGATACTGTCTGCTGAGCCATGTATCTAATCCTATCCTGTGTGATACTGTCTGCTGAGCCATGTATCTAATCCTATCCTGTGTGATAATGTCTGCTGAGCCGTGTATCTAATCCTCTCCTTTGTGATACTGTCTGCTGAGCCGTGTATCTAATCCTATCCTGTGTGATACTGTCTGCTGAGCCGTGTATCTAATCCTATCCTGTGTGATACTGTCTGCTGCGCCGTGTATCTAATCCTCTCCTGTGTGATACTGTCTGCCGAGCCATGTATCTAATCCCATCCTGTGTGATACTGTCTGCTGAGCCATGTATCTAATCCTCTCCTGTGTGATACTGTCTGCCGAGCCATGTATCTAATCCCATCCTGTGTGATACTGTCTGCTGAGCCATGTATCTAATCCTCTCCTGTGTGATACCGTCTGCTGAGCCATGTATCTAATCCCATCCTGTGTGATACTGTCTGCTGAGCCGTGTATCTAATCCTCTCCGGTGTGATGCTGTCTGCTGAGCTGTGTATCTAATCCTATCCTGTGTGATACCGTCTGCTGAGTCGTGTATCTAATCCTCTCCTGTGTGATGCTGTCTGCTGAGCCGTGTGTCTAATCCTATCCTGTGTGATACTGTCTGCTGAGCCGTGTATCTAATCCTATCCTGTGTGATGCTGTCTGCTGAGCCGTGTATCTAATCCTATCCTGTGTGATACTGTCTGCTGAGCCGTGTATCTAATCCTCTCCTGTGTGATACTGTCTGCTGAGCTGTGTATCTAATCCTATCCTGTGTGATACCGTCTGCTGAGTCGTGTATCTAATCCTATCCTGTGTGATGCTGTCTGCTGAGCCGTGTATCTAATCCTCTCCTGTGTGATACTGTCTGCTGAGTCGTGTATCTAATCCTATCCTGTGTGATGCTGGCTGCTGAGCCGTGTATCTAATCCTATCCTGTGTGATACTGTCTGCTAAGCCGTGTATCTAATCCTATCCTGTGTGATGCTGTCTGCTGAGCCGTGTATCTAATCCTCTCCTGTGTGATACTGTCTGCTGACCGTGTATCTAATCCTATCCTGTGTGATACTGTCTGCTAAGCCGTGTATCTAATCCTATCCTGTGTGATGCTGTATGCTGAGCCGTGTATCTAATCCTCTCCTGTGTGATACTGTCTGCTGACCGTGTATCTAATCCTATCCTGTGTGATACTGTCTGCTGAGCCGTGTATCTAATCCTCTCCTGTGTGATACTGTCTGCTGAGTCGTGTATCTAATCCTATCCTGTGTGATACTGTCTGCTGAGTCGTGTATCTAATCCTATCCTGTGTGATGCTGTCTGCTGAGCCGTGTATCTAATCCTCTCCTGTGTGATACTGTCTGCTGAGCCGTGTATCTAATCCTCTCCTGTGTGATACTGTCTGCTGAGCCGTGTATCTAATCCTCTCCTGAGTGATACTGTCTGCAGAGCTGTGTATCTAATCATCTCCTGTGTGATAATGTCTGCTGAGTCGTGTATCTAATCCCATCCTGTGTGATACTGTCTGCTGAGCCTTGTATCTAATCCTATCCTGTGTGATATTGTCTGCTGAGTCGTGTATCTAATCCTATCCTGTGTGATGCTGTCTGCTGAGTCGTGTATCTAATCCTCTCCTGTGTGATACTGTCTGCTGAGCCGTGTATCTAATCCTCTCCTGTGTGATACTGTCTGCTGAGCCGTGTATCTAATCCTATCCTGTGTGATACTGTCTGCTGAGTCGTGTATCTAATCCTATCCTGTGTGATGCTGTCTGCTGAGTCGTGTATCTAATCCTCTCCTGTGTGATACTGTCTGCTGAGCCGTGTATCTAATCCTATCCTGTGTGATACTGTCTGCTGAGTCGTGTATCTAATCCTATCCTGTGTGATGCTGTCTGCTGAGCCGTGTATCTAATCCTCTCCTGTGTGATACTGTCTGCTGAGCCGTGTATCTAATCCTCTCCTGTGTGACACTGTCTGCTGAGCCGTGTATCTAATCCTCTCCTGAGTGATACTGTCTGCAGAGCCGTGTATCTAATCCTATCCTGTGTGATACTGTCTGCTGAGCCGTGTATCTAATCCTATCCTGTGTGATACTGTCTGCTGAGCCGTGTATCTAATCCTATCCTGTGTGATACTGTCTGCTGAGCCGTGTATCTAATCCTATCCTGTGTGATACTGTCTGCTGAGCCGTGTATCTAATCCTATGCTGTGTGATACTGTCTGCTGAGCTGTGTATCTAATCCTATCCTGTGTGATACTGTCTGCTGAGCCGTATATCTAATCCTATCCTGTGTGATACTGACTGCTGAACCGTGTATCTAATCCTATACTGTGTAATACTGTCTGCTGAGCCGTATATCTAATCCTCTCCTGTGTGATACTGTCTGCTGAGCCGTGTATCTAATCCTATCCTGTGTGATACTGTCTGCTGAGCCGTGTATGTAATCCCATCCTGTGTGATACTGTCTGCTGCGCCGTGTATCTAATCCTATCCTGTGTGATACTGTCTGCCGAGCCATGTATCTAATCCCATCCTGTGTGATACTGTCTGCTGAGCCGTGTATCTAATCCTCTCCTGTGTGATACTGTCTGCTGAGCCGTGTATCTAATCCTCTCCTGTGTGATACTGTCTGCTGAGCCGTGTATCTAATCCTATCCTGTGTGATACTGTCTGCTGAGCAGTGTATCTAATCCTATCCTGTGTGATACTGTCTGCTGAGCCGTGTATCTAATCCTCTCCTGTGTGATACTGTCTGCTGAGCCGTGTATCTAATCCTATCCTGTGTGATACTGTCTGCTGAGCAGTGTATCTAATCCTATCCTGTGTGATACTGTCTGCTGAGCTGTGTATCTAATCCTCTCCTGTGTGATACTGTCTGCTGAGTCGTGTATCTGATCCTATCCTGTGTGATACTGTCTGCTGAGTCGTGTATCTAATCCTATCCTGTGTGATGCTGTCTGCTGAGCCGTGTATCTAATCCTATCCTGTGTGATACTGTCTGCTGAGCCGTGTATCTAATCCTATCCTGTGTGATACTGCCTGCTGAGCTGTGTATCTAATCCTCTCCTGTGTGATACCGTCTGCTGAGCCGTGTATCTAATCATATCCTGTGTGATACTGTCTGCTGAGTCATGTATCTTATCCTATCCTGTGTGATACTGCCTGCTGAGCCGTGTATCTAATCCTATCCTGTGTGATACTGTCTGCTGAGCCGTGTATCTAATCCTATCCTGTGTGATACTGCCTGCTGAGCCGTGTATCTAATCCTATCCTGTGTGATACTGTCTGCTGAGCCGTGTATCTAATCCTATCCTGTGTGATACCGTCTGCTGAGCTGTGTATCTAATCATATCCTGTGTGATACTGTCTGCTGAGTCATGTATCTTATCCTATCCTGTGTGATACTGCCTGCTGAGCCGTGTATCTAATCCTATCCTGTGTGATGCTGTCTGCTGAGCCGTGTATCTAATCCTCTCCTGTGTGATACTGTCTGCTGCAATGTGTATCTAATCCTCTCCTGTGTGATACTGTCTGCTGCAATGTGTATCTAATCCTCTCCTGTGTGATACTGTCTGCTGAGCCGTGTATCTAATCCTATCCTGTGTGATACTGTCTGCTGAGCCGTGTATCTAATCCCATCCTGTGTGATACTGTCTGCTGCGCCGTGTATCTAATCCCATCCTGTGTGATACTGTCTGCTGCGCTGTGTATCTAATCCTCTCCTGTGTGATACTGTCTGCCGAGCCATGTATCTAATCCCATCCTGTGTGATACTGTCTGCTGAGCCGTGTATCTAATCCTCTCCTGTGTGATACTGTCTGCTGAGCCGTGTATCTAATCCTCTCCGGTGTGATACTGTCTGCTGAGTCGTGTATCTAATCCTATCCTGTGTGATGCTGTCTGCTGAGCCGTGTATCTAATCCTATCCTGTGTGATACTGTCTGCTGAGTCGTGTATCTAATCCTCTCCTGTGTGATACTGTCTGCTGAGTCGTGTATCTAATCCTATCCTGTGTGATGCTGTCTGCTGAGCCGTGTATCTAATCCTATCCTGTGTGATGCTGTCTGCTGAGCCGTGTATCTAATCCTCTCCTGTGTGATACTGTCTGCTGAGCCGTGTATCTAATCCTCTCCTGTGTGATACTGTCTGCTGAGCCGTGCATCTAATCCTCTCCTGTGTGATACTGTCTGCTGAGCCGTGTATCTAATCCTCTCATGTGTGATACTGTCTGCTGAGTCGTGTATCTAATCCTATCCTGTGTGATGCTGTCTGCTGAGCCGTGTATCTAATCCTATCCTGTGTGATACTGACTGCTGAACCGTGTATCTAATCCTCTCCTGTGTGATCCTGTCTGCTGAGCCGTGTATCTAATCCTATCCTGTGTGATACTGTCTGCTGAGCCGTGTATCTAATCCTCTCCTGTGTGATACTGTCTGCTGAGCCGTGTATCTAATCCTCTCCTGTGTGATACTGTCTGCTGAGTCGTGTATCTAATCCTATCCTGTGTGATGCTGTCTGCTGAGCCGTGTATCTAATCCTATCCTGTGTGATACTGTCTGCTGAGCCGTGTATCTAATCCTATCCTGTGTGATGCTGTCTGCTGAGCCGTGTATCTAATCCTCTCCTGTGTGATACTGTCTGCTGAGCCGTGCATCTAATCCTCTCCTGTGTGATACTGTCTGCTGAGCCATGTATCTAATCCTCTCCTGTGTGATACTGTCTGCTGAGTCGTGTATCTAATCCTATCCTGTGTGATACTGTCTGCTGAGTCGTGTATCTAATCCTATCCTGTGTGATGCTGTCTGCTGAGTCGTGTATCTAATCCTATCCTGTGTGATGCTGTCTGCTGAGCCGTGTATCTAATCCTCTCCTGTGTGATACTGTCTGCTGAGCCGTGTATCTAATCCTCTCCTGTGTGATACTGTCTGCTGAGCCGTGTATCTAATCCCATCCTGTGTGATACTGTCTGCTGAGCCTTGTATCTAATCCTATCCTGTGTGATGCTGTCTGCTGAGCCGTGTATCTAATCCTCTCCTGTGTGATACTGTCTGCTGAGCCGTGTATCTAATCCTCTCCTGTGTGATACTGTCTGCTGAGCCGTGTATCTAATCCCATCCTGTGTGATACTGTCTGCTGAGCCTTGTATCTAATCCTATCCTGTGTGATGCTGTCTGCTGAGCCGTGTATCTAATCCTCTCCTGTGTGATACTGTCTGCTGAGTCGTGTATCTGATCCTATCCTGTGTGATACTGTCTGCTGAGTCGTGTATCTAATCCTATCCTGTGTGATGCTGTCTGCTGAGCCGTGTATCTAATCCTATCCTGTGTGATGCTGTCTGCTGAGCCGTGTATCTAATCCTCTCCTGTGTGATACTGTCTGCTGAGCCGTGTATCTAATCCTCTCCTGTGTGATAATGTCTGCTGAGTCGTGTATCTAATCCCATCCTGTGTGATACTGTCTGCTGAGCCTTGTATCTAATCCGATCCTGTGTGATACTGTCTGCTGAGCCGTGTATCTAATCCTCTCCTGTGTGATACTGTCTGCTGAGCCGTGTATCTAATCCTATCCTGTGTGATGCTGTCTGCTGAGTCGTGTATCTAATCCTCTCCTGTGTGATACTGTCTGCTGAGCCGTGTATCTAATCCTCTCCTGTGTGATACTGTCTGCTGAGCCGTGTATCTAATGCTCTCCTGTGTGAGACTGTCTGCTGAGCCGTGTATCTAATCCTCTCCTGTGTGATACTGTCTGCAGAGCCGTGTATCTATTCCTATCCTGTGTGATACTGTCTGCTGAGTCGTGTATCTAATCCTATCCTGTGTGATGCTGTCTGCTGAGCCGTGTATCTAATCCTCTCCTGTGTGATACTGTCTGCTGAGCCGTGTATGTAATCCCATCCTGTGTGATACTGTCTGCTGCGCCGTGTATCTAATCCTATCCTGTGTGATACTGTCTGCCGAGCCATGTATCTAATCCCATCCTGTGTGATACTGTCTGCTGAGCCGTGTATCTAATCCTCTCCTGTGTGATACTGTCTGCTGAGCCGTGTATCTAATCCTCTCCTGTGTGATACTGTCTGCTGAGCCGTGTATCTAATCCTATCCTGTGTGATACTGTCTGCTGAGCAGTGTATCTAATCCTATCCTGTGTGATACTGTCTGCTGAGCCGTGTATCTAATCCTCTCCTGTGTGATACTGTCTGCTGAGCCGTGTATCTAATCCTATCCTGTGTGATACTGTCTGCTGAGCAGTGTATCTAATCCTATCCTGTGTGATACTGTCTGCTGAGCTGTGTATCTAATCCTCTCCTGTGTGATACTGTCTGCTGAGTCGTGTATCTGATCCTATCCTGTGTGATACTGTCTGCTGAGTCGTGTATCTAATCCTATCCTGTGTGATGCTGTCTGCTGAGCCGTGTATCTAATCCTATCCTGTGTGATACTGTCTGCTGAGCCGTGTATCTAATCCTATCCTGTGTGATACTGCCTGCTGAGCTGTGTATCTAATCCTCTCCTGTGTGATACCGTCTGCTGAGCCGTGTATCTAATCATATCCTGTGTGATACTGTCTGCTGAGTCATGTATCTTATCCTATCCTGTGTGATACTGCCTGCTGAGCCGTGTATCTAATCCTATCCTGTGTGATACTGTCTGCTGAGCCGTGTATCTAATCCTATCCTGTGTGATACTGCCTGCTGAGCTGTGTATCTAATCCTCTCCTGTGTGATACCGTCTGCTGAGCTGTGTATCTAATCATATCCTGTGTGATACTGTCTGCTGAGTCATGTATCTTATCCTATCCTGTGTGATACTGCCTGCTGAGCCGTGTATCTAATCCTATCCTGTGTGATGCTGTCTGCTGAGCCGTGTATCTAATCCTCTCCTGTGTGATACTGTCTGCTGCAATGTGTATCTAATCCTCTCCTGTGTGATACTGTCTGCTGCAATGTGTATCTAATCCTCTCCTGTGTGATACTGTCTGCTGAGCCGTGTATCTAATCCTATCCTGTGTGATACTGTCTGCTGAGCCGTGTATCTAATCCCATCCTGTGTGATACTGTCTGCTGCGCCGTGTATCTAATCCCATCCTGTGTGATACTGTCTGCTGCGCTGTGTATCTAATCCTCTCCTGTGTGATACTGTCTGCCGAGCCATGTATCTAATCCCATCCTGTGTGATACTGTCTGCTGAGCCGTGTATCTAATCCTCTCCTGTGTGATACTGTCTGCTGAGCCGTGTATCTAATCCTCTCCGGTGTGATACTGTCTGCTGAGTCGTGTATCTAATCCTATCCTGTGTGATGCTGTCTGCTGAGCCGTGTATCTAATCCTATCCTGTGTGATACTGTCTGCTGAGTCGTGTATCTAATCCTCTCCTGTGTGATACTGTCTGCTGAGTCGTGTATCTAATCCTATCCTGTGTGATGCTGTCTGCTGAGCCGTGTATCTAATCCTATCCTGTGTGATGCTGTCTGCTGAGCCGTGTATCTAATCCTCTCCTGTGTGATACTGTCTGCTGAGCCGTGTATCTAATCCTCTCCTGTGTGATACTGTCTGCTGAGCCGTGCATCTAATCCTCTCCTGTGTGATACTGTCTGCTGAGCCGTGTATCTAATCCTCTCATGTGTGATACTGTCTGCTGAGTCGTGTATCTAATCCTATCCTGTGTGATGCTGTCTGCTGAGCCGTGTATCTAATCCTATCCTGTGTGATACTGACTGCTGAACCGTGTATCTAATCCTCTCCTGTGTGATCCTGTCTGCTGAGCCGTGTATCTAATCCTATCCTGTGTGATACTGTCTGCTGAGCCGTGTATCTAATCCTCTCCTGTGTGATACTGTCTGCTGAGCCGTGTATCTAATCCTCTCCTGTGTGATACTGTCTGCTGAGTCGTGTATCTAATCCTATCCTGTGTGATGCTGTCTGCTGAGCCGTGTATCTAATCCTATCCTGTGTGATACTGTCTGCTGAGCCGTGTATCTAATCCTATCCTGTGTGATGCTGTCTGCTGAGCCGTGTATCTAATCCTCTCCTGTGTGATACTGTCTGCTGAGCCGTGCATCTAATCCTCTCCTGTGTGATACTGTCTGCTGAGCCATGTATCTAATCCTCTCCTGTGTGATACTGTCTGCTGAGTCGTGTATCTAATCCTATCCTGTGTGATACTGTCTGCTGAGTCGTGTATCTAATCCTATCCTGTGTGATGCTGTCTGCTGAGTCTTGTATCTAATCCTATCCTGTGTGATGCTGTCTGCTGAGCCGTGTATCTAATCCTCTCCTGTGTGATACTGTCTGCTGAGCCGTGTATCTAATCCTCTCCTGTGTGATACTGTCTGCTGAGCCGTGTATCTAATCCCATCCTGTGTGATACTGTCTGCTGAGCCTTGTATCTAATCCTATCCTGTGTGATATTGTCTGCTGAGCCGTGTATCTAATCCTATCCTGTGTGATGCTGTCTGCTGAGCCATGTATCTAATCCTCTCCTGTGTGATACTGTCTGCTGAGCCGTGTATCTAATCCTCTCCTGTGTGATAATGTCTGCTGAGTCGTGTATCTAATCCCATCCTGTGTGATACTGTCTGCTGAGCCTTGTATCTAATCCGATCCTGTGTGATACTGTCTGCTGAGCCGTGTATCTAATCCTCTCCTGTGTGATACTGTCTGCTGAGCCGTGTATCTAATCCTATCCTGTGTGATGCTGTCTGCTGAGTCGTGTATCTAATCCTCTCCTGTGTGATACTGTCTGCTGAGCCGTGTATCTAATCCTCTCCTGTGTGATACTGTCTGCTGAGCCGTGTATCTAATGCTCTCCTGTGTGAGACTGTCTGCTGAGCCGTGTATCTAATCCTCTCCTGTGTGATACTGTCTGCAGAGCCGTGTATCTATTCCTATCCTGTGTGATACTGTCTGCTGAGTCGTGTATCTAATCCTATCCTGTGTGATGCTGTCTGCTGAGCCGTGTATCTAATCCTCTCCTGTGTGATACTGTCTGCTGAGTCGTGTATCTAATCCTATCCTGTGTGATGTTGTCTGCTGAGCCGTGTATCTAATCCTCTCCTGTGTGATACTGTCTGCTGAGCCGTGTATCTAATCCGCTCCTGTGTGATACTGTCTGCTGAGCCGTGTATCTAATCCTCTCCTGAGTGATACTGTCTGCAGAGCCGTGTATCTAATCCTATCCTGTGTGATACTGTCTGCTGAGCCGTGTATCTAATCCTATCCTGTGTGATACTGTCTGCTGAGCCGTGTATCTAATCCTCTCCTGTGTGATACTGTCTGCTGAGCCGTGTATCTAATCCTATCCTGTGTGATGCTGTCTGCTGAGCATTGTATCTAATCCTATCCTGTGTGATACTGTCTGCTGAGCCGTTTATCTAATCCTCTCCTGTGTGATACTGTCTGCTGAGCCGTGTATCTAATCCTATCCTGTGTGATACTGTCTGCGGCGCCGTGTATCTAATCCCATCCTGTGTGATACTGTCTGCTGCGCCGTGTATCTAATCCTATCCTGTGTGATACTGTCTGCCGAGCCATGTATCTAATCCCATCCTGTGTGATACTGTCTGCTGAGCCGTGTATCTAATCCTCTCCTGTGTGATACTGTCTGCTGAGCCGTGTATCTAATCCTCTCCTGTGTGATACTGTCTGCTGAGCAGTGTATCTAATCCTCTCCTGAGTGATACTGTCTGCAGAGCCGTGTATCTAATCCTATCTTGTGTGATACTGTCTGCTGAGCCGTGTATCTAATCCTATCCTGTGTGATACTGTCTGCTGAGCCGTGTATCTAATCCTATCCTGTGTGATACTGTCTGCTGAGCATTGTATCTAATCCTATCCTGTGTGATACTGTCTGCTGAGCCGTTTATCTAATCCTCTCCTGTGTGATACTGTCTGCTGAGCCGTGTATCTAATCCTATCCTGTGTGATACTGTCTGCTGAGCTGTGTATCTAATCCTATGCTGTGTGATACTGTCCGCTGAGCCGTATATCTAATCCTATCCTGTGTGATACTGTCTGCTGCACTGTGTATCTAATCCTCTCCTGTGTGATACTGTCTGCTGAGCCGTGTATCTAATCCTATCCTGTGTGATACTGTCTGCTGAGCCGTGTATCTAATCCCATCCTGTGTGATACTGTCTGCTGCGCCGTGTATCTAATCCCATCCTGTGTGATACTGTCTGCTGCTCCGTGTATCTAATCATATCCTGTGTGATACTGTCTGCCGAGCCATGTATCTAATCCCATCCTGTGTGATACTGTCTGCTGAGCCGTGTATCTAATCCTCTCCTGTGTGATACTGTCTGTTGAGCCGTGTATCTAATCCTCTCCTGTGTGATACTGTCTGCTGAGCTGTGTATCTAATCCTATCCTGTGTGATACTGTCTGCTGAGCAGTGTATCTAATCCTATCCTGTGTGATACTGTCTGCTGAGCCGTGTATCTAATCCTATCCTGTGTGATGCTGTCTGCTGAGTCGTGTATCTAATCCTATCCTGTGTGATACTGTCTGCTGAGCCGTGTATCTAATCCTATCCTGTGTGATGCTGTCTGCTGAGTCGTGTATCTAATCCTATCCTGTGTGATACTGTCTGCTGAGCCATGTATCTAATCCTCTCCTGTGTGATACTGTCTGCTGAGCTGTGTATCTAATCCTCTCCTGTGTGGTACTGTCTGCTGAGTCGTGTATCTGATCCTATCCTGTATGATACTGTCTGCTGAGTCGTGTATCTAATCCTATCCTGTGTGATGCTGTCTGCTGAGCCGTGTATCTAATCCTATCCTGTGTGATGCTGTCTGCTGAGCCGTGTATCTAATCCTATCCTGTGTGATACTGTCTGCTGAGCCGTGTATCTAATCCTATCCTGTGTGATACTGCCTGCTGAGCCGTGTATCTAATCCTATCCTGTGTGATGCTGTCTGCTGAGCCGTGTATCTAATCCTATCCTGTGTGATACTGTCTGCTGAGTCGTGTATCTAATCCTATCCTGTGTGATACTGCCTGCTGAGCCGTGTATCTAATCCTATCCTGTGTGATGCTGTCTGCTGAGCCGTGTATCTAATCCTCTCCTGTGTGATACTGTCTGCTGCAATGTGTATCTAATCCTCTCCTGTGTGATACTGTCTGCTGAGCCGTGTATCTAATCCTATCCTGTGTGATGCTGTCTGCTGAGCCGTGTATCTAATCCTATCCTGTGTGATACTGTCTGCTGAGTCGTGTATCTAATCCTATCCTGTGTGATACTGCCTGCTGAGCCGTGTATCTAATCCTATCCTGTGTGATGCTGTCTGCTGAGCCGTGTATCTAATCCTCTCCTGTGTGATACTGTCTGCTGCAATGTGTATCTAATCCTCTCCTGTGTGATACTGTCTGCTGAGCTGTGTATCTAATCCTATCCTGTGTGATACTGTCTGCTGAGCCGTGTATCTAATCCCATCCTGTGTGATACTGTCTGCTGCGCCGTGTATCTAATCCCATCCTGTGTGATACTGTCTGCTGCGCCGTGTATCTAATCCTATGCTGTGTGATACTGTCTGCTGAGCCGTGTATCTAATCCCATCCTGTGTGATACTGTCTGCTGCGCCGTGTATCTAATCCTCTCCTGTGTGATACTGTCTGCCGAGCCATGTATCTAATCCCATCCTGTGTGATACTGTCTGCTGAGCCGTGTATCTAATCCTCTCCTGTGTGATACTGTCTGCTGAGCCGTGTATCTAATCCTCTCCGGTGTGATACTGTCTGCTGAGTCGTGTATCTAATCCTATCCTGTGTGATGCTGTCTGCTGAGCCGTGTATCTAATCCTATCCTGTGTGATACTGTCTGCTGAGCCGTGTATCTAATCCTCTCCTGTGTGATACTGTCTGCTGAGTCGTGTATCTAATCCTATCCTGTGTGATGCTGTCTGCTGAGCCGTGTATCTAATCCTCTCCTGTGTGATACTGTCTGCTGAGCCGTGCATCTAATCCTCTCCTGTGTGATACTGTCTGCTGAGCCGTGTATCTAATCCTCTCATGTGTGATACTGTCTGCTGAGTCGTGTATCTAATCCTATCCTGTGTGATGCTGTCTGCTGAGCCGTGTATCTAATCCTATCCTGTGTGATACTGACTGCTGAACCGTGTATCTAATCCTCTCCTGTGTGATCCTGTCTGCTGAGCCGTGTATCTAATCCTATCCTGTGTGATACTGTCTGCTGAGCCGTGTATCTAATCCTCTCCTGTGTGATACTGTCTGCTGAGCCGTGTATCTAATCCTCTCCTGTGTGATACTGTCTGCTGAGTCGTGTATCTAATCCTATCCTGTGTGATGCTGTCTGCTGAGCCGTGTATCTAATCCTATCCTGTGTGATACTGACTGCTGAACCGTGTATCTAATCCTATCCTGTGTGATACTGTCTGCTGAGCCGTGTATCTAATCCTATCCTGTGTGATACTGTCTGCTGAGTCGTGTTTCTAATCCTATCCTGTGTGATACTGTCTGCTGAGCCATGTATCTAATCCTCTCCTTTGTGATACTGTCTGCTGAGCCGTGTATCTAATCCTATCCTGTGTGATACTGTCTGCTGAGCCGTGTATCTAATCCCATCCTGCGTGATACTGTCTGCTGCGCCGTGTATCTAATCCTCTCCAGTGTGATACTGTCTGCCGAGCCATGTATCTAATCCCATCCTGTGTGATACTGTCTGCTGAGCCGTGTATCTAATCCTCTCCTGTGTGATACTGTCTGCTGAGCCGTGTATCTAATCCTCTCCGGTGTGATACTGTCTGCTGAGTCGTGTATCTAATCCTATCCTGTGTGATGCTGTCTGCTGAGCCGTGTATCTAATCCTATCCTGTGTGATACTGTCTACTGAGCCGTGTATCTAATCCTCTCCTGTGTGATACTGTCTGCTGAGTCGTGTATCTAATCCTATCCTGTGTGATGCTGTCTGCTGAGCCGTGTATCTAATCCTATCCTGTGTGATGCTGTCTGCTGAGCCGTGTATCTAATCCTATCCTGTGTGATGCTGTCTGCTGAGCCGTGTATCTAATCCTCTCCTGTGTGATACTGACTGCTGAGCCGTGTATCTAATCCTCTCCTGTGTGATACTGTCTGCTGAGCCGTGCATCTAATCCTCTCCTGTGTGATACTGTCTGCTGAGCCATGTATCTAATCCTCTCCTGTGTGATACTGTCTGCTGAGTCGTGTATCTAATCCTATCCTGTGTGATACTGTCTGCTGAGCCGTGTATCTAATCCTATTCTGTGTGATACCGTCTGCTGAGCTGTGTATCTAATCCTCTCCTGTGTGATACTGTCTGCTGAGTCGTGTATCTAATCCTATCCTGTGTGATACTGTCCGCTGAGCCGTATATCTAATCCTCTCCTGTGTGATACTGTCTGCTGAGCCGTGTATATAATCCTCTCCTGTGTGATACTGTCTGCTGAGCTGTGTATCTAATCCTATCCTGTGTGATACTGTCTGCTGAGCCGTGTATCTAATCCTATCCTGTGTGATACTGACTGCAGAGCTGTGTATCTAATCCTCTCCTGTGTGATACTGTCTGCTGAGTCGTGTATCTAATCCCATCCTGTGTGATACTGTCTGCTGAGCTGTGTATCTAATCCTCTCCTGTGTGATGCTGTCTGCTGAGGCGTGTATCTAATCCTCTCCTGTGTGATACTGTCTGCAGAGCTGTGTATCTAATCCTCTCCTGTGTGATGCTGTCTGCTGAGCCGTGTATCTAATCCTATCCTGTGTGATACTGTCTGCTGAGCTGTGTATCTAATCCTATCCTGTGTGATACTGTCTGCTGAGCTGTGTATCTAATCCTCTCCTGTGTGATGCTGTCTGCTGAGGCGTGTATCTAATCCTCTCCTGTGTGATACTGTCTGCAGAGCTGTGTATCTAATCCTCTCCTGTGTGATACTGTCTACTGAGTCGTGTATCTAATCCCATCCTGTGTGATACTGTCTGCTGAGCCGTGTATCTAATCCTATCCTGTGTGATATTGTCTGCTGAGCCGTGTATCTAATCCTCTCCTGTGTGATACTGTCTGCTGAGCCGTGTATCTAATCCTATCCTGTGTGATGCTGTCTGCTGAGCCGTGTATCTAATCCTATCCTGTGTGATACTGTCTGCTGAGCCATATATCTAATCCTATCCTGTGTGATGCTGTCTGCTGAGCCGTGTATCTAATCCTCTCCTGTGTGATACTGTCTGCTGAGCCGTGTATCTAATCCTCTCCTGTGTGATACTGCTGCTGAGCCGTGTATCTAATCCTCTCCTGTGTGATACTGTCTGATGAGCCGTGTATCTAATCCTATCCTGTGTGATGCTGTCTGCTGAGCCGTGTATCTAATCCTCTCCTGTGTGATACTGTCTGCTGAGCCGTGTATCTAATTTTCTCCTGTGTGATACTGTCTGCTGAGTCGTGTATATAATCCTATTCTGTGTGATACTGTCTGCTGAGTCGTGTATCTAATCCTATCCTGTGTGACGCTGTCTGCTGTGCCGTGTATCTAATCCTCTCCTGTGTGATACTGTCTGTTGAGCCGTGTATATAATCCTATCCTGTGTGATACTGTCTGCTGAGTCGTGTATCTAATCCTATCCTGTGTGATACTGTCTGCTGAGCCGTGTATCTAATCCTATCCTGTGTGATGCTGTCTGCTGTGCCGTGTATCTAATCCTCTCCTGTGTGATACTGTCTGCTGAGCTGTGTATCTAATCCTCTCCTGTGTGATGCTGTCTGCTGAGGCGTGTATCTAATCCTCTCCTGTGTGATACTGTCTGCAGAGCTGTGTATCTAATCCTCTCCTGTGTGATGCTGTCTGCTGAGCCGTGTATCTAATCCTATCCTGTGTGATACTGTCTGCTGAGCTGTGTATCTAATCCTATCCTGTGTGATACTGTCTGCTGAGCTGTGTATCTAATCCTCTCCTGTGTGATGCTGTCTGCTGAGGCGTGTATCTAATCCTCTCCTGTGTGATACTGTCTGCAGAGCTGTGTATCTAATCCTCTCCTGTGTGATACTGTCTACTGAGTCGTGTATCTAATCCCATCCTGTGTGATACTGTCTGCTGAGCCGTGTATCTAATCCTATCCTGTGTGATATTGTCTGCTGAGCCGTGTATCTAATCCTCTCCTGTGTGATACTGTCTGCTGAGCCGTGTATCTAATCCTATCCTGTGTGATGCTGTCTGCTGAGCCGTGTATCTAATCCTATCCTGTGTGATACTGTCTGCTGAGCCATATATCTAATCCTATCCTGTGTGATGCTGTCTGCTGAGCCGTGTATCTAATCCTCTCCTGTGTGATACTGTCTGCTGAGCCGTGTATCTAATCCTCTCCTGTGTGATACTGCTGCTGAGCCGTGTATCTAATCCTCTCCTGTGTGATACTGTCTGATGAGCCGTGTATCTAATCCTATCCTGTGTGATGCTGTCTGCTGAGCCGTGTATCTAATCCTCTCCTGTGTGATACTGTCTGCTGAGCCGTGTATCTAATTTTCTCCTGTGTGATACTGTCTGCTGAGTCGTGTATATAATCCTATCCTGTGTGATACTGTCTGCTGAGTCGTGTATCTAATCCTATCCTGTGTGACGCTGTCTGCTGTGCCGTGTATCTAATCCTCTCCTGTGTGATACTGTCTGTTGAGCCGTGTATATAATCCTATCCTGTGTGATACTGTCTGCTGAGTCGTGTATCTAATCCTATCCTGTGTGATACTGTCTGCTGAGCCGTGTATCTAATCCTATCCTGTGTGATGCTGTCTGCTGTGCCGTGTATCTAATCCTCTCCTGTGTGATACTGTCTGCTGAGCCGTGTATCTAATTTTCTCCTGTGTGATACTGTCTGTTGAGCCGTGTATATAATCCTATCCTGTGTGATACTGTCTGCTGAGCCGTGTATCTAATCCTATCCTGTGTGATACTGTCTGCTGAGCCGTGTATCTAATCCTATCCTGTGTGATACTGTCTGCTGAGTCGTGTATCTAATCCTATCCTGTGTGATACTGTCTGCTGAGCCGTGTATCTAATCCTATCCTGTGTGATACTGTCTGCTGAGCCGTGTATCTAATCCTATGCTGTGTGGTACTGTCCGCTGAGCCGTATATCTAATCCTATCCTGTCTGATACTGACTGCTGAGCCGTGTATCTAATCCTATCCTGTGTGATGCTGTCTGCTGAGCCGTGTATCTAATCCTCTCCTGTGTGATACTGTCTGCTGAGCCGTGTATCTAATCCTATCCTGTGTGATACTGTCTGCTGAGCCGTGTATCTAATCCCATCCTGTGTGATACTGTCTGCTGCGCCGTGTATCTAATCCCATCCTGTGTGATACTGTCTGCTGAGCCGTGTATCTAATCCTATCCTGTGTGATACTGTCTGCCGAGCCATGTATCTAATCCCATCCTGTGTGATACTGTCTGCTGAGCCGTGTATCTATTCCTCTCCTGTGTGATACTGTCTGCTGAGCCGTGTATCTAATCCTCTCCTGTGTGATACTGTCTGCTGAGCTGTGTATCTAATCCTATCCTGTGTGATACTGTCTGCTGAGCAGTGTATCTAATCCTATCCTGTGTGATACTGTCTGCTGAGCTGTGTATCTAATCCTATCCTGTGTGATACTGTCTGCTGAGCCGTGTATCTAATCCTCTCCTGTGGGATACTGTCTGCTGAGCCGTGTATCTAATCCTCTCCTGTGTGATACTGTCTGCTGAGCTGTGTATCTAATCCTATCCTGTGTGATACTGTCTGCTGAGCAGTGTATCTAATCCTATCCTGTGTGATACTGTCTGCTGAGCCGTGTATCTAATCCTATCCTGTGTGATGCTGTCTGCTGAGTCGTGTATCTAATCCTATCCTGTGTGATGCTGTCTGCTGAGCCGTGTATCTAATCCTATCCTGTGTGATACTGTCTGCTGAGCCGTGTATCTAATCCTCTCCTGTGTGATACTGTCTGCTGAGTCGTGTATCTAATCCTATCCTGTGTGATCCTGTCTGCTGAGCCGTGTATCTAATCCTCTCCTGTGTGATACTGTCTGCTGAGTCGTGTATCTGATCCTATCCTGTGTGATACTGTCTGCTGAGTCGTGTATCTAATCCTATCCTGTGTGATGCTGTCTGCTGAGTCGTGTATCTAATCCTATCCTGTGTGATCCTGTCTGCTGAGCCGTGTATCTAATCCTCTCCTGTGTGATACTGTCTGCTGAGTCGTGTATCTGATCCTATCCTGTGTGATACTGTCTGCTGAGTCGTGTATCTAATCCTATCCTGTGTGATGCTGTCTGCTGAGCCGTGTATCTAATCCTATCCTGTGTGATGCTGTCTGCTGAGCCGTGTATCTAATCCTATCCTGTGTGATACTGTCTGCTGAGCCGTGTATCTAATCCTCTCCTGTGTGATGCTGTCTGCTGAGCCGTGTATCTAATCCTATCCTGTGTGATACTGTCTGCTGAGTCGTGTATCTAATCCTATCCTGTGTGATACTGCCTGCTGAGCCGTGTATCTAATCCTATCCTGTGTGATGCTGTCTGCTGAGCCGTGTATCTAATCCTATCCTGTGTGATACTGTCTGCTGAGCCGTGTATCTAATCCTCTCCTGTGTGATACTGTCTGCTGAGTCGTGTATCTAATCCTATCCTGTGTGATACTGTCTGCCGAGCCGTGTATCTAATCCCATCCTGTGTGATACTGTCTGCTGCACTGTGTATCTAATCCTCTCCTGTGTGATACTGTCTGCTGAGCCGTGTATCTAATCCTATCCTGTGTGATACTGTCTGCTGAGCCGTGTATCTAATCCCATCCTGTGTGATACTGTCTGCTGCGCCGTGTATCTAATCCCATCCTGTGTGATACTGTCTGCTGCTCCGTGTATCTAATCATATCCTGTGTGATACTGTCTGCCGAGCCATGTATCTAATCCCATCCTGTGTGATACTGTCTGCTGAGCCGTGTATCTATTCCTCTCCTGTGTGATACTGTCTGCTGAGCCGTGTATCTAATCCTCTCCTGTGTGATACTGTCTGCTGAGCTGTGTATCTAATCCTATCCTGTGTGATACTGTCTGCTGAGCAGTGTATCTAATCCTATCCTGTGTGATACTGTCTGCTGAGCTGTGTATCTAATCCTATCCTGTGTGATACTGTCTGCTGAGCCGTGTATCTAATCCTCTCCTGTGGGATACTGTCTGCTGAGCCGTGTATCTAATCCTCTCCTGTGTGATACTGTCTGCTGAGCTGTGTATCTAATCCTATCCTGTGTGATACTGTCTGCTGAGCAGTGTATCTAATCCTATCCTGTGTGATACTGTCTGCTGAGCCGTGTATCTAATCCTATCCTGTGTGATGCTGTCTGCTGAGTCGTGTATCTAATCCTATCCTGTGTGATGCTGTCTGCTGAGCCGTGTATCTAATCCTATCCTGTGTGATACTGTCTGCTGAGCCGTGTATCTAATCCTCTCCTGTGTGATACTGTCTGCTGAGTCGTGTATCTAATCCTATCCTGTGTGATCCTGTCTGCTGAGCCGTGTATCTAATCCTCTCCTGTGTGATACTGTCTGCTGAGTCGTGTATCTGATCCTATCCTGTGTGATACTGTCTGCTGAGTCGTGTATCTAATCCTATCCTGTGTGATGCTGTCTGCTGAGTCGTGTATCTAATCCTATCCTGTGTGATCCTGTCTGCTGAGCCGTGTATCTAATCCTCTCCTGTGTGATACTGTCTGCTGAGTCGTGTATCTGATCCTATCCTGTGTGATACTGTCTGCTGAGTCGTGTATCTAATCCTATCCTGTGTGATGCTGTCTGCTGAGCCGTGTATCTAATCCTATCCTGTGTGATGCTGTCTGCTGAGCCGTGTATCTAATCCTATCCTGTGTGATACTGTCTGCTGAGCCGTGTATCTAATCCTCTCCTGTGTGATGCTGTCTGCTGAGCCGTGTATCTAATCCTATCCTGTGTGATACTGTCTGCTGAGTCGTGTATCTAATCCTATCCTGTGTGATACTGCCTGCTGAGCCGTGTATCTAATCCTATCCTGTGTGATGCTGTCTGCTGAGCCGTGTATCTAATCCTATCCTGTGTGATACTGTCTGCTGAGCCGTGTATCTAATCCTCTCCTGTGTGATACTGTCTGCTGAGTCGTGTATCTAATCCTATCCTGTGTGATACTGTCTGCCGAGCCGTGTATCTAATCCCATCCTGTGTGATACTGTCTGCTGCACTGTGTATCTAATCCTCTCCTGTGTGATACTGTCTGCTGAGCCGTGTATCTAATCCTATCCTGTGTGATACTGTCTGCTGAGCCGTGTATCTAATCCCATCCTGTGTGATACTGTCTGCTGCGCCGTGTATCTAATCCCATCCTGTGTGATACTGTCTGCTGCTCCGTGTATCTAATCATATCCTGTGTGATACTGTCTGCCGAGCCATGTATCTAATCCCATCCTGTGTGATACTGTCTGCTGAGCCGTGTATCTAATCCTCTCCTGTGTGATACTGTCTGTTGAGCCGTGTATCTAATCCTCTCCTGTGTGATACTGTCTGCTGAGCTGTGTATCTAATCCTATCCTGTGTGATACTGTCTGCTGAGCAGTGTATCTAATCCTATCCTGTGTGATACTGTCTGCTGAGCCGTGTATCTAATCCTATCCTGTGTGATGCTGTCTGCTGAGTCGTGTATCTAATCCTATCCTGTGTGATACTGTCTGCTGAGCCGTGTATCTAATCCTATCCTGTGTGATGCTGTCTGCTGAGTCGTGTATCTAATCCTATCCTGTGTGATACTGTCTGCTGAGCCATGTATCTAATCCTCTCCTGTGTGATACTGTCTGCTGAGCTGTGTATCTAATCCTCTCCTGTGTGGTACTGTCTGCTGAGTCGTGTATCTGATCCTATCCTGTATGATACTGTCTGCTGAGTCGTGTATCTAATCCTATCCTGTGTGATGCTGTCTGCTGAGCCGTGTATCTAATCCTATCCTGTGTGATGCTGTCTGCTGAGCCGTGTATCTAATCCTATCCTGTGTGATACTGTCTGCTGAGCCGTGTATCTAATCCTATCCTGTGTGATACTGCCTGCTGAGCCGTGTATCTAATCCTATCCTGTGTGATGCTGTCTGCTGAGCCGTGTATCTAATCCTATCCTGTGTGATACTGTCTGCTGAGTCGTGTATCTAATCCTATCCTGTGTGATACTGCCTGCTGAGCCGTGTATCTAATCCTATCCTGTGTGATGCTGTCTGCTGAGCCGTGTATCTAATCCTCTCCTGTGTGATACTGTCTGCTGCAATGTGTATCTAATCCTCTCCTGTGTGATACTGTCTGCTGAGCCGTGTATCTAATCCTATCCTGTGTGATGCTGTCTGCTGAGCCGTGTATCTAATCCTATCCTGTGTGATACTGTCTGCTGAGTCGTGTATCTAATCCTATCCTGTGTGATACTGCCTGCTGAGCCGTGTATCTAATCCTATCCTGTGTGATGCTGTCTGCTGAGCCGTGTATCTAATCCTCTCCTGTGTGATACTGTCTGCTGCAATGTGTATCTAATCCTCTCCTGTGTGATACTGTCTGCTGAGCTGTGTATCTAATCCTATCCTGTGTGATACTGTCTGCTGAGCCGTGTATCTAATCCCATCCTGTGTGATACTGTCTGCTGCGCCGTGTATCTAATCCCATCCTGTGTGATACTGTCTGCTGCGCCGTGTATCTAATCCTATGCTGTGTGATACTGTCTGCTGAGCCGTGTATCTAATCCCATCCTGTGTGATACTGTCTGCTGCGCCGTGTATCTAATCCTCTCCTGTGTGATACTGTCTGCCGAGCCATGTATCTAATCCCATCCTGTGTGATACTGTCTGCTGAGCCGTGTATCTAATCCTCTCCTGTGTGATACTGTCTGCTGAGCCGTGTATCTAATCCTCTCCGGTGTGATACTGTCTGCTGAGTCGTGTATCTAATCCTATCCTGTGTGATGCTGTCTGCTGAGCCGTGTATCTAATCCTATCCTGTGTGATACTGTCTGCTGAGCCGTGTATCTAATCCTCTCCTGTGTGATACTGTCTGCTGAGTCGTGTATCTAATCCTATCCTGTGTGATGCTGTCTGCTGAGCCGTGTATCTAATCCTCTCCTGTGTGATACTGTCTGCTGAGCCGTGCATCTAATCCTCTCCTGTGTGATACTGTCTGCTGAGCCGTGTATCTAATCCTCTCATGTGTGATACTGTCTGCTGAGTCGTGTATCTAATCCTATCCTGTGTGATGCTGTCTGCTGAGCCGTGTATCTAATCCTATCCTGTGTGATACTGACTGCTGAACCGTGTATCTAATCCTCTCCTGTGTGATCCTGTCTGCTGAGCCGTGTATCTAATCCTATCCTGTGTGATACTGTCTGCTGAGCCGTGTATCTAATCCTCTCCTGTGTGATACTGTCTGCTGAGCCGTGTATCTAATCCTCTCCTGTGTGATACTGTCTGCTGAGTCGTGTATCTAATCCTATCCTGTGTGATGCTGTCTGCTGAGCCGTGTATCTAATCCTATCCTGTGTGATACTGACTGCTGAACCGTGTATCTAATCCTATCCTGTGTGATACTGTCTGCTGAGCCGTGTATCTAATCCTATCCTGTGTGATACTGTCTGCTGAGTCGTGTATCTAATCCTATCCTGTGTGATACTGTCTGCTGAGCCATGTATCTAATCCTCTCCTTTGTGATACTGTCTGCTGAGCCGTGTATCTAATCCTATCCTGTGTGATACTGTCTGCTGAGCCGTGTATCTAATCCCATCCTGCGTGATACTGTCTGCTGCGCCGTGTATCTAATCCTCTCCTGTGTGATACTGTCTGCCGAGCCATGTATCTAATCCCATCCTGTGTGATACTGTCTGCTGAGCCGTGTATCTAATCCTCTCCTGTGTGATACTGTCTGCTGAGCCGTGTATCTAATCCTCTCCGGTGTGATACTGTCTGCTGAGTCGTGTATCTAATCCTATCCTGTGTGATGCTGTCTGCTGAGCCGTGTATCTAATCCTATCCTGTGTGATACTGTCTACTGAGCCGTGTATCTAATCCTCTCCTGTGTGATACTGTCTGCTGAGTCGTGTATCTAATCCTATCCTGTGTGATGCTGTCTGCTGAGCCGTGTATCTAATCCTATCCTGTGTGATGCTGTCTGCTGAGCCGTGTATCTAATCCTATCCTGTGTGATGCTGTCTGCTGAGCCGTGTATCTAATCCTCTCCTGTGTGATACTGACTGCTGAGCCGTGTATCTAATCCTCTCCTGTGTGATACTGTCTGCTGAGCCGTGCATCTAATCCTCTCCTGTGTGATACTGTCTGCTGAGCCATGTATCTAATCCTCTCCTGTGTGATACTGTCTGCTGAGTCGTGTATCTAATCCTATCCTGTGTGATACTGTCTGCTGAGCCGTGTATCTAATCCTATTCTGTGTGATACCGTCTGCTGAGCTGTGTATCTAATCCTCTCCTGTGTGATACTGTCTGCTGAGTCGTGTATCTAATCCTATCCTGTGTGATACTGTCCGCTGAGCCGTATATCTAATCCTCTCCTGTGTGATACTGTCTGCTGAGCCGTGTATATAATCCTCTCCTGTGTGATACTGTCTGCTGAGCTGTGTATCTAATCCTATCCTGTGTGATACTGTCTGCTGAGCCGTGTATCTAATCCTATCCTGTGTGATACTGACTGCAGAGCTGTGTATCTAATCCTCTCCTGTGTGATACTGTCTGCTGAGTCGTGTATCTAATCCCATCCTGTGTGATACTGTCTGCTGAGCTGTGTATCTAATCCTCTCCTGTGTGATGCTGTCTGCTGAGGCGTGTATCTAATCCTCTCCTGTGTGATACTGTCTGCAGAGCTGTGTATCTAATCCTCTCCTGTGTGATGCTGTCTGCTGAGCCGTGTATCTAATCCTATCCTGTGTGATACTGTCTGCTGAGCTGTGTATCTAATCCTATCCTGTGTGATACTGTCTGCTGAGCTGTGTATCTAATCCTCTCCTGTGTGATGCTGTCTGCTGAGGCGTGTATCTAATCCTCTCCTGTGTGATACTGTCTGCAGAGCTGTGTATCTAATCCTCTCCTGTGTGATACT
Organism: Phyllobates terribilis; assembly: GCF_046119375.1. Lineage (NCBI taxonomy): Eukaryota > Metazoa > Chordata > Amphibia > Anura > Dendrobatidae > Phyllobates > Phyllobates terribilis. The sequence continues at coordinate 394,002,659 of NW_027362769.1, read as the reverse complement.
GTCTACTGAGTCGTGTATCTAATCCCATCCTGTGTGATACTGTCTGCTGAGCCATGTATCTGATCCTATCCTGTGTGATACTGTCTGCTGAGCCTTGTATCTAATCCTATCCTGTGTGATATTGTCTGCTGAGCCGTGTATCTAATCCTCTCCTGTGTGATACTGTCTGCTGAGCCGTGTATCTAATCCTATCCTGTGTGATGCTGTCTGCTGAGCCGTGTATCTAATCCTATCCTGTGTGATACTGTCTGCTGAGCCATATATCTAATCCTATCCTGTGTGATGCTGTCTGCTGAGCCGTGTATCTAATCCTATCCTGTGTGATGCTGTCTGCTGAGCCGTGTATCTAATCCTATCCTGTGTGATACTGTCTGCTGAGCCGTGTATCTAATCCTCTCCTGTGTGATACTGTCTGCTGAGTCGTGTATCTAATCCTATCCTGTGTGATACTGTCTGCCGAGCCGTGTATCTAATCCCATCCTGTGTGATACTGTCTGCTGAGCCGTGTATCTAATCCTCTCCTGTGTGATTCTGTCTGCTGAGTCGTGTATCTAATCCTCTCCTGTGTGATGCTGTCTGCTGAGCCGTGTATCTAATCCTCTCCTGTGTGATACTGTCTGCTGAGTCGTGTATCTAATCTTATCCTGTGTGATGCTGTCTGCTGAGCCGTGTATCTAATCCTATCCTGTGTGATACTGTCTGCTGAGCCGTGTATCTAATCCTCTCCTGTGTGATTCTGTCTGCTGAGCCGTGTATCTAATCCTCTCCTGTGTGATACTGTCTGCTGAGTCGTGTATCTAATCTTATCCTGTGTGATGCTGTCTGCTGAGCCGTGTATCTAATCCTATCCTGTGTGATACTGTCTGCTGAGCCGTGTATCTAATCCTCTCCTGTGTGATACTGTCTGCTGAGCCGTGTATCTAATCCTCTCCTGTGTGATACTGTCTGCTGAGCCGTGTATCTAATCCTCTCCTGTGTGATACTGTCTCCTGAGTCGTGTATCTAATCCTATCCTGTGTGATGCTGTCTGCTGAGCTGTGTATCTAATCCTATCCTGTGTGATACTGTCTGCTGAGCCGTGTATCTAATCCTATCCTGTGTGATACTGTCTGCTGAGCCGGGTATCTAATCCTATTCTGTGTGATACTGTCTGCTGAACCGTGTATCTAATCCTATCCTGTGTGATACTGTCTGCTGAGCCGTGTATCTAATCCTCTCCTGTGTGATACTGTCTGCTGAGCCGTGTATCTAATCCTATCCTGTGTGATACTGTCTGCTGAGCCGCGTATCTAATCCTACCCTGTGTGATACTGTCTGCTGAGCCGTGTATCTAATCCTCTCCTGTGTGATACTGTCTGCTGAGCCGTGTATCTAATCCTCTCCTGTGTGATACTGTCTGCTGAGCTGTGTATCTAATCCTATCCTGTGTATACTGTCTGCTGAGCCTTGTATCTAATCCTATCCTGTGTGATACTGTCTGCTGAGCCGTGTATCTAATCCTATCCTGTGTGATACTGTCTGCTGAGCCGTGTAGCTAATCCTCTCCTGTGTGATACCGTCTGCTGAGCCGTGTATCTAATCATGTCCTGTGTGATACCGTCTGCTGAGCCGTGTATCTAATCCTCTCCTGTGTGATACCGTCTGCTGAGCCGTGTATCTAATCCTCTCCTGTGTGATACCGTCTGCTGAGCCGTGTATCTAATCCCTTCCTGTGTGATACCGTCTGCTGAGCCGTGTATCTAATCCTCTCCTGTGTGATACCGTCTGCTGAGTCGTGTATCTAATCCTGTCCTGTGTGATACCGTCTGCTGAGCCGTGTATCTAATCCCTTCCTGTGTGATACCGTCTGCTGAGCCGTGTATCTAATCCCTTCCTGTGTGATACCGTCTGCCGAGCCGTGTATCTAATCCTATCCTGTGTGATACTGTCTGCTGAGCCATGTATCTAATCCTCTCCTGTGTGATACTGTCTGCTGAGCAATGTATCTAATCCTATCCTGTGTGATACTGTCTGCCGAGCCGTGTATCTAATCCTCTCCTGTGTGATACTGTCTGCTGAGCCGTGTATCTAATCCTATCCTGTGTGATACTGTCTGCTGAGCCGTTTATCTAATCCTCTCCTGTGTGATGCTGTCTGCTGAGCCGTTTATCTAATCCTCTCCTGTGTGATGCTGTCTGCTGAGTCGTGTATCTAATCCTATCCTGTGTGATGCTGTCTGCTGAGCCGTGTATCTAATCCTATCCTGTGTGATACTGTCTGCTGAGCCGTGTATCTAATCCTCTTCTGTGTGATACTGTCTGCTGAGCTGTGTATCTAATCCTATCCTGTGTGATACTGTGTGCTGAGCCGTGTATCTAATCCTCTCCTGTGTGATACTGTCTGCTGAGTCGTGTATCTGATCCTATCCTGTGTGATACTGTCTGCTGAGTCGTGTATCTAATCCTATCCTGTGTGATGCTGTCTGCTGAGCCGTGTATCTAATCCTATCCTGTGTGATACTGTCTGCTGAGCCGTGTATCTAATCCTATCCTGTGTGATACTGTCTGCTGAGCCGTGTATCTAATCCTATCCTGTGTGATACTGCCTGCTGAGCCGTGTATCTAATCCTATCCTGTGTGATACTGTCTGCTGAGCCGTGTATCTAATCCTATCCTGTGTGATACTGTCTGCTGAGCCGTGTATCTAATCCCATCCTGTGTGATACTGTCTGCTGCGCCGTGTATCTAATCCTCTCCTGTGTGATACTGTCTGCCGAGCCATGTATCTAATCCCATCCTGTGTGATACTGTCTGCTGAGCCGTGTATCTAATCCTCTCCTGTGTGATACTGTCTGCTGAGCCGTGTATCTAATCCTCTCCGGTGTGATACTGTCTGCTGAGCCGTGTATCTAATCCTCTTCTGTGTGATACTGTCTGCTGAGTCGTGTATCTAATCCTATCCTGTGTGATGCTGTCTGCTGAGTCGTGTATCTAATCCTATCCTGTGTGATGCTGTCTGCTGAGTCGTGTATCTAATCCTATCCTGTGTGATGCTGTCTGCTGAGCCGTGTATCTAATCCTATCCTGTGTGATACTGACTGCTGAACCGTGTATCTAATCCTCTCCTGTGTGATCCTGTCTGCTGAGCCGTGTATCTAATCCTATCCTGTGTGATACTGTCTGCTGAGCCGTGTATCTAATCCTCTCCTGTGTGATACTGTCTGCTGAGCCGTGTATCTAATCCTCTCCTGTGTGATACTGTCTGCTGAGTCGTGTATCTAATCCTATCCTGTGTGATGCTGTCTGCTGAGCCGTGTATCTAATCCTATCCTGTGTGATACTGACTGCTGAACCGTGTATCTAATCCTATCCTGTGTGATACTGTCTGCTGAGCCGTGTATCTAATCCTATCCTGTGTGATACTGTCTGCTGAGTCGTGTATCTAATCCTATCCTGTGTGATACTGTCTGCTGAACCGTGTATCTAATCCTATCCTGTGTGATACTGTCTGCTGAGCCGTGTATCTAATCCCATCCTGCGTGATACTGTCTGCTGCGCCGTGTATCTAATCCTCTCCTGTGTGATACTGTCTGCCGAGCCATGTATCTAATCCCATCCTGTGTGATACTGTCTGCTGAGCCGTGTATCTAATCCTATTCTGTGTGATACCGTCTGCTGAGCTGTGTATCTAATCCTCTCCTGTGTGATACTGTCTGCTGAGTCGTGTATCTAATCCTATCCTGTGTGATACTGTCCGCTGAGCCGTATATCTAATCCTCTCCTGTGTGATACTGTCTGCTGAGCCGTGTATATAATCCTCTCCTGTGTGATACTGTCTGCTGAGCTGTGTATCTAATCCTATCCTGTGTGATACTGTCTGCTGAGCCGTGTATCTAATCCTATCCTGTGTGATACTGTCTGCAGAGCTGTGTATCTAATCCTCTCCTGTGTGATACTGTCTGCTGAGTCGTGTATCTAATCCCATCCTGTGTGATACTGTCTGCTGAGCTGTGTATCTAATCCTCTCCTGTGTGATGCTGTCTGCTGAGCCGTGTATCTAATCCTATCCTGTGTGATACTGTCTGCTGAGCTGTGTATCTAATCCTATCCTGTGTGATACTGTCTGCTGAGCTGTGTATCTAATCATCTCCTGTGTGATGCTGTCTGCTGAGCCGTGTATCTAATCCTCTCCTGTGTGATACTGTCTACTGAGTCGTGTATCTAATCCCATCCTGTGTGATACTGTCTGCTGAGCCTTGTATCTAATCCTATCCTGTGTGATATTGTCTGCTGAGCCGTGTATCTAATCCTATCCTGTGTGATACTGTCTGCTGAGCCGTGTATCTAATCCTATCCTGTGTGATGCTGTCTGCTGAGCCGTGTATCTAATCCTCTCCTGTGTGATACTGTCTGCTGAGCCGTGTATCTAATCCTCTCCTGTGTGATACTGCTGCTGAGCCGTGTATCTAATCCTCTCCTGTGTGATACTGTCTGATGAGCCGTGTATCTAATCCTATCCTGTGTGATACTGTCTGCTGAGCCATGTATCTAATCCTATCCTGTGTGATGCTGTCTGCTGAGCCGTGTATCTAATCCTCTCCTGTGTGATACTGTCTGCTGAGCCGTGTATCTAATTTTCTCCTGTGTGATACTGTCTGCTGAGTCGTGTATCTAATCCTATCCTGTGTGATGCTGTCTGCTGAGCCGTGTATCTAATCCTATCCTGTGTGATGCTGTCTGCTGTGCCGTGTATCTAATCCTCTCCTTTGTGATACTGTCTGTTGAGCCGTGTATATAATCCTATCCTGTGTGATACTGACTGCTGAACCGTGTATCTAATCCTATACTGTGTAATACTGTCTGCTGAGCCGTGTATCTAATCCTATCCTGTGTGATACTGTCTGCTGCACTGTGTATCTAATCCTCTCCTGTGTGATACTGTCTGCTGAGCCGTGTATCTAATCCTATCCTGTGTGATACTGTCTGCTGAGCCGTGTATCTAATCCCATCCTGTGTGATACTGTCTGCTGCGCCGTGTATCTAATCCCATCCTGTGTGATACTGTCTGCTGAGCCGTGTATCTAATCCTATCCTGTGTGATACTGTCTGCCGAGCCATGTATCTAATCCCATCCTGTGTGATACTGTCTGCTGAGCCGTGTATCTAATCCTCTCCTGTGTGATACTGTCTGCTGAGCCGTGTATCTAATCCTCTCCTGTGTGATACTGTCTGCTGAGCTGTGTATCTAATCCTATCCTGTGTGATACTGTCTGCTGAGCAGTGTATCTTATCCTATCCTGTGTGATACTGTCTGCTGAGCTGTGTATCTAATCCTATCCTGTGTGATACTGTCTGCTGAGCCGTGTATCTAATCCCATCATGTGTGATACTGTCTACTGAGCCGTGTATCTAATCCTATCCTGTGTGATACTGACTGCTGAGCCGTGTATCTAATCCTATCCTGTGTGCTACTGTCTGCTGAGCCGTGTATCTAATCCTCTCCTGTGTGATACTGTCTGCTGAGCCGTGTATCTAATCCTCTCCTGTGTGATACTGTCTGCTGAGCTGTGTATCTAATCCTATCCTGTGTGATACTGTCTGCTGAGCAGTGTATCTAATCCTATCCTGTGTGATACTGTCTGCTGAGCCGTGTATCTAATCCTATCCTGTGTGATGCTGTCTGCTGAGTCGTGTATCTAATCCTATCCTGTGTGATGCTGTCTGCTGAGCCGTGTATCTAATCCTATCCTGTGTGATACTGTCTGCTGAGCCGTGTATCTAATCCTCTCCTGTGTGATACTGTCTGCTGAGTCGTGTATCTGATCCTATCCTGTGTGATACTGTCTGCTGAGTCGTGTATCTAATCCTATCCTGTGTGATGCTGTCTGCTGAGCCGTGTATCTAATCCTATCCTGTGTGATGCTGTCTGCTGAGCCGTGTATCTAATCCTATCCTGTGTGATACTGTCTGCTGAGCCGTGTATCTAATCCTATCCTGTGTGATACTGCCTGCTGAGCCGTGTATCTAATCCTATCCTGTGTGATACTGTCTGCAGAGCTGTGTATCTAATCCTCTCCTGTGTGATACTGTCTGCTGAGTCGTGTATCTAATCCCATCCTGTGTGATACTGTCTGCTGAGCTGTGTATCTAATCCTCTCCTGTGTGATGCTGTCTGCTGAGCCGTGTATCTAATCCTATCCTGTGTGATACTGTCTGCTGAGCTGTGTATCTAATCCTATCCTGTGTGATGCTGTCTGCTGAGCTGTGTATCTAATCATCTCCTGTGTGATGCTGTCTGCTGAGCCGTGTATCTAATCCTCTCCTGTGTGATACTGTCTACTGAGTCGTGTATCTAATCCCATCCTGTGTGATACTGTCTGCTGAGCCTTGTATCTAATCCTATCCTGTGTGATATTGTCTGCTGAGCCGTGTATCTAATCCTATCCTGTGTGATACTGTCTGCTGAGCCGTGTATCTAATCCTATCCTGTGTGATGCTGTCTGCTGAGCCGTGTATCTAATCCTCTCCTGTGTGATACTGTCTGCTGAGCCGTGTATCTAATCCTCTCCTGTGTGATACTGCTGCTGAGCCGTGTATCTAATCCTCTCCTGTGTGATACTGTCTGATGAGCCGTGTATCTAATCCTATCCTGTGTGATACTGTCTGCTGAGCCATGTATCTAATCCTATCCTGTGTGATGCTGTCTGCTGAGCCGTGTATCTAATCCTCTCCTGTGTGATACTGTCTGCTGAGCCGTGTATCTAATTTTCTCCTGTGTGATACTGTCTGCTGAGTCGTGTATCTAATCCTATCCTGTGTGATGCTGTCTGCTGAGTCGTGTATCTAATCCTATCCTGTGTGATGCTGTCTGCTGTGCCGTGTATCTAATCCTCTCCTTTGTGATACTGTCTGTTGAGCCGTGTATATAATCCTATCCTGTGTGGTACTGACTGCTGAACCGTGTATCTAATCCTATACTGTGTAATACTGTCTGCTGAGCCGTGTATCTAATCCTATCCTGTGTGATACTGTCTGCTGCACTGTGTATCTAATCCTCTCCTGTGTGATACTGTCTGCTGAGCCGTGTATCTAATCCTATCCTGTGTGATACTGTCTGCTGAGCCGTGTATCTAATCCCATCCTGTGTGATACTGTCTGCTGCGCCGTGTATCTAATCCCATCCTGTGTGATACTGTCTGCTGAGCCGTGTATCTAATCCTATCCTGTGTGATACTGTCTGCCGAGCCATGTATCTAATCCCATCCTGTGTGATACTGTCTGCTGAGCCGTGTATCTAATCCTCTCCTGTGTGATACTGTCTGCTGAGCCGTGTATCTAATCCTCTCCTGTGTGATACTGTCTGCTGAGCTGTGTATCTAATCCTATCCTGTGTGATACTGTCTGCTGAGCAGTGTATCTTATCCTATCCTGTGTGATACTGTCTGCTGAGCTGTGTATCTAATCCTATCCTGTGTGATACTGTCTGCTGAGCCGTGTATCTAATCCCATCATGTGTGATACTGTCTACTGAGCCGTGTATCTAATCCTATCCTGTGTGATACTGACTGCTGAGCCGTGTATCTAATCCTATCCTGTGTGCTACTGTCTGCTGAGCCGTGTATCTAATCCTCTCCTGTGTGATACTGTCTGCTGAGCCGTGTATCTAATCCTCTCCTGTGTGATACTGTCTGCTGAGCTGTGTATCTAATCCTATCCTGTGTGATACTGTCTGCTGAGCAGTGTATCTAATCCTATCCTGTGTGATACTGTCTGCTGAGCCGTGTATCTAATCCTATCCTGTGTGATGCTGTCTGCTGAGTCGTGTATCTAATCCTATCCTGTGTGATGCTGTCTGCTGAGCCGTGTATCTAATCCTATCCTGTGTGATACTGTCTGCTGAGCCGTGTATCTAATCCTCTCCTGTGTGATACTGTCTGCTGAGCCGTGTATCTAATCCTCTCCTGTGTGATACTGTCTGCTGAGTCGTGTATCTAATCCTATCCTGTGTGATGCTGTCTGCTGAGCCGTGTATCTAATCCTATCTTGTGTGATACTGTCTGCTGAGCCGTGTATCTAATCCTCTCCTGTGTGATACTGTCTGCTGAGCCGTGTATCTAATCCTCTCCTGTGTGATACTGTCTGCTGAGCCGTGTATCTAATCCTCTCCTGTGTGATACTGTCTGCTGAGCCGTGTATCTAATCCTATCCTGTGTGCTACTGTCTGCTGAGCCGTGTATCTAATCCTCTCCTGTGTGATACTGTCTGCTGAGCCGTGTATCTAATCCTCTCCTGTGTGATACTGTCTGCTGAGCTGTGTATCTAATCCTATCCTGTGTGATACTGTCTGCTGAGCAGTGTATCTAATCCTATCCTGTGTGATACTGTCTGCTGAGCCGTGTATCTAATCCTATCCTGTGTGATGCTGTCTGCTGAGTCGTGTATCTAATCCTATCCTGTGTGATGCTGTCTGCTGAGCCGTGTATCTAATCCTATCCTGTGTGATGCTGTCTGCTGAGCCGTGTATCTAATCCTCTCCTGTGTGATACTGTCTGCTGAGTCGTGTATCTGATCCTATCCTGTGTGATACTGTCTGCTGAGTCGTGTATCTAATCCTATCCTGTGTGATGCTGTCTGCTGAGCCGTGTATCTAATCCTATCCTGTGTGATGCTGTCTGCTGAGCCGTGTATCTAATCCTATCCTGTGTGATACTGTCTGCTGAGCCGTGTATCTAATCCTATCCTGTGTGATACTGCCTGCTGAGCCGTGTATCTAATCCTATCCTGTGTGATGCTGTCTGCTGAGCCGTGTATCTAATCCTATCCTGTGTGATACTGTCTGCTGAGTCGTGTATCTAATCCTATCCTGTGTGATACTGCCTGCTGAGCCGTGTATCTAATCCTATCCTGTGTGATGCTGTCTGCTGAGCCGTGTAACTAATCCTATCCTGTGTGATACTGTCTGCTGAGCCGTGTATCTAATCCTCTCCTGTGTGATACTGTCTGCTGAGTCGTGTATCTAATCCTATCCTGTGTGATACTGTCTGCCGAGCCGTGTATCTAATCCCATCCTGTGTGATACTGTCTGCTGAGCCGTGTATCTAATCCTCTCCTGTGTGATTCTGTCTGCTGAGTCGTGTATCTAATCCTCTCCTGTGTGATGCTGTCTGCTGAGCCGTGTATCTAATCCTCTCCTGTGTGATACTGTCTGCTGAGTCGTGTATCTAATCTTATCCTGTGTGATGCTGTCTGCTGAGCCGTGTATCTAATCCTATCCTGTGTGATACTGTCTGCTGAGCCGTGTATCTAATCCTCTCCTGTGTGATTCTGTCTGCTGAGTCGTGTATCTAATCCTCTCCTGTGTGATGCTGTCTGCTGAGCCGTGTATCTAATCCTCTCCTGTGTGATACTGTCTGCTGAGCCGTGTATCTAATCCTCTCCTGTGTGATACTGTCTGCTGAGCCGTGTATCTAATCCTCTCCTGTGTGATACTGTCTGCTGAGTCGTGTATCTAATCCTATCCTGTGTGATGCTGTCTGCTGAGCTGTGTATCTAATCCTATCCTGTGTGATACTGTCTGCTGAGCCGTGTATCTAATCCTATCCTGTGTGATACTGTCTGCTGAGCCATGTATCTAATCCTCTCCTGTGTGATACTGTCTGCGGAGTCGTGTATCTAATCCTATCCTGTGTGATACTGTCTGCTGAGTCGTGTATCTAATCCTATCCTGTGTGATGCTGTCTGCTGAGCCGTGTATCTAATCCTATCCTGTGTGATGCTGTCTGCTGAGCCGTGTATCTAATCCTATCCTGTGTGATACTGTCTGCTGAGCCGGGTATCTAATCCTATTCTGTGTGATACTGTCTGCTGAGCCGTGTATCTAATCCTCTCCTGTGTGATACTGTCTGCTGAGCCGTGTATCTAATCCTATCCTGTGTGATACTGTCTGCTGAGCCGCGTATCTAATCCTACCCTGTGTGATACTGTCTGCTGAGCCGTGTATCTAATCCTCTCCTGTGTGATACTGTCTGCTGAGCCGTGTATCTAATCCTCTCCTGTGTGATACTGTCTGCTGAGCTGTGTATCTAATCCTATCCTGTGTATACTGTCTGCTGAGCCTTGTATCTAATCCTATCCTGTGTGATACTGTCTGCTGAGCCGTGTATCTAATCCTATCCTGTGTGATACTGTCTGCTGAGCTGTGTATCTAATCCTATCCTGTGTGATACTGTCTGCTGAGCCGTGTATCTAATCCTCTCCTGTGTGATACCGTCTGCTGAGCCGTGTATCTAATCATGTCCTGTGTGATACCGTCTGCTGAGCCGTGTATCTAATCCTCTCCTGTGTGATACCGTCTGCTGAGCTGTGTATCTAATCCTCTCCTGTGTGATACCGTCTGCTGAGCCGTGTATCTAATCCCTTCCTGTGTGATACCGTCTGCTGAGCCGTGTATCTAATCCTCTCCTGTGTGATACCGTCTGCTGAGTCGTGTATCTAATCCTGTCCTGTGTGATACCGTCTGCTGAGCCGTGTATCTAATCCCTTCCTGTGTGATACCGTCTGCTGAGCCGTGTATCTAATCCCTTCCTGTGTGATACCGTCTGCCGAGCCGTGTATCTAATCCTATCCAGTGTGATACTGTCTGCTGAGCCATGTATCTAATCCTCTCCTGTGTGATACTGTCTGCTGAGCAATGTATCTAATCCTATCCTGTGTGATACTGTCTGCCGAGCCGTGTATCTAATCCTCTCCTGTGTGATACTGTCTGCTGAGCCGTGTATCTAATCCTCTCCTGTGTGATACTGTCTGCTGAGTCGTGTATCTAATCCTATCCTGTGTGATGCTGTCTGCTGAGCCGTGTATCTAATCCTATCCTGTGTGATACTGTCTGCTGAGCCGTGTATCTAATCCTCTCCTGTGTGATGCTGTCTGCTGAGTCGTGTATCTAATCCTATCCTGTGTGATGCTGTCTGCTGAGCCGTGTATCTAATCCTATCCTGTGTGATACTGTCTGCTGAGCCGTGTATCTAATCCTCTCCTGTGTGATACTGTCTGCTGAGCTGTGTATCTAATCCTATCCTGTGTGATACTGTCTGCTGAGCAGTGTATCTTATCCTATCCTGTGTGATACTGTCTGCTGAGCTGTGTATCTAATCCTATCCTGTGTGATACTGTCTGCTGAGCCGTGTATCTAATCCCATCATGTGTGATACTGTCTACTGAGCCGTGTATCTAATCCTATCCTGTGTGATACTGACTGCTGAGCCGTGTATCTAATCCTATCCTGTGTGATACTGTCTGCTGAGCCGTGTATCTAATCCTCTCCTGTGTGATACTGTCTGCTGAGCCGTGTATCTAATCCTCTCCTGTGTGATACTGTCTGCTGAGCTGTGTATCTAATCCTATCCTGTGTGATACTGTCTGCTGAGCCGTGTATCTAATCCTATCCTGTGTGATGCTGTCTGCTGAGTCGTGTATCTAATCCTATCCTGTGTGATGCTGTCTGCTGAGCCGTGTATCTAATCCTATCCTGTGTGATACTGTCTGCTGAGCCGTGTATCTAATCCTCTCCTGTGTGATACTGTCTGCTGAGTCGTGTATCTGATCCTATCCTGTGTGATACTGTCTGCTGAGTCGTGTATCTAATCCTATCCTGTGTGATGCTGTCTGCTGAGCCGTGTATCTAATCCTATCCTGTGTGATGCTGTCTGCTGAGTCGTGTATCTAATCCTATCCTGTGTGATGCTGTCTGCTGAGCCGTGTATCTAATCCTATCCTGTGTGATACTGTCTGCTGAGTCGTGTATCTAATCCTATCCTGTGTGATACTGCCTGCTGAGCCGTGTATCTAATCCTATCCTGTGTGATGCTGTCTGCTGAGCCGTGTATCTAATCCTATCCTGTGTGATACTGTCTGCTGAGCCGTGTATCTAATCCTCTCCTGTGTGATACTGTCTGCTGAGTCGTGTATCTAATCCTATCCTGTGTGATACTGTCTGCCGAGCCGTGTATCTAATCCCATCCTGTGTGATACTGTCTGCCGAGCCGTGTATCTAATCCTATCCTGTGTGATACTGTCTGCTGAGCCGTGTATCTAATCCTCTCCTGTGTGATTCTGTCTGCTGAGTCGTGTATCTAATCCTCTCCTGTGTGATGCTGTCTGCTGAGCCGTGTATCTAATCCTCTCCTGTGTGATACTGTCTGCTGAGTCGTGTATCTAATCTTATCCTGTGTGATGCTGTCTGCTGAGCCGTGTATCTAATCCTATCCTGTGTGATACTGTCTGCTGAGCCGTGTATCTAATCCTCTCCTGTGTGATTCTGTCTGCTGAGTCGTGCATCTAATCCTCTCCTGTGTGATGCTGTCTGCTGAGCCGTGTATCTAATCCTCTCCTGTGTGATACTGTCTGCTGAGCCGTGTATCTAATCCTCTCCTGTGTGATACTGTCTGCTGAGCCGTGTATCTAATCCTCTCCTGTGTGATACTGTCTGCTGAGTCGTGTATCTAATCCTATCCTGTGTGATGCTGTCTGCTGAGCTGTGTATCTAATCCTATCCTGTGTGATACTGTCTGCTGAGCCGTGTATCTAATCCTATCCTGTGTGATACTGTCTGCTGAGCCATGTATCTAATCCTCTCCTGTGTGATACTGTCTGCGGAGTCGTGTATCTAATCCTATCCTGTGTGATACTGTCTGCTGAGTCGTGTATCTAATCCTATCCTGTGTGATGCTGTCTGCTGAGCCGTGTATCTAATCCTATCCTGTGTGATGCTGTCTGCTGAGCCGTGTATCTAATCCTATCCTGTGTGATACTGTCTGCTGAGCCGGGTATCTAATCCTATTCTGTGTGATACTGTCTGCTGAGCCGTGTATCTAATCCTCTCCTGTGTGATACTGTCTGCTGAGCCGTGTATCTAATCCTATCCTGTGTGATACTGTCTGCTGAGCCGCGTATCTAATCCTACCCTGTGTGATACTGTCTGCTGAGCCGTGTATCTAATCCTCTCCTGTGTGATACTGTCTGCTGAGCCGTGTATCTAATCCTCTCCTGTGTGATACTGTCTGCTGAGCTGTGTATCTAATCCTATCCTGTGTATACTGTCTGCTGAGCCTTGTATCTAATCCTATCCTGTGTGATACTGTCTGCTGAGCCGTGTATCTAATCCTATCCTGTGTGATGCTGTCTGCTGAGCTGTGTATCTAATCCTATCCTGTGTGATACTGTCTGCTGAACCGTGTATCTAATCCTCTCCTGTGTGATACCGTCTGCTGAGCCGTGTATCTAATCATGTCCTGTGTGATACCGTCTGCTGAGCCGTGTATCTAATCCTCTCCTGTGTGATACCGTCTGCTGAGCCGTGTATCTAATCCTCTCCTGTGTGATACCGTCTGCTGAGCCGTGTATCTAATCCCTTCCTGTGTGATACCGCCTGCTGAGCCGTGTATCTAATCCTCTCCTGTGTGATACCGTCTGCTGAGTCGTGTATCTAATCCTGTCCTGTGTGATACCGTCTGCTGAGCCGTGTATCTAATCCCTTCCTGTGTGATACCGTCTGCTGAGCCGTGTATCTAATCCCTTCCTGTGTGATACCGTCTGCCAAGCCGTGTATCTAATCCTATCTAGTGTGATACTGTCTGCTGAGCCATGTATCTAATCCTCTCCTGTGTGATACTGTCTGCTGAGCAATGTATCTAATCCTATCCTGTGTGATACTGTCTGCCGAGCCGTGTATCTAATCCTCTCCTGTGTGATACTGTCTGCTGAGCCGTGTATCTAATCCTCTCCTGTGTGATGCTGTCTGCTGAGTCGTGTATCTAATCCTATCCTGTGTGATGCTGTCTGCTGAGCCGTGTATCTAATCCTATCCTGTGTGATACTGTCTGCTGAGCCGTGTATCTAATCCTCTCCTGTGTGATACTGTCTGCTGAGCTGTGTATCTAATCCTCTCCTGTGTGATACTGTCTGCTGAGTCGTGTATCTGATCCTATCCTGTGTGATACTGTCTGCTGAGTCGTGTATCTAATCCTATCCTGTGTGATGCTGTCTGCTGAGCCGTGTATCTAATCCTATCCTGTGTGATGCTGTCTGCTGAGCCGTGTATCTAATCCTATCCTGTGTGATACTGTCTGCTGAGCCGTGTATCTAATCCTATCCTGTGTGATACTGCCTGCTGAGCCGTGTATCTAATCCTATCCTGTGTGATACTGTCTGCTGAGCCGTGTATCTAATCCTCTCCTTTGTGATACTGTCTGCTGAGCCGTGTATCTAATCCTATCCTGTGTGATACTGTCTGCTGAGCCGTGTATCTAATCCCATCCTGTGTGATACTGTCTGCTGCGCCGTGTATCTAATCCTCTCCTGTGTGATACTGTCTGCTGAGCCGTGTATCTAATCCTCTCCGGTGTGATACTGTCTGCTGAGTCGTGTATCTAATCCTATCCTGTGTGATGCTGTCTGCTGAGCCGTGCATCTAATCCTATCCTGTGTGATACTGTCTGCTGAGCCGTGTATCTAATCCTCTCCTGTGTGATACTGTCTGCTGAGTCGTGTATCTAATCCTATCCTGTGTGATGCTGTCTGCTGAGCCGTGTATCTAATCCTATCCTGTGTGATGCTGTCTGCTGAGCCGTGTATCTAATCCTCTCCTGTGTGATACTGTCTGCTGAGCCGTGTATCTAATCCTCTCATGTGTGATACTGTCTGCTGAGCCATGTATCTAATCCTCTCATGTGTGATACTGTCTGCTGAGTCGTGTATCTAATCCTATCCTGTGTGATGCTGTCTGCTGAGCCGTGTATCCAATCCTATCCTGTGTGATACTGTCTGCTGAGCCGTGTATCTAATCCTCTCCTGTGTGATACTGTCTGCTGAGCCATGTATCTAATCCTCTCATGTGTGATACTGTCTGCTGAGTCGTGTATCTAATCCTATCCTGTGTGATGCTGTCTGCTGAGCCGTGTATCTAATCCTATCCTGTGTGATACTGACTGCTGAACCGTGTATCTAATCCTCTCCTGTGTGATCCTGTCTGCTGAGCCGTGTATCTAATCCTCTCCTGTGTGATACTGTCTGCTGAGCCGTGTATCTAATCCTCTCATGTGTGATACTGTCTGCTGAGTCGTGTATCTAATCCTATCCTGTGTGATGCTGTCTGCTGAGCCGTGTATCTAATCCTATCCTGTGTGATACTGACTGCTGAACCGTGTATCTAATCCTCTCCTGTGTGATCCTGTCTGCTGAGCCGTGTATCTAATCCTATCCTGTGTGATACTGTCTGCTGAGCCGTGTATCTAATCCTCTCCTGTGTGATACTGTCTGCTGAGCCGTGTATCTAATCCTCTCCTGTGTGATACTGTCTGCTGAGTCGTGTATCTAATCCTATCCTGTGTGATGCTGTCTGCTGAGCCGTGTATCTAATCCTATCCTGTGTGATACTGACTGCTGAACCGTGTATCTAATCCTATACTGTGTGATACTGTCTGCTGAGCCGTGTATCTAATCCTATCCTGTGTGATACTGTCTGCTGAGCCGTGTATCTAATCCTATCCTGTGTGATACTGTCTGCTGAGCCGTGTATCTAATCCTATCCTGTGTGATACTGTCTGCTGGGCCGTGTATCTAATCCTATCCTGTGTGATACTGTCTGCTGAGCCGTGTATCTAATCCTATCCTGTGTGATACTGTCTGCTGAGCCGTGTATCTAATCCCATCCTGTGTGATACCGTCTGCTGCGCCGTGTATCTAATCTTCTCCTGTGTGATACTGTCTGCTGAGCCGTGTATCTAATCCTCTCCTGTGTGATACTGTCTGCTGAGCTGTGTATCTAATCCTCTCCTGTGTGATACTGTCTGCTGAGCCGTGTATCTAATCCTCTCCGGTGTGATACTGTCTGCTGAGTCGTGTATCTAATCCTATCCTGTGTGATGCTGTCTGCTGAGCCGTGTATCTAATCCTATCCTGTGTGATACTGTCTGCTGAGCCGTGTATCTAATCCTCTCCTGTGTGATACTGTCTGCTGAGTCGTGTATCTAATCCTATCCTGTGTGATGCTGTCTGCTGAGCCGTGTATCTAATCCTCTCCTGTGTGGTACTGTCTGCTGAGCCGTGTATCTAATCCTCTCCTGTGTGATACTGTCTGCTGAGTCGTGTATCTAATCCTATCCTGTGTGATACTGTCTGCTGAGCCGTGTATCTAATCCTCTCCTGTGTGATACTGTCTGCTGAGCCGTGCATCTAATCCTCTCCTGTGTGATACTGTCTGCTGAGCCGTGTATCTAATCCTCTCCTGTGTGATACTCTCTGCTGAGCCGTGTATCTAATCCTCTCCTGTGTGATACTGTCTGCTGAGCCGTGCATCTAATCCTCTCCTGTGTGATACTGTCTGCTGAGCCATGTATCTAATCCTCTCCTGTGTGATACTGTCTGCTGAGTCGTGTATCTAATCCTATCCTGTGTGATACTGTCTGCTGAGTCGTGTATCTAATCCTATCCTGTGTGATGCTGTCTGCTGAGTCGTGTATCTAATCCTATCCTGTGTGATGCTGTCTGCTGAGCCGTGTATCTAATCCTCTCCTGTGTGATACTGTCTGCTGAGCCGTGTATCTAATCATCTCCTGTGTGATAATGTCTGCTGAGCCGTGTATCTAATCCCATCCTGTGTGATACTGTCTGCTGAGCCTTGTATCTAATCCTATCCTGTGTGATATTGTCTGCTGAGCCGTGTATCTAATCCTATCCTGTGTGATACTGTCTGCTGAGCCGTGTATCTAATCCTCTCCTGTGTGATACTGTCTGCTGAGCCGTGTATCTAATCCTATCCTGTGTGATACTGTCTGCTGAGCCGTGTATCTAATCCTATCCTGTGTGATGCTGTCTGCTCAGCCGTGTATCTAATCCTCTCCTGTGTGATACTGTCTGCTCAGCCGTGTATCTAATCCTCTCCTGTGTGATACTGTCTGCTGAGCCGTGTATCTAATCCTCTCCTGTGTGATACTGTCTGCTGAGCCGTGTATCTAAACCTCTCCTGAGTGATACTGTCTGCAGAGCCGTGTATCTAATCCTATCCTGTGTGATACTGTCTGCTGAGCCGTGTATCTAATCCTATCCTGTGTGATACTGTCTGCTGAGCATTGTATCTAATCCTATCCTGTGTGATACTGTCTGCTGAGCCGTTTATCTAATCCTCTCCTGTGTGATACTGTCTGCTGAGCCGTGTATCTAATCCTATCCTGTGTGATACTGTCTGCTGAGCCGTGTATCTAATCCTATGCTGTGTGATACTGTCCGCTGAGCCGTATATCTAATCCTATCCTGTGTGATGCTGACTGCTGAACCGTGTATCTAATCCTATACTGTGTAATACTGTCTACTGAGCCGTGTATCTAATCCTATCCTGTGTGATACTGTCTGCTGCACTGTGTATCTAATCCTCTCCTGTGTGATACTGTCTGCTGAGCCGTGTATCTAATCCTATCCTGTGTGATACTGTCTGCTGAGCCGTGTATCTAATCCCATCCTGTGTGATACTGTCTGCTGCGCCGTGTATCTAATCCCATCCTGTGTGATACTGTCTGCTGCGCCGTGTATCTAATCCTATCCTGTGTGATACTGTCTGCCGAGCCATGTATCTAATCCCATCCTGTGTGATACTGTCTGCTGAGCCGTGTATCTAATCCTCTCCTGTGTGATACTGTCTGCTGAGCCGTGTATCTAATCCTCTCCTGTGTGATACTGTCTGCTGAGCCGTGTATCTAATCCTATCCTGTGTGATCCTGTCTGCTGAGCTGTGTATCTAATCCTATCCTGTGTGATACTGTCTGCTGAGCAGTGTATCTAATCCTATCCTGTGTGATCCTGTCTGCTGAGCCATGTATCTAATCCTATCCTTTGTGATCCTGTCTGCTGAGCTGTGTATCTAATCCTATCCTGTGTGATACTGTCTGCTGAGCAGTGTATCTAATCCTATCCTGTGTGATACTGTCTGCTGAGCCGTGTATCTAATCCTATCCTGTGTGATGCTGTCTGCTGAGCCGTGTATCTAATCCTATCCTGTGTGATACTGTCTGCTGAGCCGTGTATCTAATCCTCTCCTGTGTGATACTGTCTGCTGAGCTGTGTATCTAATCCTCTCCTGTGTGGTACTGTCTGCTGAGTCGTGTATCTGATCCTATCCTGTGTGATACTGTCTGCTGAGTCGTGTATCTAATCCTATCCTGTGTGATACTGTCTGCTGAGCCGTGTATCTAATCCTATCCTGTGTGATACTGCCTGCTGAGCCGTGTATCTAATCCTATCCTGTGTGATACTGTCTGCTGAGCCGTGTATCTAATCCTCTCCTTTGTGATACTGTCTGCTGAGCCGTGTATCTAATCCTATCCTGTGTGATACTGTCTGCTGAGCCGTGTATCTAATCCCATCCTGTGTGATACTGTCTGCTGCGCCGTGTATCTAATCCTCTCCTGTGTGATACTGTCTGCCGAGCCATGTATCTAATCCCATCCTGTGTGATACTGTCTGCTGAGCCGTGTATCTAATCCTATCCTGTGAGATCCTGTCTGCTGAGCTGTGTATCTAATCCTATCCTGTGTGATACTGTCTGCTGAGCAGTGTATCTAATCCTATCCTGTGTGATCCTGTCTGCTGAGCTGTGTATCTAATCCTATCCTGTGTGATACTGTCTGCTGAGCCGTGTATCTAATCCTATCCTGTGTGATGCTGTCTGCTGAGCCGTGTATCTAATCCTATCCTGTGTGATACTGTCTGCTGAGCCGTGTATCTAATCCTCTCCTGTGTGATACTGTCTGCTGAGCTGTGTATCTAATCCTCTCCTGTGTGGTACTGTCTGCTGAGTCGTGTATCTGATCCTATCCTGTGTGATACTGTCTGCTGAGTCGTGTATCTAATCCTATCCTGTGTGATACTGTCTGCTGAGCCGTGTATCTAATCCTATCCTGTGTGATACTGCCTGCTGAGCCGTGTATCTAATCCTATCCTGTGTGATACTGTCTGCTGAGCCGTGTATCTAATCCTCTCCTTTGTGATACTGTCTGCTGAGCCGTGTATCTAATCCTATCCTGTGTGATACTGTCTGCTGAGCCGTGTATCTAATCCCATCCTGTGTGATACTGTCTGCTGCGCCGTGTATCTAATCCTCTCCTGTGTGATACTGTCTGCCGAGCCATGTATCTAATCCCATCCTGTGTGATACTGTCTGCTGAGCCGTGTATCTAATCCTCTCCTGTGTGATACTGTCTGCTGAGCCGTGTATCTAATCCTCTCCGGTGTGATACTGTCTGCTGAGTCGTGTATCTAATCCTATCCTGTGTGATGCTGTCTGCTGAGCCGTGTATCTAATCCTATCCTGTGTGATACTGTCTGCTGAGCCGTGTATCTAATCCTCTCCTGTGTGATACTGTCTGCTGAGTCGTGTATCTAATCCTATCCTGTGTCATGCTGTCTGCTGAGCCGTGTATCTAATCCTATCCTGTGTGATGCTGTCTGCTGAGCCGTGTATCTAATCCTCTCCTGTGTGATACTGTCTGCTGAGCCGTGTATCTAATCCTCTCCTGTGTGATACTGTCTGCTGAGCCATGTATCTAATCCTCTCATGTGTGATACTGTCTGCTGAGTCGTGTATCTAATCCTATCCTGTGTGATGCTGTCTGCTGAGCCGTGTATCTAATCCTATCCTGTGTGATACTGACTGCTGAACCGTGTATCTAATCCTCTCCTGTGTGATCCTGTCTGCTGAGCCGTGTATCTAATCCTCTCCTGTGTGATACTGTCTGCTGAGCTGTGTATCTAATCCTATTCTGTGTGATACCGTCTGCTGAGCTGTGTATCTAATCCTCTCCTGTGTGATCCTGTCTGCTTAGCCGTGTATCTAATCCTCTCCTGTGTGATACTGTCTGCTGAGTCGTGTATCTAATCCTATTCTGTGTGATACCGTCTGCTGAGCTGTGTATCTAATCCTCTCCTGTGCGATACTGTCTGCTGAGTCGTGTATCTAATCCTATCCTGTGTGATGCTGTCTGCTGAGCCGTGTATCTAATCCTCTCCTGTGTGATACTGTCTGCAGAGCTGTGTATCTAATCCTCTCCTGTGTGATACTGTCTGCTGAGTCGTGTATCTAATCCCATCCTGTGTGATACTGTCTGCTGAGCCTTGTATCTAATCCTATCCTGTGTGATATTGTCTGCTGAGCCGTGTATCTAATCCTATCCTGTGTGATACTGTCTGCTGAGCCGTGTATCTAATCCTATCCTGTGTGATGCTGTCTGCTGAGTCGTGTATCTAATCCTATCCTGTGTGATGCTGTCTGCTGAGCCGTGTATCTAATCCTCTCCTGTGTGATACTGTCTGCTGAGCCGTGTATCTAATCCTCTCCTGTGTGATACTGTCTGCTGAGCCGTGTATCTAATCCTATCCTGTGTGATACTGTCTGCTGAGCCGTGTATCTAATCCTATCCTGTGTGATACTGTCTGCTGAGCCGTGTATCTAATCCTATCCTGTGTGATACTGTCTGCTGAGCCGTGTATCTAATCCTATCCTGTGTGATACTGTCTGCTGAGCCGTTTATCTAATCCTCTCCTGTGTGATACTGTCTGCTGAGCCGTGTATCTAATCCTATCCTGTGTGATACTGTCTGCTGAGCCGTGTATCTAATCCTATGCTGTTTGATACTGTCTGCTGAGCCGTGTATCTAATCCTATGCTGTGTGATACTGTCCGCTGAGCCGTATATCTAATCCTATCCTGTGTGATACTGACTGCTGAACCTTGTATCTAATCCTATACTGTGTAATACTGTCTGCTGAGCCGTGTATCTAATCCTATCCTGTGTGATACTGTCTGCTGCACTGTGTATCTAATCCTCTCCTGTGAGATACTGTCTGCTGAGCCGTGTATCTAATCCTATCCTGTGTGATACTGTCTGCTGAGCCGTGTATCTAATCCTATCCTGTGTGATACTGTCTGCTGAGCCGTGTATCTAATCCTATCCTGTGTGATACTGTCTGCTGAGCTGTGTATCTAATCCCATCCTGTGTGATACTGTCTGCTGCGCCGTGTATCTAATCCCATCCTGTGTGATACTGTCTGCTGAGCCGTGTATCTAATCCTATCCTGTGTGATATTGTCTGCTGAGCCGTGTATCTAATCCTATCCTGTGTGATACTGTCTGCTGAGCCGTGTATCTAATCCTATCCTGTGTGATACTGTCTGCTGAGCCGTTTATCTAATCCTCTCCTGTGTGATACTGTCTGCTGAGCCGTGTATCTAATCCTCTCCTGTGTGATACTGTCTGCTGAGCTGTGTATCTAATCCTATGCTGTGTGATACTGTCTGCTGAGCCGTGTATCTAATCCTCTCCTGTGTGATACTGTCTGCTGAGCCGTGTATCTAATCCTCTCCTGTGTGATACTGTCTGCTGAGCCGTGTATCTAATCCTATGCTGTGTGATACTGTCTGCTGAGCCGTGTATCTAATCCTCTCCTGTGTGATACTGTCTGCTGAGCCGTGTATCTAATCCTCTCCTGTGTGATACTGTCTGCTGAGCTGTGTATCTAATCCTATCCTGTGTGATGCTGTCTGCTGAGTCGTGTATCTAATCCTATCCTGTGTGATGCTGTCTGCTGAGCCGTGTATCTAATCCTATACTGTGTAATACTGTCTGCTGAGCTGTGTATCTAATCCTATGCTGTGTGATACTGTCTGCTGAGCCGTTTATCTAATCCTCTCCTGTGTGATACTGTCTGCTGAGCCGTGTATCTAATCCTCTCCTGTGTGATATTGTCTGCTGAGCCGTGTATCTAATCCTATGCTGTGTGATACTGTCTGCTGAGCCGTGTATCTAATCCTCTCCTGTGTGATACTGTCTGCTGAGCCGTGTATCTAATCCTCTCCTGTGTGATACTGTCTGCTGAGCTGTGTATCTAATCCTATCCTGTGTGATGCTGTCTGCTGAGTCGTGTATCTAATCCTATCCTGTGTGATGCTGTCTGCTGAGCCGTGTATCTAATCCTCTCCTGTGTGATACTGTCTGCTGAGTCGTGTATCTAATCCTATCCTGTGTGATGCTGTCTGCTGAGCCGTGTATCTAATCCTATCCTGTGTGATACTGTCTGCTGAGCCGTGTATCTAATCCTATCCTGTGTGATACTGCCTGCTGAGCCGTGTATCTAATCCTATCCTGTGTGATGCTGTCTGCTGAGCCGTGTATCTAATCCTATCCTGTGTGATACTGTCTGCTGATTCGTGTATCTAATCCTCTTCTGTGTGATACTGTCTGCTGAGTCGTGTATCTAATCCTATCCTGTGTGATACTGTCTGCCGAGCCGTGTATCTAATCCCATTCTGTGTGATACTGTCTGATGAGCCGTGTATCTAATCCTCTCCTGTGTGATACTGTCTGCTGAGCCGTGTATCTAATCCTCTCCTGTGTGATACTGTCTGCTGAGTCGTGTATCTAATCCTATCCTGTGTGATGCTGTCTGCTGAGCCGTGTATCTAATCCTATCCTGTGTGATACTGTCTGCTGAGCCGTGTATCTAATCCTCTCCTGTGTGATACTGTCTGCTGAGCCGTGTATCTAATCCTCTCCTGTGTGATACTGTCTGCTGAGCCAAGTATCTAATCCTCTCATGTGTGATACTGTCTGCTGAGTCGTGTATCTAATCCTATCCTGTGTGATGCTGTCTGCTGAACCGTGTATCTAATCCTCTCCTGTGTGATCCTGTCTGCTGAGCCGTGTATCTAATCCTATCCTGTGTGATACTGTCTGCTGAGCCGTGTATCTAATCCTCTCCTGTGTGATACTGACTGCTGAACCGTGTATCTAATCCTCTCCTGTGTGATCCTGTCTGCTGAGCCAAGTATCTAATCCTCTCCTGTGTGATACTGTCTGCTGAGTCGTGTATCTAATCCTATCCTGTGTGATGCTGTCTGCTGAGCCGTGTATCTAATCCTATCCTGTGTGATACTGACTGCTGAACCGTGTATCTAATCCTATACTGTGTGATACTGTCTGCTGAGCCGTGTATCTAATCCTATCCTGTGTGATACTGTCTGCTGAGCCGTGTATCTAATCCTATCCTGTGTGATACTATCTGCTGAGCCGTGTATCTAATCCCACCCTGTGTGATACCGTCTGCTGCGCCGTGTATCTAATCCTCTCCTGTGTGATACTGTCTGCTGAGCTGTGTATCTAATCCTCTCCTGTGTGATACTGTCTGCTGAGCTGTGTATCTAATCCTCTCCTGTGTGATACTGTCTGCTGAGCCGTGTATCTAATCCTCTCCGGTGTGATACTGTCTGCTGAGTCGTGTATCTAATCCTATCCTGTGTGATGCTGTCTGCTGAGCCGTGTATCTAATCCTATCCTGTGTGATACTGTCTGCTGAGCCGTGTATCTAATCCTCTCCTGTGTGATACTGTCTGCTGAGTCGTGTATCTAATCCTCTCCTGTGTGGTACTGTCTGCTGAGCCGTGTATCTAATCCTCTCCTGTGTGATACTGTCTGCTGAGACGTGTATCTAATCCTATCCTGTGTGATGCTGTCTGCTGAGCCGTGTATCTAATCCTCTCCTGTGTGATACTGTCTGCTGAGCCGTGTATCTAATCCTCTCCTGTGTGATACTGTCTGCTGAGCCGTGCATCTAATCCTCTCCTGTGTGATACTGTCTGCTGAGCCGTGTATCTAATCCTCTCCTGTGTGATACTGTCTGCTGAGTCGTGTATCTAATCCTATCCTGTGTGATGCTGTCTGCTGAGCCGTGTATCTAATCCTATCCTGTGTGATGCTGTCTGCTGAGCCGTGTATCTAATCCTCTCCTGTGTGATACTGTCTGCTGAGCCGTGTATCTAATCCTCTCCTGTGTGATACTGTCTGCTGAGCCATGTATCTAATCCTCTCATGTGTGATACTGTCTGCTGAGTCGTGTATCTAATCCTATCCTGTGTGATGCTGTCTGCTGAGCCGTGTATCTAATCCTATCCTGTGTGATACTGACTGCTGAACCGTGTATCTAATCCTCTCCTGTGTGATCCTGTCTGCTGAGCCGTGTATCTAATCCTCTCCTGTGTGATACTGTCTGCTGAGTCGTGTATCTAATCCTATTCTGTGTGATACCGTCTGCTGAGCTGTGTATCTAATCCTCTCCTGTGTGATACTGTCTGCTGAGTCGTGTATCTAATCCTATCCTGTGTGATGCTGTCTGCTGAGCCGTGTATCTAATCCTCTCCTGTGTGATACTGTCTGCAGAGCTGTGTATCTAATCCTCTCCTGTGTGATACTGTCTGCTGAGTCGTGTATCTAATCCCATCCTGTGTGATACTGTCTGCTGAGCCTTGTATCTAATCCTATCCTGTGTGATATTGTCTGCTGAGCCGTGTATCTAATCCTATCCTGTGTGATACTGTCTGCTGAGCCGTGTATCTAATCCTATCCTGTGTGATGCTGTCTGCTGAGTCGTGTATCTAATCCTATCCTGTGTGATGCTGTCTGCTGAGCCGTGTATCTAATCCTCTCCTGTGTGATACTGTCTGCTGAGCCGTGTATCTAATCCTCTCCTGTGTGATACTGTCTGCTGAGCCGTGTATCTAATCCTATCCTGTGTGATACTGTCTGCTGAGCCGTGTATCTAATCCTATCCTGTGTGATACTGTCTGCTGAGCCGTGTATCTAATCCTATCCTGTGTGATACTGTCTGCTGAGCCGTGTATCTAATCCTCTCCTGTGTGATACTGTCTGCTGAGCCGTGTATCTAATCCTATCCTGTGTGATACTGTCTGCTGAGCCGTGTATCTAATCCTATCCTGTGTGATACTGTCTGCTGAGCCGTGCATCTAATCCTCTCCTGTGTGATACTGTCTGCTGAGCCGTGTATCTAATCCTCTCCTGTGTGATACTCTCTGCTGAGCCGTGTATCTAATCCTCTCCTGTGTGATACTGTCTGCTGAGCCGTGCATCTAATCCTCTCCTGTGTGATACTGTCTGCTGAGCCATGTATCTAATCCTCTCTTGTGTGATACTGTCTGCTGAGTCGTGTATCTAATCCTATCCTGTGTGATACTGTCTGCTGAGTCGTGTATCTAATCTTATCCTGTGTGATGCTGTCTGCTGAGCCGTGTATCTAATCCTCTCCTGTGTGATACTGTCTGCTGAGCCGTGTATCTAATCATCTCCTGTGTGATAATGTCTGCTGAGCCGTGTATCTAATCCTATCCTGTGTGATACTGTCTGCTGAGCCGTGTATCTAATCCTATCCTGTGTGATACTGTCTGCTGAGCCGTGTATCTAATCCTCTCCTGTGTGATACTGTCTGCTGAGCCGTGTATCTAATCCTATCCTGTGTGATACTGTCTGCTGAGCCGTGTATCTAATCCTATCCTGTGTGATACTGTCTGCTGAGCCGTGCATCTAATCCTCTCCTGTGTGATACTGTCTGCTGAGCCGTGTATCTAATCCTCTCCTGTGTGATACTCTCTGCTGAGCCGTGTATCTAATCCTCTCCTGTGTGATACTGTCTGCTGAGCCGTGCATCTAATCCTCTCCTGTGTGATACTGTCTGCTGAGCCATGTATCTAATCCTCTCTTGTGTGATACTGTCTGCTGAGTCGTGTATCTAATCCTATCCTGTGTGATACTGTCTGCTGAGTCGTGTATCTAATCCTATCCTGTGTGATGCTGTCTGCTGAGCCGTGTATCTAATCCTCTCCTGTGTGATACTGTCTGCTGAGCCGTGTATCTAATCATCTCCTGTGTGATAATGTCTGCTGAGCCGTGTATCTAATCCCATCCTGTGTGATACTGTCTGCTGAGCCTTGTATCTAATCCTATCCTGTGTGATATTGTCTGCTGAGCCGTGTATCTAATCCTATCCTGTGTGATGCTGTCTGCTGAGTCGTGTATCTAATCCTCTCCTGTGTGATACTGTCTGCTGAGTCGTGTATCTAATTCTCTCCTGTGTGATGCTGTCTGCTGAGCCGTGTATCTAATCCTATCCTGTGTGATACTGTCTGCTGAGCCGTGTATCTAATCCTATCCTGTGTGATGCTGTCTGCTCAGCCGTGTATCTAATCCTCTCCTGTGTGATACTGTCTGCTCAGCCGTGTATCTAATCCTCTCCTGTGTGATACTGTCTGCTGAGCCGTGTATCTAATCCTCTCCTGTGTGATACTGTCTGCTGAGCCGTGTATCTAAACCTCTCCTGAGTGATACTGTCTGCAGAGCCGTGTATCTAATCCTATCCTGTGTGATACTGTCTGCTGAGCCGTGTATCTAATCCTATCCTGTGTGATACTGTCTGCTGAGCATTGTATCTAATCCTATCCTGTGTGATACTGTCTGCTGAGCCGTTTATCTAATCCTCTCCTGTGTGATACTGTCTGCTGAGCCGTGTATCTAAACCTCTCCTGAGTGATACTGTCTGCAGAGCCGTGTATCTAATCCTATCCTGTGTGATACTGTCTGCTGAGCCGTGTATCTAATCCTATCCTGTGTGATACTGTCTGCTGAGCATTGTATCTAATCCTATCCTGTGTGATACTGTCTGCTGAGCCGTGTATCTAATCCTATGCTGTGTGATACTGTCCGCTGAGCCGTATATCTAATCCTATCCTGTGTGATGCTGACTGCTGAACCGTGTATCTAATCCTATACTGTGTAATACTGTCTACTGAGCCGTGTATCTAATCCTATCCTGTGTGATACTGTCTGCTGCACTGTGTATCTAATCCTCTCCTGTGTGATACTGTCTGCTGAGCCGTGTATCTAATCCTATCCTGTGTGATACTGTCTGCTGAGCCGTGTATCTAATCCCATCCTGTGTGATACTGTCTGCTGCGCCGTGTATCTAATCCCATCCTGTGTGATACTGTCTGCTGCGCCGTGTATCTAATCCTATCCTGTGTGATACTGTCTGCCGAGCCATGTATCTAATCCCATCCTGTGTGATACTGTCTGCTGAGCCGTGTATCTAATCCTCTCCTGTGTGATACTGTCTGCTGAGCCGTGTATATAATCCTCTCCTGTGTGATACTGTCTGCTGAGCCGTGTATCTAATCCTATCCTGTGTGATCCTGTCTGCTGAGCTGTGTATCTAATCCTATCCTGTGTGATACTGTCTGCTGAGCAGTGTATCTAATCCTATCCTGTGTGATCCTGTCTGCTGAGCCATGTATCTAATCCTATCCTGTGTGATCCTGTCTGCTGAGCCGTGTATATAATCCTCTCCTGTGTGATACTGTCTGCTGAGCCGTGTATCTAATCCTATCCTGTGTGATACTGTCTGCTGAGCAGTGTATCTAATCCTATCCTGTGTGATACTGTCTGCTGAGCTGTGTATCTAATCCTATCCTGTGTGATGCTGTCTGCTGAGCCGTGTATCTAATCCTATCCTGTGTGATACTGTCTGCTGAGCCGTGTATCTAATCCTCTCCTGTGTGATACTGTCTGCTGAGCTGTGTATCTAATCCTCTCCTGTGTGGTACTGTCTGCTGAGTCTTGTATCTGATCCTATCCTGTGTGATACTGTCTGCTGAGTCGTGTATCTAATCCTATCCTGTGTGATACTGTCTGCTGAGCCGTGTATCTAATCCTATCCTGTGTGATACTGCCTGCTGAGCCGTGTATCTAATCCTATCCTGTGTGATACTGTCTGCTGAGCCGTGTATCTAATCCTCTCCTTTGTGATACTGTCTGCTGAGCCGTGTATCTAATCCTATCCTGTGTGATACTGTCTGCTGAGCCGTGTATCTAATCCCATCCTGTGTGATACTGTCTGCTGCGCCGTGTATCTAATCCTCTCCTGTGTGATACTGTCTGCCGAGCCATGTATCTAATCCCATCCTGTGTGATACTGTCTGCTGAGCCGTGTATCTAATCCTATCCTGTGAGATCCTGTCTGCTGAGCTGTGTATCTAATCCTATCCTGTGTGATACTGTCTGCTGAGCAGTGTATCTAATCCTATCCTGTGTGATCCTGTCTGCTGAGCCATGTATCTAATCCTATCCTGTGTGATCCTGTCTGCTGAGCTGTGTATCTAATCCTATCCTGTGTGATACTGTCTGCTGAGCAGTGTATCTAATCCTATCCTGTGTGATACTGTCTGCTGAGCCGTGTATCTAATCCTATCCTGTGTGATGCTGTCTGCTGAGCCGTGTATCTAATCCTATCCTGTGTGATACTGTCTGCTGAGCCGTGTATCTAATCCTCTCCTGTGTGATACTGTCTGCTGAGCTGTGTATCTAATCCTCTCCTGTGTGGTACTGTCTGCTGAGTCGTGTATCTGATCCTATCCTGTGTGATACTGTCTGCTGAGTCGTGTATCTAATCCTATCCTGTGTGATACTGTCTGCTGAGTCGTGTATCTAATCCTATCCTGTGTGATACTGCCTGCTGAGCCGTGTATCTAATCCTATCCTGTGTGATACTGTCTGCTGAGCCGTGTATCTAATCCTCTCCTTTGTGATACTGTCTGCTGAGCCATGTATCTAATCCTATCCTGTGTGATACTGTCTGCTGAGCCGTGTATCTAATCCCATCCTGTGTGATACTGTCTGCTGCGCCGTGTATCTAATCCTCTCCTGTGTGATACTGTCTGCCGAGCCATGTATCTAATCCCATCCTGTGTGATACTGTCTGCTGAGCCGTGTATCTAATCCTCTCCTGTGTGATACTGTCTGCTGAGCCGTGTATCTAATCCTCTCCGGTGTGATACTGTCTGCTGAGTCGTGTATCTAATCCTATCCTGTGTGATGCTGTCTGCTGAGCCGTGTATCTAATCCTATCCTGTGTGATACTGTCTGCTGAGCCGTGTATCTAATCCTCTCCTGTGTGATACTGTCTGCTGAGTCGTGTATCTAATCCTATCCTGTGTGATGCTGTCTGCTGAGCCGTGTATCTAATCCTATCCTGTGTGATGCTGTCTGCTGAGCCGTGTATCTAATCCTCTCCTGTGTGATACTGTCTGCTGAGCCGTGTATCTAATCCTCTCCTGTGTGATACTGTCTGCTGAGCCATGTATCTAATCCTCTCATGTGTGATACTGTCTGCTGAGTCGTGTATCTAATCCTATCCTGTGTGATGCTGTCTGCTGAGCCGTGTATCTAATCCTATTCTGTGTGATACCGTCTGCTGAGCTGTGTATCTAATCCTCTCCTGTGTGATCCTGTCTGCTGAGCCGTGTATCTAATCCTCTCCTGTGTGATACTGTCTGCTGAGTCGTGTATCTAATCCTATTCTGTGTGATACCGTCTGCTGAGCTGTGTATCTAATCCTCTCCTGTGTGATACTGTCTGCTGAGTCGTGTATCTAATCCTATCCTGTGTGATGCTGTCTGCTGAGCCGTGTATCTAATCCTCTCCTGTGTGATACTGTCTGCAGAGCTGTGTATCTAATCCTCTCCTGTGTGATACTGTCTGCTGAGTCGTGTATCTAATCCCATCCTGTGTGATACTGTCTGCTGAGCCTTGTATCTAATCCTATCCTGTGTGATATTGTCTGCTGAGCCGTGTATCTAATCCTATCCTGTGTGATACTGTCTGCTGAGCCGTGTATCTAATCCTATCCTGTGTGATGCTGTCTGCTGAGTCGTGTATCTAATCCTATCCTGTGTGATGCTGTCTGCTGAGCCGTGTATCTAATCCTCTCCTGTGTGATACTGTCTGCTGAGCCGTGTATCTAATCCTCTCCTGTGTGATACTGTCTGCTGAGCCGTGTATCTAATCCTATCCTGTGTGATACTGTCTGCTGAGCCGTGTATCTAATCCTATCCTGTGTGATACTGTCTGCTGAGCCGTGTATCTAATCCTATCCTGTGTGATACTGTCTGCTGAGCCGTGTATCTAATCCTATCCTGTGTGATACTGTCTGCTGAGCCGTTTATCTAATCCTCTCCTGTGTGATACTGTCTGCTGAGCCGTGTATCTAATCCTATGCTGTGTGATACTGTCTGCTGAGCCGTGTATCTAATCCTATGCTGTGTGATACTGTCCGCTGAGCCGTATATCTAATCCTATCCTGTGTGATACTGACTGCTGAACCTTGTATCTAATCCTATACTGTGTAATACTGTCTGCTGAGCCGTGTATCTAATCCTATCCTGTGTGATACTGTCTGCTGCACTGTGTATCTAATCCTCTCCTGTGAGATACTGTCTGCTGAGCCGTGTATCTAATCCTATCCTGTGTGATACTGTCTGCTGAGCCGTGTATCTAATCCCATCCTGTGTGATACTGTCTGCTGCGCCGTGTATCTAATCCCATCCTGTGTGATACTGTCTGCTGCGCCGTGTATCTAATCCTATCCTGTGTGATACTGTCTGCCGAGCCATGTATCTAATCCCATCCTGTGTGATACTGTCTGCTGAGCCGTGTATCTAATCCTCTCCTGTGTGATACTGTCTGCTGAGCCGTGTATCTAATCCTCTCCTGTGTGATACTGTCTGCTGAGCTGTGTATCTAATCCTATCCTGTGTGATACTGTCTGCTGAGCAGTGTATCTAATCCTATCCTGTGTGATACTGTCTGCTGAGCCGTGTATCTAATCCTCTCCTGTGTGATACTGTCTGCTGAGCCGTGTATCTAATCCTATCCTGTGTGATGCTGTCTGCTGAGCCGTGTATCTAATCCTCTCCTGTGTGATACTGTCTGCTGAGTCGTGTATCTAATCCTATCCTGTGTGATGCTGTCTGCTGAGCCGTGTATCTAATCCTATCCTGTGTGATGCTGTCTGCTGAGCCGTGTATCTAATCCTATCCTGTGTGATACTGTCTGCTGAGCCGTGTATCTAATCCTATCCTGTGTGATACTGCCTGCTGAGCCGTGTATCTAATCCTATCCTGTGTGATGCTGTCTGCTGAGCCGTGTATCTAATCCTATCCTGTGTGATACTGTCTGCTGATTCGTGTATCTAATCCTCTTCTGTGTGATACTGTCTGCTGAGTCGTGTATCTAATCCTATCCTGTGTGATACTGTCTGCCGAGCCGTGTATCTAATCCCATTCTGTGTGATACTGTCTGATGAGCCGTGTATCTAATCCTCTCCTGTGTGATACTGTCTGCTGAGCCGTGTATCTAATCCTCTCCTGTGTGATACTGTCTGCTGAGTCGTGTATCTAATCCTATCCTGTGTGATGCTGTCTGCTGAGCCGTGTATCTAATCCTATCCTGTGTGATACTGTCTGCTGAGCCGTGTATCTAATCCTCTCCTGTGTGATACTGTCTGCTGAGCCGTGTATCTAATCCTCTCCTGTGTGATACTGTCTGCTGAGCCATGTATCTAATCCTCTCATGTGTGATACTGTCTGCTGAGTCGTGTATCTAATCCTATCCTGTGTGATGCTGTCTGCTGAGCCGTGTATCTAATCCTATCCTGTGTGATACTGACTGCTGAACCGTGTATCTAATCCTCTCCTGTGTGATCCTGTCAGCTGAGCCGTGTATCTAATCCTCTCCTGTGTGATACTGTCTGCTGAGCCGTGCATCTAATCCTCTCCTGTGTGATACTGTCTGCTGAGCCGTGTATCTAATCCTCTCATGTGTGATACTGTCTGCTGAGTCGTGTATCTAATCCTATCCTGTGTGATGCTGTCTGCTGAGCCGTGTATCTAATCCTATCCTGTGTGATACTGACTGCTGAACCGTGTATCTAATCCTCTCCTGTGTGATCCTGTCTGCTGAGCCGTGTATCTAATCCTATCCTGTGTGATACTGTCTGCTGAGCCGTGTATCTAATCCTCTCCTGTGTGATACTGTCTGCTGAGCCGTGTATCTAATCCTCTCCTGTGTGATGCTGTCTGCTGAGTCGTGTATCTAATCCTATCCTGTGTGATGCTGTCTGCTGAGCCGTGTATCTAATCCTATCCTGTGTGATACTGACTGCTGAACCGTGTATCTAATCCTATACTGTGTGATACTGTCTGCTGAGCCGTGTATCTAATCCTATCCTGTGTGATACTGTCTGCTGAGCCGTGTATCTAATCCTATCCTGTGTGATACTGTCTGCTGAGCCGTGTATCTAATCCCACCCTGTGTGATACCGTCTGCTGCGCCGTGTATCTAATCCTCTCCTGTGTGATACTGTCTGCTGAGCTGTGTATCTAATCCTCTCCTGTGTGATACTGTCTGCTGAGCTGTGTATCTAATCCTCTCCTGTGTGATACTGTCTGCTGAGCCGTGTATCTAATCCTCTCCGGTGTGATACTGTCTGCTGAGTCGTGTATCTAATCCTATCCTGTGTGATGCTGTCTGCTGAGCCGTGTATCTAATCCTATCCTGTGTGATACTGTCTGCTGAGCCGTGTATCTAATCCTCTCCTGTGTGATACTGTCTGCTGAGTCGTGTATCTAATCCTCTCCTGTGTGGTACTGTCTGCTGAGCCGTGTATCTAATCCTCTCCTGTGTGATACTGTCTGCTGAGTCGTGTATCTAATCCTATCCTGTGTGATGCTGTCTGCTGAGCCGTGTATCTAATCCTCTCCTGTGTGGTACTGTCTGCTGAGCCGTGTATCTAATCCTCTCCTGTGTGATACTGTCTGCTGAGTCGTGTATCTAATCCTATCCTGTGTGATGCTGTCTGCTGAGCCGTGTATCTAATCCTCTCCTGTGTGGTACTGTCTGCTGAGCCGTGTATCTAATCCTCTCCTGTGTGATACTGTCTGCTGAGTCGTGTATCTAATCCTATCCTGTGTGATGCTGTCTGCTGAGCCGTGTATCTAATCCTCTCCTGTGTGATACTGTCTGCTGAGCCGTGTATCTAATCCTCTCCTGTGTGATACTGTCTGCTGAGCCGTGCATCTAATCCTCTCCTGTGTGATACTGTCTGCTGAGCCGTGTATCTAATCCTCTCCTGTGTGATACTCTCTGCTGAGCCGTGTATCTAATCCTCTCCTGTGTGATACTGTCTGCTGAGTCGTGTATCTAATCCTATCCTGTGTGATGCTGTCTGCTGAGCCGTGTATCTAATCCTCTCCTGTGTGATACTGTCTGCTGAGCCGTGTATCTAATCCTCTCCTGTGTGATACTGTCTGCTGAGTCGTGTATCTAATCCTATCCTGTGTGATGCTGTCTGCTGAGCCGTGTATCTAATCCTATCCTGTGTGATGCTGTCTGCTGAGCCGTGTATCTAATCCTCTCCTGTGTGATACTGTCTGCTGAGCCGTGTATCTAATCCTCTCCTGTGTGATACTGTCTGCCGAGCCATGTATCTAATCCCATCCTGTGTGATACTGTCTGCTGAGCTGTGTATCTAATCCTATCCTGTGAGATCCTGTCTGCTGAGCTGTGTATCTAATCCTATCCTGTGTGATACTGTCTGCTGAGCAGTGTATCTAATCCTATCCTGTGTGATCCTGTCTGCTGAGCCATGTATCTAATCCTATCCTGTGTGATCCTGTCTGCTGAGCTGTGTATCTAATCCTATCCTGTGTGATACTGTCTGCTGAGCAGTGTATCTAATCCTATCCTGTGTGATACTGTCTGCTGAGCCGTGTATCTAATCCTATCCTGTGTGATGCTGTCTGCTGAGCCGTGTATCTAATCCTATCCTGTGTGATACTGTCTGCTGAGCCGTGTATCTAATCCTCTCCTGTGTGATACTGTCTGCTGAGCTGTGTATCTAATCCTCTCCTGTGTGATACTGTCTGCCGAGCCATGTATCTAATCCCATCCTGTGTGATACTGTCTGCTGAGCCGTGTATCTAATCCTATCCTGTGAGATCCTGTCTGCTGAGCTGTGTATCTAATCCTATCCTGTGTGATACTGTCTGCTGAGCAGTGTATCTAATCCTATCCTGTGTGATCCTGTCTGCTGAGCCATGTATCTAATCCTATCCTGTGTGATCCTGTCTGCTGAGCTGTGTATCTAATCCTATCCTGTGTGATACTGTCTGCTGAGCAGTGTATCTAATCCTATCCTGTGTGATACTGTCTGCTGAGCCGTGTATCTAATCCTATCCTGTGTGATGCTGTCTGCTGAGCCGTGTATCTAATCCTATCCTGTGTGATACTGTCTGCTGAGCCGTGTATCTAATCCTCTCCTGTGTGATACTGTCTGCTGAGCTGTGTATCTAATCCTCTCCTGTGTGGTACTGTCTGCTGAGTCGTGTATCTGATCCTATCCTGTGTGATACTGTCTGCTGAGTCGTGTATCTAATCCTATCCTGTGTGATACTGTCTGCTGAGCCGTGTATCTAATCCTATCCTGTGTGATACTGCCTGCTGAGCCGTGTATCTAATCCTATCCTGTGTGATACTGTCTGCTGAGCCGTGTATCTAATCCTCTCCTTTGTGATACTGTCTGCTGAGCCATGTATCTAATCCTATCCTGTGTGATACTGTCTGCTGAGCCGTGTATCTAATCCCATCCTGTGTGATACTGTCTGCTGCGCCGTGTATCTAATCCTCTCCTGTGTGATACTGTCTGCCGAGCCATGTATCTAATCCCATCCTGTGTGATACTGTCTGCTGAGCCGTGTATCTAATCCTCTCCTGTGTGATACTGTCTGCTGAGCCGTGTATCTAATCCTCTCCGGTGTGATACTGTCTGCTGAGTCGTGTATCTAATCCTATCCTGTGTGATGCTGTCTGCTGAGCCGTGTATCTAATCCTATCCTGTGTGATACTGTCTGCTGAGCCGTGTATCTAATCCTCTCCTGTTTGATACTGTCTGCTGAGTCGTGTATCTAATCCTATCCTGTGTGATGCTGTCTGCTGAGCCGTGTATCTAATCCTATCCTGTGTGATGCTGTCTGCTGAGCCGTGTATCTAATCCTCTCCTGTGTGATACTGTCTGCTGAGCCGTGTATCTAATCCTCTCCTGTGTGATACTGTCTGCTGAGCCATGTATCTAATCCTCTCATGTGTGATACTGTCTGCTGAGTCGTGTATCTAATCCTATCCTGTGTGATGCTGTCTGCTGAGCCGTGTATCTAATCCTATTCTGTGTGATACCGTCTGCTGAGCTGTGTATCTAATCCTCTCCTGTGTGATCCTGTCTGCTGAGCCGTGTATCTAATCCTCTCCTGTGTGATACTGTCTGCTGAGTCGTGTATCTAATCCTATTCTGTGTGATACCGTCTGCTGAGCTGTGTATCTAATCCTCTCCTGTGTGATACTGTCTGCTGAGTCGTGTATCTAATCCTATCCTGTGTGATGCTGTCTGCTGAGCCGTGTATCTAATCCTCTCCTGTGTGATACTGTCTGCAGAGCTGTGTATCTAATCCTCTCCTGTGTGATACTGTCTGCTGAGTCGTGTATCTAATCCCATCCTGTGTGATACTGTCTGCTGAGCCTTGTATCTAATCCTATCCTGTGTGATATTGTCTGCTGAGCCGTGTATCTAATCCTATCCTGTGTGATACTGTCTGCTGAGCCGTGTATCTAATCCTATCCTGTGTGATGCTGTCTGCTGAGTCGTGTATCTAATCCTATCCTGTGTGATGCTGTCTGCTGAGCCGTGTATCTAATCCTCTCCTGTGTGATACTGTCTGCTGAGCCGTGTATCTAATCCTCTCCTGTGTGATACTGTCTGCTGAGCCGTGTATCTAATCCTATCCTGTGTGATACTGTCTGCTGAGCCGTGTATCTAATCCTATCCTGTGTGATACTGTCTGCTGAGCCGTGTATCTAATCCTATCCTGTGTGATACTGTCTGCTGAGCCGTGTATCTAATCCTATCCTGTGTGATACCGTCTGCTGAGCCGTTTATCTAATCCTCTCCTGTGTGATACTGTCTGCTGAGCCGTGTATCTAATCCTATGCTGTGTGATACTGTCTGCTGAGCCGTGTATCTAATCCTATGCTGTGTGATACTGTCCGCTGAGCCGTATATCTAATCCTATCCTGTGTGATACTGACTGCTGAACCTTGTATCTAATCCTATACTGTGTAATACTGTCTGCTGAGCCGTGTATCTAATCCTATCCTGTGTGATACTGTCTGCTGCACTGTGTATCTAATCCTCTCCTGTGAGATACTGTCTGCTGAGCCGTGTATCTAATCCTATCCTGTGTGATACTGTCTGCTGAGCCGTGTATCTAATCCCATCCTGTGTGATACTGTCTGCTGCGCCGTGTATCTAATCCCATCCTGTGTGATACTGTCTGCTGCGCCGTGTATCTAATCCTATCCTGTGTGATACTGTCTGCCGAGCCATGTATCTAATCCCATCCTGTGTGATACTGTCTGCTGAGCCGTGTATCTAATCCTCTCCTGTGTGATACTGTCTGCTGAGCCGTGTATCTAATCCTCTCCTGTGTGATACTGTCTGCTGAGCTGTGTATCTAATCCTATCCTGTGTGATACTGTCTGCTGAGCAGTGTATCTAATCCTATCCTGTGTGATACTGTCTGCTGAGCCGTGTATCTAATCCTCTCCTGTGTGATACTGTCTGCTGAGCCGTGTATCTAATCCTATCCTGTGTGATGCTGTCTGCTGAGTCGTGTATCTAATCCTATCCTGTGTGATGCTGTCTGCTGAGCCGTGTATCTAATCCTCTCCTGTGTGATACTGTCTGCTGAGTCGTGTATCTAATCCTATCCTGTGTGATGCTGTCTGCTGAGCCGTGTATCTAATCCTATCCTGTGTGATGCTGTCTGCTGAGCCGTGTATCTAATCCTATCATGTGTGATACTGTCTGCTGAGCCGTGTATCTAATCCTATCCTGTGTGATACTGCCTGCTGAGCCGTGTATCTAATCCTATCCTGTGTGATGCTGTCTGCTGAGCCGTGTATCTAATCCTATCCTGTGTGATACTGTCTGCTGATTCGTGTATCTAATCCTCTTCTGTGTGATACTGTCTGCTGAGTCGTGTATCTAATCCTATCCTGTGTGATACTGTCTGCCGAGCCGTGTATCTAATCCCATTCTGTGTGATACTGTCTGATGAGCCGTGTATCTAATCCTCTCCTGTGTGATACTGTCTGCTGAGCCGTGTATCTAATCCTCTCCTGTGTGATACTGTCTGCTGAGTCGTGTATCTAATCCTATCCTGTGTGATGCTGTCTGCTGAGCCGTGTATCTAATCCTATCCTGTGTGATACTGTCTGCTGAGCCGTGTATCTAATCCTCTCCTGTGTGATACTGTCTGCTGAGCCGTGTATCTAATCCTCTCCTGTGTGATACTGTCTGCTGAGCCATGTATCTAATCCTCTCATGTGTGATACTGTCTGCTGAGTCGTGTATCTAATCCTATCCTGTGTGATGCTGTCTGCTGAGCCGTGTATCTAATCCTATCCTGTGTGATACTGACTGCTGAACCGTGTATCTAATCCTCTCCTGTGTGATCCTGTCAGCTGAGCCGTGTATCTAATCCTCTCCTGTGTGATACTGTCTGCTGAGCCGTGCATCTAATCCTCTCCTGTGTGATACTGTCTGCTGAGCCGTGTATCTAATCCTCTCATGTGTGATACTGTCTGCTGAGTCGTGTATCTAATCCTATCCTGTGTGATGCTGTCTGCTGAGCCGTGTATCTAATCCTATCCTGTGTGATACTGACTGCTGAACCGTGTATCTAATCCTCTCCTGTGTGATCCTGTCTGCTGAGCCGTGTATCTAATCCTATCCTGTGTGATACTGTCTGCTGAGCCGTGTATCTAATCCTCTCCTGTGTGATACTGTCTGCTGAGCCGTGTATCTAATCCTCTCCTGTGTGATACTGTCTGCTGAGTCGTGTATCTAATCCTATCCTGTGTGATGCTGTCTGCTGAGCCGTGTATCTAATCCTATCCTGTGTGATACTGACTGCTGAACCGTGTATCTAATCCTATACTGTGTGATACTGTCTGCTGAGCCGTGTATCTAATCCTATCCTGTGTGATACTGTCTGCTGAGCCGTGTATCTAATCCTATCCTGTGTGATACTGTCTGCTGAGCCGTGTATCTAATCCCACCCTGTGTGATACCGTCTGCTGCGCCGTGTATCTAATCCTCTCCTGTGTGATACTGTCTGCTGAGCTGTGTATCTAATCCTCTCCTGTGTGATACTGTCTGCTGAGCTGTGTATCTAATCCTCTCCTGTGTGATACTGTCTGCTGAGCCGTGTATCTAATCCTCTCCGGTGTGATACTGTCTGCTGAGTCGTGTATCTAATCCTATCCTGTGTGATGCTGTCTGCTGAGCCGTGTATCTAATCCTATCCTGTGTGATACTGTCTGCTGAGCCGTGTATCTAATCCTCTCCTGTGTGATACTGTCTGCTGAGTCGTGTATCTAATCCTCTCCTGTGTGGTACTGTCTGCTGAGCCGTGTATCTAATCCTCTCCTGTGTGATACTGTCTGCTGAGTCGTGTATCTAATCCTATCCTGTGTGATGCTGTCTGCTGAGCCGTGTATCTAATCCTCTCCTGTGTGGTACTGTCTGCTGAGCCGTGTATCTAATCCTCTCCTGTGTGATACTGTCTGCTGAGTCGTGTATCTAATCCTATCCTGTGTGATGCTGTCTGCTGAGCCGTGTATCTAATCCTCTCCTGTGTGGTACTGTCTGCTGAGCCGTGTATCTAATCCTCTCCTGTGTGATACTGTCTGCTGAGTCGTGTATCTAATCCTATCCTGTGTGATGCTGTCTGCTGAGCCGTGTATCTAATCCTCTCCTGTGTGATACTGTCTGCTGAGCCGTGTATCTAATCCTCTCCTGTGTGATACTGTCTGCTGAGCCGTGCATCTAATCCTCTCCTGTGTGATACTGTCTGCTGAGCCGTGTATCTAATCCTCTCCTGTGTGATACTCTCTGCTGAGCCGTGTATCTAATCCTCTCCTGTGTGATACTGTCTGCTGAGTCGTGTATCTAATCCTATCCTGTGTGATGCTGTCTGCTGAGCCGTGTATCTAATCCTCTCCTGTGTGATACTGTCTGCTGAGCCGTGTATCTAATCCTCTCCTGTGTGATACTGTCTGCTGAGTCGTGTATCTAATCCTATCCTGTGTGATGCTGTCTGCTGAGCCGTGTATCTAATCCTCTCCTGTGTGATACTGTCTGCTGAGCCGTGTATCTAATCCTCTCCTGTGTGATACTGTCTGCCGAGCCATGTATCTAATCCCATCCTGTATGATACTGTCTGCTGAGCTGTGTATCTAATCCTATCCTGTGAGATCCTGTCTGCTGAGCTGTGTATCTAATCCTATCCTGTGTGATACTGTCTGCTGAGCAGTGTATCTAATCCTATCCTGTGTGATCCTGTCTGCTGAGCCATGTATCTAATCCTATCCTGTGTGATCCTGTCTGCTGAGCTGTGTATCTAATCCTATCCTGTGTGATACTGTCTGCTGAGCAGTGTATCTAATCCTATCCTGTGTGATACTGTCTGCTGAGCCGTGTATCTAATCCTATCCTGTGTGATGCTGTCTGCTGAGCCGTGTATCTAATCCTATCCTGTGTGATACTGTCTGCTGAGCCGTGTATCTAATCCTCTCCTGTGTGATACTGTCTGCTGAGCTGTGTATCTAATCCTCTCCTGTGTGGTACTGTCTGCTGAGTCGTGTATCTGATCCTATCCTGTGTGATACTGTCTGCTGAGCCGTGTATCTATTCCCATCCTGTGTGATACTGTCTACTGAGCCGTGTATCTAATCCTATCCTGTGTGATACTGTCTGCTGAGCCGTGTATCTAATCCTCTCCTTTGTGATACTGTCTGCTGAGCCGTGTATCTAATCCTATCCTGTGTGATACTGTCTGCTGAGCCGTGTATCTAATCCCATCCTGTGTGATACTGTCTGCTGCGCCGTGTATCTAATCCTCTCCTGTGTGATACTGTCTGCCGAGCCATGTATCTAATCCCATCCTGTGTGATACTGTCTGCTGAGCCGTGTATCTAATCCTCTCCTGTGTGATACTGTCTGCTGAGCCGTGTATCTAATCCTCTCCGGTGTGATACTGTCTGCTGAGTCGTGTATCTAATCCTATCCTGTGTGATGCTGTCTGCTGAGCCGTGTATCTAATCCTATCCTGTGTGATACTGTCTGCTGAGCCGTGTATCTAATCCTCTCCTGTGTGATACTGTCTGCTGAGTCGTGTATCTAATCCTATCCTGTGTGATGCTGTCTGCTGAGCCGTGTATCTAATCCTATCCTGTGTGATGCTGTCTGCTGAGCCGTGTATCTAATCCTCTCCTGTGTGATACTGTCTGCTGAGCCATGTATCTAATCCTCTCATGTGTGATACTGTCTGCTGAGTCGTGTATCTAATCCTATCCTGTGTGATGCTGTCTGCTGAGCCGTGTATCTAATCCTATTCTGTGTGATACCGTCTGCTGAGCTGTGTATCTAATCCTCTCCTGTGTGATCCTGTCTGCTGAGCCGTGTATCTAATCCTCTCCTGTGTGATACTGTCTGCTGAGTCGTGTATCTAATCCTATTCTGTGTGATACCGTCTGCTGAGCTGTGTATCTAATCCTCTCCTGTGTGATACTGTCTGCTGAGTCGTGTATCTAATCCTATCCTGTGTGATGCTGTCTGCTGAGCCGTGTATCTAATCCTCTCCTGTGTGATACTGTCTGCAGAGCTGTGTATCTAATCCTCTCCTGTGTGATACTGTCTGCTGAGTCGTGTATCTAATCCCATCCTGTGTGATACTGTCTGCTGAGCCTTGTATCTAATCCTATCCTGTGTGATATTGTCTGCTGAGCCGTGTATCTAATCCTATCCTGTGTGATACTGTCTGCTGAGCCGTGTATCTAATCCTATCCTGTGTGATGCTGTCTGCTGAGTCGTGTATCTAATCCTATCCTGTGTGATGCTGTCTGCTGAGCCGTGTATCTAATCCTCTCCTGTGTGATACTGTCTGCTGAGCCGTGTATCTAATCCTCTCCTGTGTGATACTGTCTGCTGAGCCGTGTATCTAATCCTATCCTGTGTGATACTGTCTGCTGAGCCGTGTATCTAATCCTATCCTGTGTGATACTGTCTGCTGAGCCGTGTATCTAATCCTATCCTGTGTGATACTGTCTGCTGAGCCGTGTATCTAATCCTATCCTGTGTGATACTGTCTGCTGAGCCGTTTATCTAATCCTCTCCTGTGTGATACTGTCTGCTGAGCCGTGTATCTAATCCTATCATGTGTGATACTGTCTGCTGAGCCGTGTATCTAATCCTATGCTGTGTGATACTGTCTGCTGAGCCGTGTATCTAATCCTATGCTGTGTGATACTGTCCGCTGAGCCGTATATCTAATCCTATCCTGTGTGATACTGACTGCTGAACCTTGTATCTAATCCTATACTGTGTAATACTGTCTGCTGAGCCGTGTATCTAATCCTATCCTGTGTGATACTGTCTGCTGCACTGTGTATCTAATCCTCTCCTGTGAGATACTGTCTGCTGAGCCGTGTATCTAATCCTATCCTGTGTGATACTGTCTGCTGAGCCGTGTATCTAATCCCATCCTGTGTGATACTGTCTGCTGCGCCGTGTATCTAATCCCATCCTGTGTGATACTGTCTGCTGCGCCGTGTATCTAATCCTATCCTGTGTGATACTGTCTGCCGAGCCATGTATCTAATCCCATCCTGTGTGATACTGTCTGCTGAGCCGTGTATCTAATCCTCTCCTGTGTGATACTGTCTGCTGAGCCGTGTATCTAATCCTCTCCTGTGTGATACTGTCTGCTGAGCTGTGTATCTAATCCTATCCTGTGTGATACTGTCTGCTGAGCAGTGTATCTAATCCTATCCTGTGTGATACTGTCTGCTGAGCCGTGTATCTAATCCTCTCCTGTGTGATACTGTCTGCTGAGCCGTGTATCTAATCCTATCCTGTGTGATGCTGTCTGCTGAGTCGTGTATCTAATCCTATCCTGTGTGATGCTGTCTGCTGAGCCGTGTATCTAATCCTCTCCTGTGTGATACTGTCTGCTGAGTCGTGTATCTAATCCTATCCTGTGTGATGCTGTCTGCTGAGCCGTGTATCTAATCCTATCCTGTGTGATGCTGTCTGCTGAGCCGTGTATCTAATCCTATCCTGTGTGATACTGTCTGCTGAGCCGTGTATCTAATCCTATCCTGTGTGATACTGCCTGCTGAGCCGTGTATCTAATCCTATCCTGTGTGATGCTGTCTGCTGAGCCGTGTATCTAATCCTATCCTGTGTGATACTGTCTGCTGATTCGTGTATCTAATCCTCTTCTGTGTGATACTGTCTGCTGAGTCGTGTATCTAATCCTATCCTGTGTGATACTGTCTGCCGAGCCGTGTATCTAATCCCATTCTGTGTGATACTGTCTGATGAGCCGTGTATCTAATCCTCTCCTGTGTGATACTGTCTGCTGAGCCGTGTATCTAATCCTCTCCTGTGTGATACTGTCTGCTGAGTCGTGTATCTAATCCTATCCTGTGTGATGCTGTCTGCTGAGCCGTGTATCTAATCCTATCCTGTGTGATACTGTCTGCTGAGCCGTGTATCTAATCCTCTCCTGTGTGATACTGTCTGCTGAGCCGTGTATCTAATCCTCTCCTGTGTGATACTGTCTGCTGAGCCATGTATCTAATCCTCTCATGTGTGATACTGTCTGCTGAGTCGTGTATCTAATCCTATCCTGTGTGATGCTGTCTGCTGAGCCGTGTATCTAATCCTATCCTGTGTGATACTGACTGCTGAACCGTGTATCTAATCCTCTCCTGTGTGATCCTGTCTGCTGAGCCGTGTATCTAATCCTCTCCTGTGTGATACTGTCTGCTGAGCCGTGCATCTAATCCTCTCCTGTGTGATACTGTCTGCTGAGCCGTGTATCTAATCCTCTCATGTGTGATACTGTCTGCTGAGTCGTGTATCTAATCCTATCCTGTGTGATGCTGTCTGCTGAGCCGTGTATCTAATCCTATCCTGTGTGATACTGACTGCTGAACCGTGTATCTAATCCTCTCCTGTGTGATCCTGTCTGCTGAGCCGTGTATCTAATCCTATCCTGTGTGATACTGTCTGCTGAGCCGTGTATCTAATCCTCTCCTGTGTGATACTGTCTGCTGAGCCGTGTATCTAATCCTCTCCTGTGTGATACTGTCTGCTGAGTCGTGTATCTAATCCTATCCTGTGTGATGCTGTCTGCTGAGCCGTGTATCTAATCCTATCCTGTGTGATACTGACTGCTGAACCGTGTATCTAATCCTATACTGTGTGATACTGTCTGCTGAGCCGTGTATCTAATCCTATCCTGTGTGATACTGTCTGCTGAGCCGTGTATCTAATCCTATCCTGTGTGATACTGTCTGCTGAGCCGTGTATCTAATCCCACCCTGTGTGATACCGTCTGCTGCGCCGTGTATCTAATCCTCTCCTGTGTGATACTGTCTGCTGAGCTGTGTATCTAATCCTCTCCTGTGTGATACTGTCTGCTGAGCTGTGTATCTAATCCTCTCCTGTGTGATACTGTCTGCTGAGCCGTGTATCTAATCCTCTCCGGTGTGATACTGTCTGCTGAGTCGTGTATCTAATCCTATCCTGTGTGATGCTGTCTGCTGAGCCGTGTATCTAATCCTATCCTGTGTGATACTGTCTGCTGAGCCGTGTATCTAATCCTCTCCTGTGTGATACTGTCTGCTGAGTCGTGTA
Source organism: Phyllobates terribilis (assembly GCF_046119375.1). Classification (NCBI taxonomy): domain Eukaryota; kingdom Metazoa; phylum Chordata; class Amphibia; order Anura; family Dendrobatidae; genus Phyllobates; species Phyllobates terribilis. The sequence goes on along the minus strand of NW_027362769.1, from coordinate 393,959,146 downwards.
TCTAATCCTATCCTGTGTGATACTGTCTGCTGAGCCGTGTATCTAATCCTCTCCTGTGTGATACTGTCTGCTGAGCCGTGTATCTAATCCTCTCCTGTGTGATACTGTCTGCTGAGCCGTGCATCTAATCCTCTCCTGTGTGATACTGTCTGCTGAGCCGTGTATCTAATCCTCTCCTGTGTGATACTCTCTGCTGAGCCGTGTATCTAATCCTCTCCTGTGTGATACTGTCTGCTGAGTCGTGTATCTAATCCTATCCTGTGTGATGCTGTCTGCTGAGCCGTGTATCTAATCCTCTCCTGTGTGATACTGTCTGCTGAGCCGTGTATCTAATCCTCTCCTGTGTGATACTGTCTGCTGAGTCGTGTATCTAATCCTATCCTGTGTGATGCTGTCTGCTGAGCCGTGTATCTAATCCTATCCTGTGTGATGCTGTCTGCTGAGCCGTGTATCTAATCCTCTCCTGTGTGATACTGTCTGCTGAGCCGTGTATCTAATCCTCTCCTGTGTGATACTGTCTGCTGAGCCGTGTATCTAATCCTATCCTGTGTGATGCTGTCTGCTGAGCCGTGTATCTAATCCTCTCATGTGTGATACTGTCTGCTGAGTCGTGTATCTAATCCTATCCTGTGTGATGCTGTCTGCTGAGCCGTGTATCTAATCCTATCCTGTGTGATACTGACTGCTGAACCGTGTATCTAATCCTCTCCTGTGTGATCCTGTCTGCTGAGCCGTGTATCTAATCCTCTCCTGTGTGATACTGTCTGCTGAGCTGTGTATCTAATCCTATTCTGTGTGATACCGTCTGCTGAGCTGTGTATCTAATCCTATCCTGTGTGATCCTGTCTGCTGAGCCGTGTATCTAATCCTCTCCTGTGTGATACTGTCTGCTGAGTCGTGTATCTAATCCTATTCTGTGTGATACCGTCTGCTGAGCTGTGTATCTAATCCTCTCCTGTGTGATACTGTCTGCTGAGTCGTGTATCTAATCCTATCCTGTGTGATGCTGTCTGCTGAGCCGTGTATCTAATCCTCTCCTGTGTGATACTGTCTGCAGAGCTGTGTATCTAATCCTCTCCTGTGTGATACTGTCTGCTGAGTCGTGTATCTAATCCCATCCTGTGTGATACTGTCTGCTGAGCCTTGTATCTAATCCTATCCTGTGTGATATTATCTGCTGAGCCGTGTATCTAATCCTATCCTGTGTGATACTGTCTGCTGAGCCGTGTATCTAATCCTATCCTGTGTGATGCTGTCTGCTGAGTCGTGTATCTAATCCTATCCTGTGTGATGCTGTCTGCTGAGCAGTGTATCTAATCCTCTCCTGTGTGATACTGTCTGCTGAGCCGTGTATCTAATCCTCTCCTGTGTGATACTGTCTGCTGAGCCGTGTATCTAATCCTATCCTGTGTGATACTGTCTGCTGAGCCGTGTATCTAATCCTATCCTGTGTGATACTGTCTGCTGAGCCGTGTATCTAATCCTATCCTGTGTGATACTGTCTGCTGAGCCGTGTATCTAATCCTATCCTGTGTGATACTGTCTGCTGAGCCGTTTATCTAATCCTCTCCTGTGTGATACTGTCTGCTGAGCCGTGTATCTAATCCTATCCTGTGTGATACTGTCTGCTGAGCCGTGTATCTAATCCTATGCTGTGTGATACTGTCTGCTGAGCCGTGTATCTAATCCTATGCTGTGTGATACTGTCCGCTGAGCCGTATATCTAATCCTATCCTGTGTGATACTGACTGCTGAACCTTGTATCTAATCCTATACTGTGTGATACTGTCTGCTGCACTGTGTATCTAATCCTCTCCTGTGAGATACTGTCTGCTGAGCCGTGTATCTAATCCTATCCTGTGTGATACTGTCTGCTGAGCCGTGTATCTAATCCCATCCTGTGTGATACTGTCTGCTGCGCCGTGTATCTAATCCCATCCTGTGTGATACTGTCTGCTGCGCCGTGTATCTAATCCTATCCTGTGTGATACTGTCTGCCGAGCCATGTATCTAATCCCATCCTGTGTGATACTGTCTGCTGAGCCGTGTATCTAATCCTCTCCTGTGTGATACTGTCTGCTGAGCCGTGTATCTAATCCTCTCCTGTGTGATACTGTCTGCTGAGCCGTGTATCTAATCCTCTCCTGTGTGATACTGTCTGCTGAGCCGTGTATCTAATCCTCTCCTGTGTGATACTGTCTGCTGAGCTGTGTATCTAATCCTATCCTGTGTGATACTGTCTGCTGAGCAGTGTATCTAATCCTATCCTGTGTGATACTGTCTGCTGAGCCGTGTATCTAATCCTCTCCTGTGTGATACTGTCTGCTGAGCCGTGTATCTAATCCTATCCTGTGTGATGCTGTCTGCTGAGTCGTGTATCTAATCCTATCCTGTGTGATGCTGTCTGCTGAGCCGTGTATCTAATCCTCTCCTGTGTGATACTGTCTGCTGAGTCGTGTATCTAATCCTATCCTGTGTGATGCTGTCTGCTGAGCCGTGTATCTAATACTATCCTGTGTGATGCTGTCTGCTGAGCCGTGTATCTAATCCTATCCTGTGTGATACTGTCTGCTGAGCCGTGTATCTAATCCTATCCTGTGTGATACTGCCTGCTGAGCCGTGTATCTAATCCTATCCTGTGTGATGCTGTCTGCTGAGCCGTGTATCTAATCCTATCCTGTGTGATACTGTCTGCTGATTCGTGTATCTAATCCTCTTCTGTGTGATACTGTCTGCTGAGTCGTGTATCTAATCCTATCCTGTGTGATACTGTCTGCCGAGCCGTGTATCTAATCCCATTCTGTGTGATACTGTCTGATGAGCCGTGTATCTAATCCTCTCCTGTGTGATACTGTCTGCTGAGCCGTGTATCTAATCCTCTCCTGTGTGATACTGTCTGCTGAGTCGTGTATCTAATCCTATCCTGTGTGATGCTGTCTGCTGAGCCGTGTATCTAATCCTATCCTGTGTGATACTGTCTGCTGAGCCGTGTATCTAATCCTCTCCTGTGTGATACTGTCTGCTGAGCCGTGTATCTAATCCTCTCCTGTGTGATACTGTCTGCTGAGCCGTGTATCTAATCCTCTCCTGTGTGATACTGTCTGCTGAGCCATGTATCTAATCCTCTCATGTGTGATACTGTCTGCTGAGTCGTGTATCTAATCCTATCCTGTGTGATGCTGTCTGCTGAGCCGTGTATCTAATCCTATCCTGTGTGATACTGACTGCTGAACCGTGTATCTAATCCTCTCCTGTGTGATCCTGTCTGCTGAGCCGTGCATCTAATCCTCTCCTGTGTGATACTGTCTGCTGAGCCGTGTATCTAATCCTCTCATGTGTGATACTGTCTGCTGAGTCGTGTATCTAATCCTATCCTGTGTGATGCTGTCTGCTGAGCCGTGTATCTAATCCTATCCTGTGTGATACTGACTGCTGAACCGTGTATCTAATCCTATACTGTGTGATACTGTCTGCTGAGCCGTGTATCTAATCCTATCCTGTGTGATACTGTCTGCTGAGCCGTGTATCTAATCCTATCCTGTGTGATACTGTCTGCTGAGCCGTGTATCTAATCCCACCCTGTGTGATACCGTCTGCTGCGCCGTGTATCTAATCCTCTCCTGTGTGATACTGTCTGCTGAGCTGTGTATCTAATCCTCTCCTGTGTGATACTGTCTGCTGAGCTGTGTATCTAATCCTCTCCTGTGTGATACTGTCTGCTGAGCCGTGTATCTAATCCTCTCCGGTGTGATACTGTCTGCTGAGTCGTGTATCTAATCCTATCCTGTGTGATGCTGTCTGCTGAGCCGTGTATCTAATCCTATCCTGTGTGATACTGTCTGCTGAGCCGTGTATCTAATCCTCTCCTGTGTGATACTGTCTGCTGAGTCGTGTATCTAATCCTATCCTGTGTGATGCTGTCTGCTGAGCCGTGTATCTAATCCTCTCCTGTGTGGTACTGTCTGCTGAGCCGTGTATCTAATCCTCTCCTGTGTGATACTGTCTGCTGAGTCGTGTATCTAATCCTATCCTGTGTGATGGTGTCTGCTGAGCCGTGTATCTAATCCTCTCCTGTGTGATACTGTCTGCTGAGCCGTGTATCTAATCCTCTCCTGTGTGATACTGTCTGCTGAGCCGTGCATCTAATCCTCTCCTGTGTGATACTGTCTGCTGAGCCGTGTATCTAATCCTCTCCTGTGTGATACTCTCTGCTGAGCCGTGTATCTAATCCTCTCCTGTGTGATACTGTCTGCTGAGTCGTGTATCTAATCCTATCCTGTGTGATGCTGTCTGCTGAGCCGTGTATCTAATCCTCTCCTGTGTGATACTGTCTGCTGAGCCGTGTATCTAATCCTCTCCTGTGTGATACTGTCTGCTGAGCCGTGCATCTAATCCTCTCCTGTGTGATACTGTCTGCTGAGCCATGTATCTAATCCTCTCCTGTGTGATACTGTCTGCTGAGTCGTGTATCTAATCCTATCCTGTGTGATACTGTCTGCTGAGTCGTGTATCTAATCCTATTCTGTGTGATACCGTCTGCTGAGCTGTGTATCTAATCCTCTCCTGTGTGATACTGTCTGCTGAGTCGTGTATCTAATCCTATCCTGTGTGATACTGTCTGCTGAGTCGTGTATCTAATCCTATTCTGTGTGATACCGTCTGCTGAGCTGTGTATCTAATCCTCTCCTGTGTGATACTGTCTGCTGAGCCGTGTATCTAATCCTCTCCTGTGTGATACTGTCTGCAGAGCTGTGTATCTAATCCTCTCCTGTGTGATACTGTCTGCTGAGTCGTGTATCTAATCCCATCCTGTGTGATACTGTCTGCTGAGCCTTTTATCTAATCCTATCCTGTGTGATATTGTCTGCTGAGCCGTGTATCTAATCCTATCCTGTGTGATACTGTCTGCTGAGCCGTGTATCTAATCCTATCCTGTGTGATGCTGTCTGCTGAGTCGTGTATCTAATCCTATCCTGTGTGATGCTGTCTGCTGAGCCGTGTATCTAATCCTCTCCTGTGTGATACTGTCTGCTGAGCCGTGTATCTAATCCTCTCCTGTGTGATACTGTCTGCTGAGCCGTGTATCTAATCCTCTCCTGAGTGATAATGTCTGCTGAGCCGTGTATCTAATCCTATCCTGTGTGATACTGTCTGCTGAGCCGTGTATCTAATCCTATCCTGTGTGATACTGTCTGCTGAGCCGTGTATCTAATCCTATCCTGTGTGATACTGTCTGCTGAGCCGTGTATCTAATCCTATCCTGTGTGATACTGTCTGCTGAGCCGTTTATCTAATCCTCTCCTGTGTGATACTGTCTGCTGAGCCGTGTATCTAATCCTATCCTGTGTGATACTGTCTGCTGAGCCGTGTATCTAATCCTATGCTGTGTGATACTGTCTGCTGAGCCGTGTATCTAATCCTATGCTGTGTGATACTGTCCGCTGAGCCGTATATCTAATCCTATCCTGTGTGATACTGACTGCTGAACCTTGTATCTAATCCTATACTGTGTAATACTGTCTGCTGAGCCGTGTATCTAATCCTATCCTGTGTGATACTGTCTGCTGCACTGTGTATCTAATCCTCTCCTGTGAGATACTGTCTGCTGAGCCGTGTATCTAATCCTATCCTGTGTGATACTGTCTGCTGAGCCGTGTATCTAATCCCATCCTGTGTGATACTGTCTGCTGCGCCGTGTATCTAATCCCATCCTGTGTGATACTGTCTGCTGCGCCGTGTATCTAATCCTATCCTGTGTGATACTGTCTGCCGAGCCATGTATCTAATCCCATCCTGTGTGATACTGTCTGCTGAGCCGTGTATCTAATCCTCTCCTGTGTGATACTGTCTGCTGAGCCGTGTATCTAATCCTCTCCTGTGTGATACTGTCTGCTGAGCTGTGTATCTAATCCTATCCTGTGTGATACTGTCTGCTGAGCAGTGTATCTAATCCTATCCTGTGTGATACTGTCTGCTGAGCAGTGTATCTAATCCTATCCTGTGTGATACTGTCTGCTGAGCCGTGTATCTAATCCTATCCTGTGTGATGCTGTCTGCTGAGCCGTGTATCTAATCCTATCCTGTGTGATACTGTCTGCTGAGCCGTGTATCTAATCCTCTCCTGTGTGATACTGTCTGCTGAGTCGTGTATCTGATCCTATCCTGTGTGATACTGTCTGCTGAGTCGTGTATCTAATCCTATCCTGTGTGATGCTGTCTGCTGAGCCGTGTATCTAATCCTATCCTGTGTGATGCTGTCTGCTGAGCCGTGTATCTAATCCTATCCTGTGTGATACTGCCTGCTGAGCCGTGTATCTAATCCTATCCTGTGTGATGCTGTCTGCTGAGCCGTGTATCTAATCCTATCCTGTGTGATACTGTCTGCTGATTCGTGTATCTAATCCTCTTCTGTGTGATACTGTCTGCTGAGTCGTGTATCTAATCCTATCCTGTGTGATACTGTCTGCCGAGCCGTGTATCTAATCCCATTCTGTGTGATACTGTCTGATGAGCCGTGTATCTAATCCTCTCCTGTGTGATACTGTCTGCTGAGCCGTGTATCTAATCCTCTCCTGTGTGATACTGTCTGCTGAGTCGTGTATCTAATCCTATCCTGTGTGATGCTGTCTGCTGAGCCGTGTATCTAATCCTATCCTGTGTGATACTGTCTGCTGAGCCGTGTATCTAATCCTCTCCTGTGTGATTCTGTCTGCTGAGTCATGTATCTAATCCTCTCCTGTGTGATGCTGTCTGCTGAGCCGTGTATCTAATCCTCTCCTGTGTGATACTGTCTGCTGAGCCGTGTATCTAATCCTCTCCTGTGTGATACTGTCTGCTGAGTCGTGTATCTAATCCTATCCTGTGTGATGCTGTCTGCTGAGCTGTGAATCTAATCCTATCCTGTGTGATACTGTCTGCTGAGCCGTGTATCTAATCCTATCCTGTGTGATACTGTCTGCTGAGCCATGTATCTAATCCTCTCCTGTGTGATACTGTCTGCTGAGTTGTGTATCTAATCCTATCCTGTGTGATACTGTCTGCTGAGTCGTGTATCTAATCCTATCCTGTGTGATGCTGTCTGCTGAGCCGTGTATCTAATCCTATCCTGTGTGATGCTGTCTGCTGAGCCGTGTATCTAATCCTATCCTGTGTGATACTGTCTGCTGAGCCGGGTATCTAATCCTATTCTGTGTGATACTGTCTGCTGAGCCGTGTATCTAATCCTCTCCTGTGTGATACTGTCTGCTGAGCCGTGTATCTAATCCTCTCCTGTGTGATTCTGTCTGCTGAGCCGTGTATCTAATCCTCTCCTGTGTGATACTGTCTGCTGAGCCGTGTATCTAATCCTCTCCTGTGTGATACTGTCTGCTGAGCTGTGTATCTAATCCTATCCTGTGTATACTGTCTGCTGAGCCTTGTATCTAATCCTATCCTGTGTGATACTGTCTGCTGAGCCGTGTATCTAATCCTATCCTGTGTGATACTGTCTGCTAAGCCGTGTATCTAATCCTCTCCTGTGTGATACCGTCTGCTGAGCCGTGTATCTAATCATGTCCTGTGTGATACCGTCTGCTGAGCCGTGTATCTAATCCTCTCCTGTGTGATACCGTCTGCTGAGCCGTGTATCTAATCCTCTCCTGTGTGATACCGTCTGCTGAGCCGTGTATCTAATCCTGTCCTGTGTGATACTGCCTGCTGAGCCGTGTATCTAATCCTGTCCTGTGTGATACCGTCTGCTGAGCCGTGTATCTAATCCCTTCCTGTGTGATACATTCTGCTGAGATGTGTATCTAATCCTCTCCTGTGTGATACCGTCTGCTGAGCCATGTATCTAATCCTGTCCTGTGTGATACTGCCTGCTGAGCCGTGTATCCAATCCTGTCCTGTGTGATACCGTCTGCTGAGCCGTGTATCTAATCCCTTCCTGTGTGATACTGTCTGCTGAGCCATGTATCTAATCCTCTCCTATGTGATACTGTCTGCTGAGCAATGTATCTAATCCTATCCTGTGTGATACTGTCTGTCGAGCCGTGTATCTAATCCTCTCCTGTGTGATACTGTCTGCTGAGCCGTGTATCTAATCCTATCCTGTGTGATACTGTCTGCTGAGCCGTGTATCTAATACTCTCCTGTGTGATACTGTCTGCTGAGTCGTGTATCTAATCCTATCCTGTGTGATACTGTCTGCTGAGCCGTTTATCTAATCCTATCCTGTGTGATACTGACTGCTGAGCCATGTATCTAATCCTCTCCTGTGTGATACTGTCTGCTGAGCCGTGTATCTAATCCTATCCTGTGTGATACTGTCTGCTGAGCCGTGTATCTAATCCTCTCCTGTGTGATACTGTCTGCTGAGCTGTGTATCTAATCCTATCCTGTGTGATACTGCCTGCTGAGCCGTGTATCTAATCCTATGCTGTGTGATACTGTCCGCTGAGCCGTATATCTAATCCTATCCTGTATGATACTGACTGCTGAGCCGTGTATCTAATCCTCTCCTGTGTGATACTGTCTGCTGAGCCGTGTATCTAATCCTCTCCTGTGTGATACTGTCTGCTGAGCCGTGTATCTAATCCTCTCCTGTGTGATACTGTCTGCTGAGCCGTGTATCTAATCCCATCCTGTGTGATACTGTCTGCTGAGCTGTGTATCTAATCCTATCCTGTGTGATACTGTCTGCTGCACTGTGTATCTAATCCTCTCCTGTGTGATACTGTCTGCTGAGCCGTGTATCTAATCCTATGCTGTGTGATACTGTCCGCTGAGCCGTATATCTAATCCTATCCTGTATGATACTGTCTGCTGAGCCGTGTATCTAATCCTCTCCTGTGTGATACTGTCTGCTGAGCCGTGTATCTAATCCTCTCCTGTGTGATACTGTCTGCTGAGCTGTGTATCTAATCCTATCCTGTGTGATACTGTCTGCTGCACTGTGTATCTAATCCTCTCCTGTGTGATACTGTCTGCTGAGCCGTGTATCTAATCCTATCCTGTGTGATACTGTCTGCTGAGCCGTGTATCTAATCCTCTCCTGTGTGATACTGTCTGCTGAGCCGTGTATCTAATCCTATCCTGTGTGATACTGTCTGCTGAGCCGTGTATCTAATCCTATCCTGTGTGATACTGTCTGCTGAACCGTGTATCTAATCCTATACTGTGTAATACTGTCTGCTGAGCCGTGTATCTAATCCTCTCCTGTGTGATACTGTCTGCTGCACTGTGTATCTAATCCTCTCCTGTGTGATACTGTCTGCTGAGCCGTGTATCTAATCCTATCCTGTGTGATACTGTCTGCTGAGCCGTGTATCTAATCCTATCCTGTGTGATACTGTCTGCCGAGCCATGTATCTAATCCCATCCTGTGTGATACTGTCTGCTGAGCCGTGTATGTAATCCTCTCCTGTGTGATACTGTCTGCTGAGCCGTGTATCTAATCCTCTCCTGTGTGATACTGTCTGCTGAGCTGTGTATCTAATCCTATCCTGTGTGATACTGTCTGCTGAGCAGTGTATCTAATCCTATCCTGTGTGATACTGTCTGCTGAGCCGTGTATCTAATCCTATCCTGTGTGATGCTGTCTGCTGAGCCGTGTATCTAATCCTCTCCTGTGTGATACGGCCTGCTGAGCCGTGTATCTAATCCTGTCCTGTGTGATACCGTCTGCTGAGCCGTGTATCTAATCCCTTCCTGTGTGATACCGTCTGCTGAGCCGTGTATCTAATCCTCTCCTGTGTGATACCGTCTGCTGAGCCGTGTATCTAATCCTGTCCTGTGTGATACCATCTGCTGAGTCGTGTATCTAATCCCTTCCTGTGTGATACCGTCTGCTGAGCCGTGTATCTAATCCCTTCCTGTGTGATACCGTCTGCCGAGCCGTGTATCTAATCCTATCCTGTGTGATACTGTCTGCTGAGCCATGTATCTAATCCTCTCCTGTGTGATACTGTCTGCTGAGCAATGTATCTAATCCTATCCTGTGTGATACTGTCTGCCGAGCCGTGTATCTAATCCTCTCCTGTGTGATACTGTCTGCTGAGCCGTGTATCTAATCCTATCCTGTGTGATACTGTCTGCTGAGCCGTGTATCTAATCCTATCCTGTGTGATACTGTCTGCTGAGCCGTTTATCTAATCCTCTCCTGTGTGATACTGTCTGCTGAGCCGTGTATCTAATCCTCTCCTGTGTGATACTGTCTGCTGAGCCGTGTATCTAATCCCATCCTGTGTGATACTGTCTGCTGAGCCGTGTATCTAATCCTCTCCTGTGTGATACTGTCTGCTGAGCCGTGTATCTAATCCTATCCTGTGTGATACTGTCTGCTGAGCCGTGTATCTAATCCCATCCTGTGTGATACTGTCTGCTGAGCCGTGTATCTAATCCTCTCCTGTGTGATACTGTCTGCTGAGACGTGTATCTAATCCTCTCCTGTGTGATACTGTCTGCTGAGCCGTGTATCTAATCCTATCCTGTGTGATACTGTCCGCTGAGCCGTATATCTAATCCTATCCTGTATGATACTGACTGCTGAGCCGTGTATCTAATCCTCTCCTGTGTGATACTGTCTGCTGAGCCGTGTATCTAATCCTCTCCTGTGTGATACTGTCTGCTGAGCCGTGTATCTAATCCTATCGTGTGTGATACTGTCTGCTGCACTGTGTATCTAATCCTCTCCTGTGTGATACTGTCTGCTGAGCCGTGTATCTAATCCTATCCTGTGTGATACTGTCTGCTGAGCCGTGTATCTAATCCTATGCTGTGTGATATTGTCTGCTGAGCCGTATATATCTAATCCTATCCTGTGTGATACTGTCTGCTGAGCCGTGTATCTAATCCTATACTGTGTAATACTGTCTGCTGAGCCGTGTATCTAATCCTATCCTGTGTGATACTGTCTGCTGAGCCGTATATATCTAATCCTATCCTGTGTGATACTGTCTGCTGAGCCGTGTATCTAATCCTATGCTGTGTGATACTGTCTGCTGAGCCGTATATATCTAATCCTCTCCTGTGTGATACCGTCTGCTGAGCCGTGTATCTAATCCTCTCCTGTGTGATACTGTCTGCTGAGCCGTGTATCTAATCCTATACTGTGTAATACTGTCTGCTGAGCCGTGTATCTAATCCTATCCTGTGTGATACTGTCTGCTGAGCAGTGTATCTAATCCTATCCTGTGTGATACTGTCTGCTGAGCCGTGTATCTAATCCTATCCTGTGTGATGCTGTCTGCTGAGCCGTGTATCTAATCCTATCCTGTGTGATACTGTCTGCTGAGCCGTGTATCTAATCCTCTCCTGTGTGATACTGTCTGCTGAGCCGTGTATCTAATCCTCTCCTGTGTGATACTGTCTGCTGAGCCGTGTATCTAATCCTATCCTGTGTGATCCTGTCTGCTGAGTCGTGTATCTGATCCTATCCTGTGTGATACTGTCTGCTGAGCCGTGTATCTAATCCTATCCTGTGTGATACTGTCTGCTGAGCCGTGTATCTAATCCTCTCCTGTGTGATACTGTCTGCTGAGTCGTGTATCTAATCCTCTCCTGTGTGATGCTGTCTGCTGAGCCGTGTATCTAATCCTGTCCTGTGTGATGCTGTCTGCTGAGCCGTGTATCTAATCCTCTCCTGTGTGATATTGACTGCTGAGCCGTGTATCTAATCCTCTTCTGTGTGATACTGTCTGCTGAGCCGTGTATCTAATCCTCTCCTGTGTGATACTGTCTGCTGAGCCATGTATCTAATCCTCTCCTGTGTGATACTGTCTGCTGAGTCGTGTATCTAATCCTATCCTGTGTGATACTGTCTGCTGAGTCGTGTACCTAATCCTATCCTGTGTGATGCTGTCTGCTGAGCCGTGTATCTAATCCTCTCCTGTGTGATACTGTCTGCTGAGCCGTGTATCTAATCCTCTCCTGTGTGATACTGTCTGCTGAGCCATGTATCTAATCCCATCCTGTGTGATACTGTCTGCTGAGCCATGTATCTAATCCTCTCCTGTGTGATACTGTCTGCTGAGCCATGTATCTAATCCTCTCCTGTGTGATACTGTCTGCTGAGCCGTGTATCTAATCCTCTCCTGTGTGATACTGTCTGCTGAGCCATGTATCTAATCCTCTCCTGTGTGATACTGTCTGCTGAGCCGTGTATCTAATCCTCTCCTGTGTGATACTGTCTGCTGAGCCATGTATCTAATCCTCTCCTGTGTGATACTGTCTGCTGAGCCGGGTATCTAATCCTATCCTGTGTGATACTGTCTGCTGAGCCGTGTATCTAATCCTATCCTGTGTGATACTGTCTGCTGAGCTGGGTATCTAATCCTATCCTGTGTGATGCTTTCTGCTGAGTCGTGTATCTAATCCTATCCTGTGTGATGCTGTCTGCTGAGCCGTGTATCTAATCCTATCCTGTGTGATGCTTTCTGCTGAGTCGTGTATCTAATCCTATCCTGTGTGATGCTGTCTGCTGAGCCGTGTATCTAATCCTATCCTGTGTGATGCTGTCTGCTGAGCCGTGTATCTAATCCTATCCTGTGTGATGCTGTCTGCTGAGCCGTGTATCTAATCCTCTCCTGTGTGATACCGTCTGCTGAGTCGTGTATCTAATCCTGTCCTGTGTGATACCGTCTGCTGAGCCGTGTATCTAATCCTCTCCTGTGTGATACTGTCTGCTGAGCCGTGTATCTAATCCTCTCCTGTGTGATACTGTCTGCTGAGCTGTGTATCTAATCCTATCCTGTGTGATACTGTCTGCTGAGCCGTGTATCTAATCCCTTCCTGTGTGATACCGTCTGCCGAGCCGTGTATCTAATCCTATCCTGTGTGATACTGTATGCTGAGCCATGTATCTAATCCTCTCCTGTGTGATACTGTCTGCTGAGCAATGTATCTAATCCTATCCTGTGTGATACTGTCTGCTGAGCCGTGTATCTAATCCTATCCTGTGTGATACTGTCTGCTGAGCCGTGTATCTAATCCTCTCCTGTGTGATACCGTCTGCTGAGCCGTGTATCTAATCCTGTCCTGTGTGATAACGTCTGCTGAGCCGTGTATCTAATCCTCTCCTGTGTGATACCGTCTGCTGAGCCTTGTATCTAATCCTCTCCTGTGTGATACCGTCTGCTGAGCAGTGTATCTAATCCTGTCCTGTGTGATACTGCCTGCTGAGCCGTGTATCTAATCCTGTCCTGTGTGATACCGTCTGCTGAGCCGTGTATCTAATCCCTTCCTGTGTGATACCGTCTGCTGAGCCGTGTATCTAATCCTGTCCTGTGTGATACCGTCTGCTGAGCAGTGTATCTAATCCCTTCCTGTGTGATACCGTCTGCTGAGCCGTGTATCTAATCCCTTCCTGTGTGATACCGTCTGCCGAGCCGTGTATCTAATCCTATCCTGTGTGATACTGTATGCTGAGCCATGTATCTAATCCTCTCCTGTGTGATACTGTCTGCTGAGCAATGTATCTAATCCTATCCTGTGTGATACTGTCTGCTGAGCAATGTATCTAATCCTATCCTGTGTGATACTGTCTGCCGAGCCGTGTATCTAATCCTCTCCTGTGTGATACTGTCTGCTGAGCAATGTATCTAATCCTATCCTGTGTGATACTGTCTGCCGAGCCGTGTATCTAATCCTCTCCTGTGTGATACTGTCTGCTGAGCAATGTATCTAATCCTATCCTGTGTGATACTGTCTGCCGAGCCGTGTATCTAATCCTCTCCTGTGTGATACTGTCTGCTGAGCAATGTATCTAATCCTATCCTGTGTGATACCGTCTGCTGAGCCGTGTATCTAATCCTATCCTGTGTGATACTGTCTGCTGAGCAATGTATCTAATCCTATCCTGTGTGATACTGTCTGCTGAGCCGTGTATCTAATCCTCTCCTGTGTGATACTGTCTGCTGAGCCGTGTATCTAATCCTCTCCTGTGTGATACCGTCTGCTGAGCCGTGTATCTAATCCTATCCTGTGTGATACTGTCTGCTGAGCAATGTATCTAATCCTATCCTGTGTGATACTGTCTGCCGAGCCGTGTATCTAATCCTCTCCTGTGTGATACTGTCTGCCGAGCCATGTATCTAATCCTCTCCTGTGTGATACTGTCTGCTGAGCCGTGTATCTAATCCTATCCTGTGTGATACTGTCTGCTGAGCCGTGTATCTAATCCTATCCTGTGTGATACTGTCTGCTGAGCCGTGTATCTAATCCTATCCTGTGTGATACTGTCTGCTGAGCCGTGTATCTAATCCTCTCCTGTGTGATACTGTCTGCTGAGCCGTGTATCTAATCCTCTCCTGTGTGATACCGTCTGCTGAGCCGTGTATCTAATCCTATCCTGTGTGATACTGTCTGCTGAGCCGTGTATCTAATCCCTTCCTGTGTGATACAGTCTGCTGAGCCGTGTATCTAATCCTCTCCTGTGTGATACTGTCTGCTGAGCCGTGTATCTAATCCTCCCCTGTGTGATACTGTCTGCTGAGCCATGTATCTAATCCTATCCAGTGTGATACTGTCTGCTGAGCCGTGTATCTAATCCTATCCTGTGTGATACTGTCTGCTGAGCCGTGTATCTAATCCTCTCCTGTGTGATACTGTCTGCTGAGCCGTGTATCTAATCCTATCCTGTGTGATCCTGTCTGCTGAGCCGTGTATCTAATCCTGTCCTGTGTGATACTGTCTGCTGAGCCGTGTATCTAATCCTCTCCTGTGTGATACTGTCTGCTGAGCCGTGTATCTAATCCTTTCCTGTGTGATACTGTCTGCTGAGCCGTGTATCTAATCCTACCCTGTGTGATACTGTCTGCTGAGCCGTGTATCTAATCCTATCCTGTGTGATACTGTCTGCTGAGCCGTGTATCTAATCCTATCCTGTGTGATACTGTCTGCGGAGCCATGTATCTAATCCTCTCCTGTGTGATGCTGTCTGCTGAGCCGTGTATCTAATCCTATCCTGTGTGATACTGACTGCTGAACCGTGTATCTAATCCTCTCCTGTGTGATCCTGTCTGCTGAGCCGTGTATCTAATCCTATCCTGTGTGATACTGTCTGCTGAGCCATTTATCTAATCCTCTCCTGTGTGATACTGTCTGCTGTGCCGTGTATCTAATCCTCTCCTGTGTGATACTGTCTGCTGAGTCGTGTATCTAACCCTATCCTGTGTGATGCTGTCTGCTGAGCCGTGTATCTAATCCTATCCTGTGTGATACTGACTGCTGAACCGTGTATCTAATCCTATACTGTGTGATACTGTCTGCTGAGCCGTGTATCTAATCCTCTCCTGTGTGATACTGTCTGCTGAGCCGTGTATCTAATCCCATCCTGTGTGATACTGTCTGCTGAGCCGTGTATCTAATCCTCTCCTGTGTGATACTGTCTGCTGAGCCGTGTATCTAATCCTCTCCTGGGTGATACTGTCTGCTGAGCTGTGTATCTAATCCTATCCTGTGTGATACTGTCTGCTGAGCAGTGTATCTAATCCTATCCTGTGTGATACTGTCTGCTGAGCCGTGTATCTAATCCTATCCTGTGTGATGCTGTCTGCTGAGCCGTGTATCTAATCCTATCCTGTGTGATACTGTCTGCTGAGCCGTGTATCTAATCCTCTCCTGTGTGATACTGTCTGCTGAGTCGTGTATCTAATCCTATCCTGTTTGATACTGTCTGCCGATTCATGTATCTAATCCCATCCTGTGTGATACTGTCTGCTGGGCCGTGTATCTAATCCTCTCCTGTGTGATACTGTCTGCTGAGCCGTGTATCTAATCCTCTCCTGTGTGATACTGTCTGCTGAGTCGTGTATCTAATCCTATCCTGTGTGATGCTGTCTGCTGAGCCGTGTATCTAATCCTATCCTGTGTGATACTGTCTGCTGAGCCGTGTATCTAATCCTCTCCTGTGTGATACTGTCTGCTGAGTCGTGTATCTAATCCTCTCCTGTGTGATGCTGTCTGCTGAGCCGTGTATCTAATCCTGTCCTGTGTGATGCTGTCTGCTGAGCCGTGTATCTAATCCTCTCCTGTGTGATGCTGTCTGCTGAGCCGTGTATCTAATCCTGTCCTGTGTGATGCTGTCTGCTGAGCCGTGTATCTAATCCTCTCCTGTGTGATGCTGTCTGCTGAGCCGTGTATCTAATCCTCTCCTGTGTGATGCTGTCTGCTGAGCCGTGTATCTAATCCTATCCTGTGTGATACTGTCTGCTGAGCCGTGTATCTAATCCTCTCCTGTGTGATACTGTCTGCTGAGTCGTGTATCTAATCCTCTCCTGTGTGATGCTGTCTGCTGAGCCGTGTATCTAATCCTGTCCTGTGTGATGCTGTCTGCTGAGCCGTGTATCTAATCCTCTCCTGTGTGATATTGACTGCTGAGCCGTGTATCTAATCCTATCCTGTGTGATGCTGTCTGCTGAGCCGTGTATCTAATCCTCTCCTGTGTGATACTGTCTGCTGAGCCGTGTATCTAATCCTCTCCTGTGTGATACTGTCTGCTGAGCCATGTATCTAATCCTCTCCTGTGTGATACTGTCTGCTGAGTCGTGTATCTAATCCTATCCTGTGTGATACTGTCTGCTGAGTCGTGTACCTAATCCTCTCCTGTGTGATGCTGTCTGCTGAGCCGTGTATCTAATCCTGTCCTGTGTGATGTTGTCTGCTGAGCCGTGTATCTAATCCTATCCTGTGTGATGCTGTCTGCTGAGCCGTGTATCTAATCCTCTCCTGTGTGATATTGACTGCTGAGCCGTGTATCTAATCCTCTCCTGTGTGATACTGTCTGCTGAGCCGTGTATCTAATCCTCTCCTGTGTGATACTGTCTGCTGAGCCATGTATCTAATCCTCTCCTGTGTGATACTGTCTGCTGAGCCGTGTATCTAATCCTCTCCTGTGAGATACTGTCTGCTGAGCCATGTATCTAATCCTCTCCTGTGTGATACTGTCTGCTGAGTCGTGTATCTAATCCTATCCTGTGTGATACTGTCTGCTGAGTCGTGTATCTAATCCTCTCCTGTGTGATGCTGTCTGCTGAGCCGTGTATCTAATCCTGTCCTGTGTGATGCTGTCTGCTGAGCCGTGTATCTAATCCTATCCTGTGTGATGCTGTCTGCTGAGCCGTGTATCTAATCCTCTCCTGTGTGATATTGACTGCTGAGCCGTGTATCTAATCCTCTCCTGTGTGATACTGTCTGCTGAGCCGTGTATCTAATCCTCTCCTGTGTGATACTGTCTGCTGAGCCATGTATCTAATCCTCTCCTGTGTGATATTGACTGCTGAGTCGTGTATCTAATCCTATCCTGTGTGATACTGTCTGCTGAGTCGTGTATCTAATCCTCTCCTGTGTGATACTGTCTGCTGAGTCGTGTATCTAATCCTATCCTGTGTGATGCTGTCTGCTGAGCCGTGTATCTAATCCTCTCCTGTGTGATACTGTCTGCTGAGCCGTGTATCTAATCCTCTCCTGTGTGATACTGTCTGCTGAGCCATGTATCTAATCCTCTCCTGTGTGATACTGTCTGCTGAGCCATGTATCTAATCCTCTCCTGTGTGATACTGTCTGCTGAGCCGTGTATCTAATCCTCTCCTGTGTGATACTGTCTGCTGAGCCATGTATCTAATCCTCTCCTGTGTGATACTGTCTGCTGAGTCGTGTATCTAATCCTCTCCTGTGTGATACTGTCTGCTGAGCCGTGTATCTAATCCTATCCTGTGTGATACTGTCTGCTGAGCCGGGTATCTAATCCTATCCTGTGTGATACTGTCTGCTGAGCCGTGTATCTAATCCTATCCTGTGTGATACTGTCTGCTGAGCTGTGTATCTTATCCTCTCCTGTGTGATACTGTCTGCTGAGCCGTGTATCTAATCCTATCCTGTGTGATACTGTCTGCTGAGTCGTGTATCTAATCCTATCCTGTGTGATGCTGTCTGCTGAGTCGTGTATCTAATCCTATCCTGTGTGATACTGTCTGCTGAGCCGTGTATCTAATCCTATCCTGTGTGATACTGTCTGCTGAGTCGTGTATCTAATCCTATCCTGTGTGATACTGTCTGCTGAGCCGTGTATCTAATCCTATCCTGTGTGATACTGTCTGCTGAGTCGTGTATCTAATCCTATCCTGTGTGATGCTGTCTGCTGAGCCGTGTATCTAATCCTATCCTGTGTGATGCTGTCTGCTGAGCCGTGTATCTAATCCTCTCCTGTGTGATACCGTCTGCTGAGCCGTGTATCTAATCCTGTCCTGCGTGATACCGTCTACTGAGCCGTGTATCTAATCCTCTCCTGTGTGATACTGTCTGCTGAGCCGTGTATCTAATCCTCTCCTGTGTGATACTGTCTGCTGAGCTGTGTATCTAATCCTATCCTGTGTATACTGTCTGCTGAGCCTTGTATCTAATCCTATCCTGTGTGATACTGTCTGCTGAGCCGTGTATCTAATCCTATCCTGTGTGATACTGTCTGCTGAGCCGTGTATCTAATCCTCTCCTGTGTGATACCGTCTGCTGATCCGTGTATCTAATCCTGTCCTGTGTGATAACGTCTGCTGAGCCGTGTATCTAATCCTCTCCTGTGTGATACCGTCTGCTGAGCCTTGTATCTAATCCTCTCCTGTGTGATACCGTCTGCTGAGCAGTGTATCTAATCCTGTCCTGTGTGATACTGCCTGCTGAGCCGTGTATCTAATCCTGTCCTGTGTGATACCGTCTGCTGAGCCGTGTATCTAATCCCTTCCTGTGTGATACCGTCTGCTGAGCCGTGTATCTAATCCTGTCCTGTGTGATACCGTCTGCTGAGCAGTGTATCTAATCCCTTCCTGTGTGATACCGTCTGCTGAGCCGTGTATCTAATCCCTTCCTGTGTGATACCATCTGCCGAGCCGTGTATCTAATCCTATCCTGTGTGATACTGTATGCTGAGCCATGTATCTAATCCTCTCCTGTGTGATACTGTCTGCTGAGCAATGTATCTAATCCTATCCTGTGTGATACTGTCTGCTGAGCAATGTATCTAATCCTATCCTGTGTGATACTGTCTGCCGAGCCGTGTATCTAATCCTCTCCTGTGTGATACTGTCTGCTGAGCAATGTATCTAATCCTATCCTGTGTGATACTGTCTGCCGAGCCGTGTATCTAATCCTCTCCTGTGTGATACTGTCTGCTGAGCAATGTATCTAATCCTATCCTGTGTGATACAGTCTGCCGAGCCGTGTATCTAATCCTCTCCTGTGTGATACTGTCTGCTGAGCAATGTATCTAATCCTATCCTGTGTGATACCGTCTGCTGAGCCGTGTATCTAATCCTATCCTGTGTGATACTGTCTGCTGAGCAATGTATCTAATCCTATCCTGTGTGATACTGTCTGCTGAGCCGTGTATCTAATCCTCTCCTGTGTGATACTGTCTGCTGAGCCGTGTATCTAATCCTCTCCTGTGTGATACCGTCTGCTGAGCCGTGTATCTAATCCTATCCTGTGTGATACTGTCTGCTGAGCAATGTATCTAATCCTATCCTGTGTGATACTGTCTGCCGAGCCGTGTATCTAATCCTCTCCTGTGTGATACTGTCTGCCGAGCCATGTATCTAATCCTCTCCTGTGTGATACTGTCTGCTGAGCCGTGTATCTAATCCTATCCTGTGTGATACTGTCTGCTGAGCCGTGTATCTAATCCTATCCTGTGTGATACTGTCTGCTGAGCCGTGTATCTAATCCTATCCTGTGTGATACTGTCTGCTGAGCCGTGTATCTAATCCTCTCCTGTGTGATACTGTCTGCTGAGCCGTGTATCTAATCCTCTCCTGTGTGATACCGTCTGCTGAGCCGTGTATCTAATCCTATCCTGTGTGATACTGTCTGCTGAGCCGTGTATCTAATCCCTTCCTGTGTGATACAGTCTGCTGAGCCGTGTATCTAATCCTCTCCTGTGTGATACTGTCTGCTGAGCCGTGTATCTAATCCTCCCCTGTGTGATACTGTCTGCTGAGCCATGTATCTAATCCTATCCAGTGTGATACTGTCTGCTGAGCCGTGTATCTAATCCTATCCTGTGTGATACTGTCTGCTGAACAGTGTATCTAATCCTGTCCTGTGTGATGTTGTCTGCTGAGCCGTGTATCTAATCCTATCCTGTGTGATACCGTCTGCTGAGCCTTGTATCTAATCCTATCCTGTGTGATACTGTCTGCTGAGCCGTGTATCTAATCCTATCCTGTGTGATACTGTCTGCTGAGCCGTGTATCTAATCCTCTCCTGTGTGATACCGTCTGCTGATCCGTGTATCTAATCCTGTCCTGTGTGATAACGTCTGCTGAGCCGTGTATCTAATCCTCTCCTGTGTGATACCGTCTGCTGAGCCTTGTATCTAATCCTCTCCTGTGTGATACCGTCTGCTGAGCAGTGTATCTAATCCTGTCCTGTGTGATACTGCCTGCTGAGCCGTGTATCTAATCCTGTCCTGTGTGATACCGTCTGCTGAGCCGTGTATCTAATCCCTTCCTGTGTGATACCGTCTGCTGAGCCGTGTATCTAATCCTGTCCTGTGTGATACCGTCTGCTGAGCAGTGTATCTAATCCCTTCCTGTGTGATACCGTCTGCTGAGCCGTGTATCTAATCCCTTCCTGTGTGATACCATCTGCCGAGCCGTGTATCTAATCCTATCCTGTGTGATACTGTATGCTGAGCCATGTATCTAATCCTCTCCTGTGTGATACTGTCTGCTGAGCAATGTATCTAATCCTATCCTGTGTGATACTGTCTGCTGAGCAATGTATCTAATCCTATCCTGTGTGATACTGTCTGCCGAGCCGTGTATCTAATCCTCTCCTGTGTGATACTGTCTGCTGAGCAATGTATCTAATCCTATCCTGTGTGATACTGTCTGCCGAGCCGTGTATCTAATCCTCTCCTGTGTGATACTGTCTGCTGAGCAATGTATCTAATCCTATCCTGTGTGATACAGTCTGCCGAGCCGTGTATCTAATCCTCTCCTGTGTGATACTGTCTGCTGAGCAATGTATCTAATCCTATCCTGTGTGATACCGTCTGCTGAGCCGTGTATCTAATCCTATCCTGTGTGATACTGTCTGCTGAGCAATGTATCTAATCCTATCCTGTGTGATACTGTCTGCTGAGCCGTGTATCTAATCCTCTCCTGTGTGATACTGTCTGCTGAGCCGTGTATCTAATCCTCTCCTGTGTGATACCGTCTGCTGAGCCGTGTATCTAATCCTATCCTGTGTGATACTGTCTGCTGAGCAATGTATCTAATCCTATCCTGTGTGATACTGTCTGCCGAGCCGTGTATCTAATCCTCTCCTGTGTGATACTGTCTGCCGAGCCATGTATCTAATCCTCTCCTGTGTGATACTGTCTGCTGAGCCGTGTATCTAATCCTATCCTGTGTGATACTGTCTGCTGAGCCGTGTATCTAATCCTATCCTGTGTGATACTGTCTGCTGAGCCGTGTATCTAATCCTATCCTGTGTGATACTGTCTGCTGAGCCGTGTATCTAATCCTCTCCTGTGTGATACTGTCTGCTGAGCCGTGTATCTAATCCTCTCCTGTGTGATACCGTCTGCTGAGCCGTGTATCTAATCCTATCCTGTGTGATACTGTCTGCTGAGCCGTGTATCTAATCCCTTCCTGTGTGATACAGTCTGCTGAGCCGTGTATCTAATCCTCTCCTGTGTGATACTGTCTGCTGAGCCGTGTATCTAATCCTCCCCTGTGTGATACTGTCTGCTGAGCCATGTATCTAATCCTATCCAGTGTGATACTGTCTGCTGAGCCGTGTATCTAATCCTATCCTGTGTGATACTGTCTGCTGAACAGTGTATCTAATCCTGTCCTGTGTGATGTTGTCTGCTGAGCCGTGTATCTAATCCTATCCTGTGTGATCCTGTCTGCTGAGCCGTGTATCTAATCCTGTCCTGTGTGATACTGTCTGCTGAGCCGTGTATCTAATCCTCTCCTGTGTGATACTGTCTGCTGAGCCGTGTATCTAATCCTTTCCTGTGTGATACTGTCTGCTGAGCCGTGTATCTAATCCTACCCTGTGTAATACTGTCTGCTGAGCCGTGTATCTAATCCTATCCTGTGTGATATTGTCTGCTGAGCCGTGTATCTAATCCTCTCCTGTGTGATACTGTCTGCTGAGCCGTGTATCTAATCCCATCCTGTGTGATACTGTCTGCTGAGCCGTGTATCTAATCCTCTCCTGTGTGATACTGTCTGCTGAGCCGTGTATCTAATCCTCTCCTGGGTGATACTGTCTGCTGAGCTGTGTATCTAATCCTATCCTGTGTGATACTGTCTGCTGAGCAGTGTATCTAATCCTATCCTGTGTGATACTGTCTGCTGAGCCGTGTATCTAATCCTATCCTGTGTGATGCTGTCTGCTGAGCCGTGTATCTAATCCTATCCTGTGTGATACTGTCTGCTGAGCCGTGTATCTAATCCTCTCCTGTGTGATACTGTCTGCTGAGTCGTGTATCTAATCCTATCCTGTTTGATACTGTCTGCCGATTCATGTATCTAATCCCATCCTGTGTGATACTGTCTGCTGGGCCGTGTATCTAATCCTCTCCTGTGTGATACTGTCTGCTGAGCCGTGTATCTAATCCTCTCCTGTGTGATACTGTCTGCTGAGTCGTGTATCTAATCCTATCCTGTGTGATGCTGTCTGCTGAGCCGTGTATCTAATCCTATCCTGTGTGATACTGTCTGCTGAGCCGTGTATCTAATCCTCTCCTGTGTGATACTGTCTGCTGAGTCGTGTATCTAATCCTCTCCTGTGTGATGCTGTCTGCTGAGCCGTGTATCTAATCCTGTCCTGTGTGATGCTGTCTGCTGAGCCGTGTATCTAATCCTCTCCTGTGTGATGCTGTCTGCTGAGCCGTGTATCTAATCCTGTCCTGTGTGATGCTGTCTGCTGAGCCGTGTATCTAATCCTCTCCTGTGTGATGCTGTCTGCTGAGCCGTGTATCTAATCCTCTCCTGTGTGATGCTGTCTGCTGAGCCGTGTATCTAATCCTATCCTGTGTGATACTGTCTGCTGAGCCGTGTATCTAATCCTCTCCTGTGTGATACTGTCTGCTGAGTCGTGTATCTAATCCTCTCCTGTGTGATGCTGTCTGCTGAGCCGTGTATCTAATCCTGTCCTGTGTGATGCTGTCTGCTGAGCCGTGTATCTAATCCTCTCCTGTGTGATATTGACTGCTGAGCCGTGTATCTAATCCTATCCTGTGTGATGCTGTCTGCTGAGCCGTGTATCTAATCCTCTCCTGTGTGATACTGTCTGCTGAGCCGTGTATCTAATCCTCTCCTGTGTGATACTGTCTGCTGAGCCATGTATCTAATCCTCTCCTGTGTGATACTGTCTGCTGAGTCGTGTATCTAATCCTATCCTGTGTGATACTGTCTGCTGAGTCGTGTACCTAATCCTCTCCTGTGTGATGCTGTCTGCTGAGCCGTGTATCTAATCCTGTCCTGTGTGATGTTGTCTGCTGAGCCGTGTATCTAATCCTATCCTGTGTGATGCTGTCTGCTGAGCCGTGTATCTAATCCTCTCCTGTGTGATATTGACTGCTGAGCCGTGTATCTAATCCTCTCCTGTGTGATACTGTCTGCTGAGCCGTGTATCTAATCCTCTCCTGTGTGATACTGTCTGCTGAGCCATGTATCTAATCCTCTCCTGTGTGATACTGTCTGCTGAGCCATGTATCTAATCCTCTCCTGTGAGATACTGTCTGCTGAGCCATGTATCTAATCCTCTCCTGTGTGATACTGTCTGCTGAGTCGTGTATCTAATCCTATCCTGTGTGATACTGTCTGCTGAGTCGTGTATCTAATCCTCTCCTGTGTGATGCTGTCTGCTGAGCCGTGTATCTAATCCTGTCCTGTGTGATGCTGTCTGCTGAGCCGTGTATCTAATCCTATCCTGTGTGATGCTGTCTGCTGAGCCGTGTATCTAATCCTCTCCTGTGTGATATTGACTGCTGAGCCGTGTATCTAATCCTCTCCTGTGTGATACTGTCTGCTGAGCCGTGTATCTAATCCTCTCCTGTGTGATACTGTCTGCTGAGCCATGTATCTAATCCTCTCCTGTGTGATATTGACTGCTGAGTCGTGTATCTAATCCTATCCTGTGTGATACTGTCTGCTGAGTCGTGTATCTAATCCTCTCCTGTGTGATACTGTCTGCTGAGTCGTGTATCTAATCCTATCCTGTGTGATGCTGTCTGCTGAGCCGTGTATCTAATCCTCTCCTGTGTGATACTGTCTGCTGAGCCGTGTATCTAATCCTCTCCTGTGTGATACTGTCTGCTGAGCCATGTATCTAATCCTCTCCTGTGTGATACTGTCTGCTGAGCCATGTATCTAATCCTCTCCTGTGTGATACTGTCTGCTGAGCCGTGTATCTAATCCTCTCCTGTGTGATACTGTCTGCTGAGCCCTGTATCTAATCCTCTCCTGTGTGATACTGTCTGCTGAGTCGTGTATCTAATCCTCTCCTGTGTGATACTGTCTGCTGAGCCGTGTATCTAATCCTATCCTGTGTGATACTGTCTGCTGAGCCGGGTATCTAATCCTATCCTGTGTGATACTGTCTGCTGAGCCGTGTATCTAATCCTATCCTGTGTGATACTGTCTGCTGAGCTGTGTATCTTATCCTCTCCTGTGTGATACTGTCTGCTGAGCCGTGTATCTAATCCTATCCTGTGTGATACTGTCTGCTGAGTCGTGTATCTAATCCTATCCTGTGTGATGCTGTCTGCTGAGTCGTGTATCTAATCCTATCCTGTGTGATACTGTCTGCTGAGCTGTGTATCTAATCCTATCCTGTGTATACTGTCTGCTGAGCCTTGTATCTAATCCTATCCTGTGTGATACTGTCTGCTGAGCCGTGTATCTAATCCTATCCTGTGTGATACTGTCTGCTGAGCCGTGTATCTAATCCTCTCCTGTGTGATACCGTCTGCTGATCCGTGTATCTAATCCTGTCCTGTGTGATACCGTCTGCTGAGCCGTGTATCTAATCCCTTCCTGTGTGATACCGTCTGCTGAGCCGTGTATCTAATCCTGTCCTGTGTGATACCGTCTGCTGAGCAGTGTATCTAATCCCTTCCTGTGTGATACCGTCTGCTGAGCCGTGTATCTAATCCCTTCCTGTGTGATACCATCTGCCGAGCCGTGTATCTAATCCTATCCTGTGTGATACTGTATGCTGAGCCATGTATCTAATCCTCTCCTGTGTGATACTGTCTGCTGAGCAATGTATCTAATCCTATCCTGTGTGATACTGTCTGCTGAGCAATGTATCTAATCCTATCCTGTGTGATACTGTCTGCCGAGCCGTGTATCTAATCCTCTCCTGTGTGATACTGTCTGCTGAGCAATGTATCTAATCCTATCCTGTGTGATACTGTCTGCCGAGCCGTGTATCTAATCCTCTCCTGTGTGATACTGTCTGCTGAGCAATGTATCTAATCCTATCCTGTGTGATACAGTCTGCCGAGCCGTGTATCTAATCCTCTCCTGTGTGATACTGTCTGCTGAGCAATGTATCTAATCCTATCCTGTGTGATACCGTCTGCTGAGCCGTGTATCTAATCCTATCCTGTGTGATACTGTCTGCTGAGCAATGTATCTAATCCTATCCTGTGTGATACTGTCTGCTGAGCCGTGTATCTAATCCTCTCCTGTGTGATACTGTCTGCTGAGCCGTGTATCTAATCCTCTCCTGTGTGATACCGTCTGCTGAGCCGTGTATCTAATCCTATCCTGTGTGATACTGTCTGCTGAGCAATGTATCTAATCCTATCCTGTGTGATACTGTCTGCCGAGCCGTGTATCTAATCCTCTCCTGTGTGATACTGTCTGCCGAGCCATGTATCTAATCCTCTCCTGTGTGATACTGTCTGCTGAGCCGTGTATCTAATCCTATCCTGTGTGATACTGTCTGCTGAGCCGTGTATCTAATCCTATCCTGTGTGATACTGTCTGCTGAGCCGTGTATCTAATCCTATCCTGTGTGATACTGTCTGCTGAGCCGTGTATCTAATCCTCTCCTGTGTGATACTGTCTGCTGAGCCGTGTATCTAATCCTCTCCTGTGTGATACCGTCTGCTGAGCCGTGTATCTAATCCTATCCTGTGTGATACTGTCTGCTGAGCCGTGTATCTAATCCCTTCCTGTGTGATACAGTCTGCTGAGCCGTGTATCTAATCCTCTCCTGTGTGATACTGTCTGCTGAGCCGTGTATCTAATCCTCCCCTGTGTGATACTGTCTGCTGAGCCATGTATCTAATCCTATCCAGTGTGATACTGTCTGCTGAGCCGTGTATCTAATCCTATCCTGTGTGATACTGTCTGCTGAACAGTGTATCTAATCCTGTCCTGTGTGATGTTGTCTGCTGAGCCGTGTATCTAATCCTATCCTGTGTGATCCTGTCTGCTGAGCCGTGTATCTAATCCTGTCCTGTGTGATACTGTCTGCTGAGCCGTGTATCTAATCCTCTCCTGTGTGATACTGTCTGCTGAGCCGTGTATCTAATCCTTTCCTGTGTGATACTGTCTGCTGAGCCGTGTATCTAATCCTACCCTGTGTAATACTGTCTGCTGAGCCGTGTATCTAATCCTATCCTGTGTGATACTGTCTGCTGAGCCGTGTATCTAATCCTATCCTGTGTGATACTGTCTGCGGAGCCGTGTATCTAATCCTCTCCTGTGTGATGCTGTCTGCTGAGCCGTGTATCTAATCCTATCCTGTGTGATACTGACTGCTGAACCGTGTATCTAATCCTCTCCTGTGTGATCCTGTCTGCTGAGCCGTGTATCTAATCCTATCCTGTGTGATACTGTCTGCTGAGCCATGTATCTAATCCTCTCCTGTGTGATACTGTCTGCTGAGCCGTGTATCTAATCCTCTCCTGTGTGATACTGTCTGCTGAGTCGTGTATCTAATCCTATCCTGTGTGATGCTGTCTGCTGAGCCGTGTATCTAATCCTATCCTGTGTGATACTGACTGCTGAACCGTGTATCTAATCCTATACTGTGTGATACTGTCTGCTGAGCCGTGTATCTAATCCTCTCCTGTGTGATACTGTCTGCTGAGCCGTGTATCTAATCCCATCCTGTGTGATACTGTCTGCTGCGCCGTGTATCTAATCCTATCCTGTGTGATACTGTCTGCCTAGCCATGTATCTAATCCCATCCTGTGTGATACTGTCTGCTGAGCCGTGTATCTAATCCTCTCCTGGGTGATACTGTCTGCTGAGCCGTGTATCTAATCCTCTCCTGGGTGATACTGTCTGCTGAGCTGTGTATCTAATCCTATCCTGTGTGATACTGTCTGCTGAGCAGTGTATCTAATCCTATCCTGTGTGATACTGTCTGCTGAGCCGTGTATCTAATCCTATCCTGTGTGATGCTGTCTGCTGAGTCGTGTATCTAATCCTATCCTGTGTGATGCTGTCTGCTGAGCCGTGTATCTAATCCTATCCTGTGTGATACTGTCTGCTGAGCCGTGTATCTAATCCTCTCCTGTGTGATACTGTCTGCTGAGCCGTGTATCTAATCCTCTCCTGTGTGATACTGTCTGCTGAGCCGTGTATCTAATCCTATCCTGTGTGATCCTGTCTGCTGAGTCGTGTATCTGATCCTATCCTGTGTGATACTGTCTGCTGAGTCGTGTATCTAATCCTCTCCTGTGTGATACTGTCTGCTGAGTCGTGTATCTAATCCTATCCTGTTTGATACTGTCTGCCGATTCATGTATCTAATCCCATCCTGTGTGATACCGTCTGCTGGGCCGTGTATCTAATCCTCTCCTGTGTGATACTGTCTGCTGAGCCGTGTATCTAATCCTCTCCTGTGTGATACTGTCTGCTGAGTCGTGTATCTAATCCTATCCTGTGTGATGCTGTCTGCTGAGCCGTGTATCTAATCCTATCCTGTGTGATACTGTCTGCTGAGCCGTGTATCTAATCCTCTCCTGTGTGATACTGTCTGCTGAGTCGTGTATCTAATCCTCTCCTGTGTGATGCTGTCTGCTGAGCCGTGTATCTAATCCTATCCTGTGTGATGCTGTCTGCTGAGCCGTGTATCTAATCCTATCCTGTGTGATGCTGTCTGCTGAGCCGTGTATCTAATCCTCTCCTGTGTGATATTGACTGCTGAGCCGTGTATCTAATCCTCTCCTGTGTGATACTGTCTGCTGAGCCGTGTATCTAATCCTCTCCTGTGTGATACTGTCTGCTGAGCCATGTATCTAATCCTCTCCTGTGTGATACTGTCTGCTGAGTCGTGTATCTAATCCTATCCTGTGTGATACTGTCTGCTGAGTCGTGTATCTAATCCTATCCTGTGTGATGCTGTCTGCTGAGCCGTGTATCTAATCCTCTCCTGTGTGATACTGTCTGCTGAGCCGTGTATCTAATCCTCTCCTGTGTGATACTGTCTGCTGAGCCATGTATCTAATCCTCTCCTGTGTGATACTGTCTGCTGAGCCATGTATCTAATCCTCTCCTGTGTGATACTGTCTGCTGAGCCGTGTATCTAATCCTCTCCTGTGTGATACTGTCTGCTGAGCCATGTATCTAATCCTCTCCTGTGTGATACTGTCTGCTGAGTCGTGTATCTAATCCTCTCCTGTGTGATACTGTCTGCTGAGCCG
This sequence comes from Phyllobates terribilis, assembly GCF_046119375.1. Lineage (NCBI taxonomy): Eukaryota > Metazoa > Chordata > Amphibia > Anura > Dendrobatidae > Phyllobates > Phyllobates terribilis. Next base: position 393,930,488 of record NW_027362769.1, on the reverse strand, counting down.
TGTATCTAATCCTATCCTGTGTGATACTGTCTGCTGAGCCGGGTATCTAATCCTATCCTGTGTGATACTGTCTGCTGAGCTGGGTATCTAATCCTATCCTGTGTGATACTGTCTGCTGAGCCGTGTATCTAATCCTATCCTGTGTGATACTGTCTGCTGAGCCGTGTATCTAATCCTATCCTGTGTGATACTGTCTGCTGAGTCGTGTATCTAATCCTATCCTGTGTGATGCTGTCTGCTGAGTCGTGTATCTAATCCTATCCTGTGTGATACTGTCTGCTGAGCCGTGTATCTTATCCTCTCCTGTGTGATACTGTCTGCTGAGCCGTGTATCTAATCCTATCCTGTGTGATACTGTCTGCTGAGTCGTGTATCTAATCCTATCCTGTGTGATGCTGTCTGCTGAGTCGTGTATCTAATCCTATCCTGTGTGATGCTGTCTGCTGAGCCGTGTATCTAATCCTATCCTGTGTGATGCTGTCTGCTGAGCCGTGTATCTAATCCTCTCCTGTGTGATACCGTCTGCTGAGCCGTGTATCTAATCCTGTCCTGTGTGATACCGTCTGCTGAGCCGTGTATCTAATCCTCTCCTGTGTGATGCTGTCTGCTGAGCCGTGTATCTAATCCTATCCTGTGTGATGCTGTCTGCTGAGCCGTGTATCTAATCCTCTCCTGTGTGATACCGTCTGCTGAGCCGTGTATCTAATCCTGTCCTGTGTGATACCGTCTGCTGAGCTGTGTATCTAATCCTCTCCTGTGTGATACTGTCTGCTGAGCTGTGTATCTAATCCTATCCTGTGTATACTGTCTACTGAGCCTTGTATCTAATCCTATCCTGTGTGATACTGTCTGCTGAGCCGTGTATCTAATCCTATCCTGTGTGATACTGTCTGCTGAGCCGTGTATCTAATCCTCTCCTGTGTGATACCGTCTGCTGAGCCGTGTATCTAATCCTGTCCTGTGTGATAACGTCTGCTGAGCCGTGTATCTAATCCTCTCCTGTGTGATACCGTCTGCTGAGCCGTGTATCTAATCCTCTACTGTGTGATACCGTCTGCTGAGCAGTGTATCTAATCCTGTCCTGTGTGATACTGCCTGCTGAGCCGTGTATCTAATCCTGTCCTGTGTGATACCGTCTGCTGAGCCGTGTATCTAATCCCTTCCTGTGTGATACCGTCTGCTGAGCCGTGTATCTAATCCTGTCCTGTGTGATACCGTCTGCTGAGCCGTGTATCTAATCCCTTCCTGTGTGATACCGTCTGCCGAGCCGTGTATCTAATCCTATCCTGTGTGATACTGTCTGCTGAGCCGTGTATCTAATCCTCTCCTGTGTGATACTGTCTGCTGAGCAATGTATCTAATCCTATCCTGTGTGATACTGTCTGCTGAGCAATGTATCTAATCCTATCCTGTGTGATACTGTCTGCTGAGCAATGTATCTAATCCTATCCTGTGTGATACTGTCTGCCGAGCCGTGTATCTAATCCTCTCCTGTGTGATACTGTCTGCTGAGCAATGTATCTAATCCTATCCTGTGTGATACTGTCTGCTGAGCAATGTATCTAATCCTATCCTGTGTGATACTGTCTGCCGAGCCGTGTATCTAATCCTCTCCTGTGTGATACTGTCTGCTGAGCAATGTATCTAATCCTATCCTGTGTGATACCGTCTGCTGAGCCGTGTATCTAATCCTATCCTGTGTGATACTGTCTGCTGAGCAATGTATCTAATCCTATCCTGTGTGATACTGTCTGCTGAGCCGTGTATCTAATCCTCTCCTGTGTGATACTGTCTGCCGAGCCGTGTATCTAATCCTATCCTGTGTGATACTGTCTGCTGAGCCATGTATCTAATCCTCTCCTGTGTGATACTGTCTGCCGAGCCGTGTATCTAATCCTATCCTGTGTGATACTGTCTGCTGAGCCATGTATCTAATCCTCTCCTGTGTGATACTGTCTGCTGAGCAATGTATCTAATCCTATCCTGTGTGATACTGTCTGCTGAGCAATGTATCTAATCCTATCCTGTGTGATACTGTCTGCCGAGCCGTGTATCTAATCCTCTCCTGTGTGATACTGTCTACTGAGCAATGTATCTAATCCTATCCTGTGTGATACTGTCTGCCGAGCCGTGTATCTAATCCTCTCCTGTGTGATACTGTCTGCTGAGCAATGTATCTAATCCTATCCTGTGTGATACTGTCTGCCGAGCCGTGTATCTAATCCTCTCCTGTGTGATACTGTCTGCTGAGCAATGTATCTAATCCTATCCTGTGTGATACCGTCTGCTGAGCCGTGTATCTAATCCTATCCTGTGTGATACTGTCTGCTGAGCCGTGTATCTAATCCTATCCTGTGTGATACTGTCTGCTGAGCCGTGTATCTAATCCTCTCCTGTGTGATACTGTCTGCTGAGCCGTGTATCTAATCCTCTCCTGTGTGATACCGTCTGCTGAGCCGTGTATCTAATCCTATCCTGTGTGATACTGTCTGCTGAGCAATGTATCTAATCCTATCCTGTGTGATACTGTCTGCCGAGCCGTGTATCTAATCCTCTCCTGTGTGATACTGTCTACTGAGCAATGTATCTAATCCTATCCTGTGTGATACTGTCTGCCGAGCCGTGTATCTAATCCTCTCCTGTGTGATACTGTCTGCTGAGCAATGTATCTAATCCTATCCTGTGTGATACTGTCTGCCGAGCCGTGTATCTAATCCTCTCCTGTGTGATACTGTCTGCTGAGCAATGTATCTAATCCTATCCTGTGTGATACCGTCTGCTGAGCCGTGTATCTAATCCTATCCTGTGTGATACTGTCTGCTGAGCAATGTATCTAATCCTATCCTGTGTGATACTGTCTGCTGAGCCGTGTATCTAATCCTCTCCTGTGTGATACTGTCTGCTGAGCCGTGTATCTAATCCTCTCCTGTGTGATACCGTCTGCTGAGCCGTGTATCTAATCCTCTCCTGTGTGATACTGTCTGCTGAGCAATGTATCTAATCCTATCCTGTGTGATACTGTCTGCCGAGCCGTGTATCTAATCCTCTCCTGTGTGATACTGTCTGCCGAGCCGTGTATCTAATCCTCTCCTGTGTGATACTGTCTGCTGAGCCGTGTATCTAATCCTATCCTGTGTGATACTGTCTGCTGAGCCGTGTATCTAATCCTATCCTGTGTGATACTGTCTGCTGAGCCGTGTATCTAATCCTATCCTGTGTGATACTGTCTGCTGAGCCGTGTATCTAATCCTCTCCTGTGTGATACTGTCTGCTGAGCCGTGTATCTAATCCTCTCCTGTGTGATACCGTCTGCTGAGCCGTGTATCTAATCCTATCCTGTGTGATACTGTCTGCTGAGCCGTGTATCTAATCCCTTCCTGTGTGATACAGTCTGTTGAGCCGTGTATCTAATCCTCTCCTGTGTGATACTGTCTGCTGAGCCGTGTATCTAATCCTCCCCTGTGTGATACTGTCTGCTGAGCCATGTATCTAATCCTATCCAGTGTGATACTGTCTGCTGAGCCGTGTATCTAATCCTATCCTGTGTGATACTGTCTGCTGAACAGTGTATCTAATCCTGTCCTGTGTGATATTGTCTGCTGAGCCGTGTATCTAATCCTCTCCTGTGTGATACTGTCTGCTGAGCCGTGTATCTAATCCTATCTTGTGTGATACTGTCTGCTGAGCCGTGTATCTAATCCTATCCTGTGTGATACTGTCTGCTGAGACGTGTATCTAATCCCTTCCTGTGTGATACAGTCTGTTGAGCCGTGTATCTAATCCTCTCCTGTGTGATACTGTCTGCTGAGCCGTGTATCTAATCCTCCCCTGTGTGATACTGTCTGCTGAGCCATGTATCTAATCCTATCCAGTGTGATACTGTCTGCTGAGCCGTGTATCTAATCCTATCCTGTGTGATACTGTCTGCTGAGCCGTGTATCTAATCCTGTCCTGTGTGATATTGTCTGCTGAGCCGTGTATCTAATCCTCTCCTGTGTGATACTGTCTGCTGAGCCGTGTATCTAATCCTATCCTGTGTGATCCTGTCTGCTGAGCCGTGTATCTAATCCTGTCCTGTGTGATACTGTCTGCTGAGCCGTGTATCTAATCCTTTCCTATGTGATACTGTCTGCTGAGCCGTGTATCTAATCCTACCCTGTGTGATACTGTCTGCTGAGCCGTGTATCTAATCCTATCCTGTGTGATACTGTCTGCTGAGCCGTGTATCTAATCCTATCCTGTGTGATACTGTCTGCGGAGCCGTGTATCTAATCCTCTCCTGTGTGATGCTGTCTGCTGAGCCGTGTATCTAATCCTTTCCTGTGTGATACTGTCTGCTGAGCCGTGTATCTAATCCTATCCTGTGTGATACTGACTGCTGAACCGTGTATCTAATCCTCTCCTGTGTGATCCTGTCTGCTGAGCCGTGTATCTAATCCTATCCTGTGTGATACTGTCTGCTGAGCCATGTATCTAATCCTATCCTGTGTGATACTGTCTGCGGAGCCGTGTATCTAATCCTCTCCTGTGTGATGCTGTCTGCTGAGCCGTGTATCTAATCCTATCCTGTGTGATATTGTCTGCTGAGCCGTGTATCTAATCCTATCCTGTGTGATACTGACTGCTGAACCGTGTATCTAATCCTCTCCTGTGTGATCCTGTCTGCTGAGCCGTGTATCTAATCCTATCCTGTGTGATACTGTCTGCTGAGCCATGTATCTAATCCTCTCCTGTGTGATACTGTCTGCTGAGCCGTGTATCTAATCCTCTCCTGTGTGATACTGTCTGCTGAGCCGTGTATATAATCCTATCCTGTGTGATACTGACTGCTGAACCGTGTATCTAATCCTATACTGTGTGATACTGTCTGCTGAGCCGTGTATCTAATCCTATCCTGTGTGATACTGTCTGCTGAGTCGTGTATCTAATCCTATCCTGTGTGATGCTGTCTGCTGAGCCGTGTATATAATCCTATCCTGTGTGATACTGACTGCTGAACCGTGTATCTAATCCTATACTGTGTGATACTGTCTGCTGAGCCGTGTATCTAATCCTATCCTGTGTGATACTGTCTGCTGAGTCGTGTATCTAATCCTATCCTGTGTGATACTGTCTGCTGAGCCGTGTATCTAATCCTCTCCTTTGTGATACTGTCTGCTGAGCCATGTATCTAATCCTATCCTGTGTGATACTGTCTGCTGAGCCATGTATCTAATCCTATCCTGTGTGATACTGTCTGCTGAGCCGTGTATCTAATCCTCTCCTTTGTGATACTGTCTGCTGAGCCGTGTATCTAATCCTATCCTGTGTGATACTGTCTGCTGAGCCGTGTATCTAATCCTATCCTGTGTGATACTGTCTGCTGAGCCGTGTAACTAATCCCATCCTGTGTGATACTGTCTGCTGCGCCGTGTATCTAATCCTCTCCTGTGTGATACTGTCTGCCGAGCCATGTATCTAATCCCATCCTGTGTGATACTGTCTGCTGAGCCATGTATCTAATCCTCTCCTGTGTGATACTGTCTGCCGAGCCATGTATCTAATCCCATCCTGTGTGATACTGTCTGCTGAGCCGTGTATCTAATCCTCTCCGGTGTGATGCTGTCTGCTGAGCTGTGTATCTAATCCTCTCCTGTGTGATGCTGTCTGCTGAGCCGTGTATCTAATCCTATCCTGTGTGATACTGTCTGCTGAGCCGTGTATCTAATCCTATCCTGTGTGATACCGTCTGCTGAGTCGTGTATCTAATCCTCTCCTGTGTGATGCTGTCTGCTGAGCCGTGTATCTAATCCTATCCTGTGTGATACTGTCTGCTGAGCCGTGTATCTAATCCTATCCTGTGTGATGCTGTCTGCTGAGCCGTGTATCTAATCCTATCCTGTGTGATACTGTCTGCTGAGCCATGTATCTAATCCTCTCCTGTGTGATACTGTCTGCTGAGCTGTGTATCTAATCCTATCCTGTGTGATACCGTCTGCTGAGTCGTGTATCTAATCCTATCCTGTGTGATGCTGTCTGCTGAGCCGTGTATCTAATCCTATCCTGTGTGATACTGTCTGCTGAGCCGTGTATCTAATCCTCTCCTGTGTGATACTGTCTGCTGAGTCGTGTATCTAATCCTATCCTGTGTGATGCTGTCTGCTGAGCCGTGTATCTAATCCTATCCTGTGTGATACTGTCTGCTAAGCCGTGTATCTAATCCTATCCTGTGTGATGCTGTCTGCTGAGCCGTGTATCTAATCCTCTCCTGTGTGATACTGTCTGCTGACCGTGCATCTAATCCTCTCCTGTGTGATACTGTCTGCTGAGCCATGTATCTAATCCTCTCCTGTGTGATACTGTCTGCTGAGTCGTGTATCTAATCCTATCCTGTGTGATACTGTCTGCTGAGTCGTGTATCTAATCCTATCCTGTGTGATGCTGTCTGCTGAGCCGTGTATCTAATCCTCTCCTGTGTGATACTGTCTGCTGAGCCGTGTATCTAATCCTATCCTGTGTGATCCTGTCTGCTGAGCCGTGTATCTAATCCTATCCTGTGTGATACTGTCTGCTGAGCCATGTATCTAATCCTCTCCTGTGTGATACTGTCTGCTGAGCCGTGTATCTAATCCTCTCCTGTGTGATACTGTCTGCTGAGTCGTGTATCTAATCCTATCCTGTGTGATGCTGTCTGCTGAGCCGTGTATCTAATCCTATCCTGTGTGATACTGACTGCTGAACCGTGTATCTAATCCTATACTGTGTGATACTGTCTGCTGAGCCGTGTATCTAATCCTATCCTGTGTGATACTGTCTGCTGAGTCGTGTATCTAATCCTATCCTGTGTGATACTGTCTGCTGAGCCGTGTATCTAATCCTCTCCTTTGTGATACTGTCTGCTGAGCCATGTATCTAATCCTATCCTGTGTGATACTGTCTGCTGAGCCATGTATCTAATCCTATCCTGTGTGATACTGTCTGCTGAGCCGTGTATCTAATCCTCTCCTTTGTGATACTGTCTGCTGAGCCGTGTATCTAATCCTATCCTGTGTGATACTGTCTGCTGAGCCGTGTATCTAATCCTATCCTGTGTGATACTGTCTGCTGAGCCGTGTAACTAATCCCATCCTGTGTGATACTGTCTGCTGCGCCGTGTATCTAATCCTCTCCTGTGTGATACTGTCTGCCGAGCCATGTATCTAATCCCATCCTGTGTGATACTGTCTGCTGAGCCATGTATCTAATCCTCTCCTGTGTGATACTGTCTGCCGAGCCATGTATCTAATCCCATCCTGTGTGATACTGTCTGCTGAGCCGTGTATCTAATCCTCTCCGGTGTGATGCTGTCTGCTGAGCTGTGTATCTAATCCTATCCTGTGTGATACCGTCTGCTGAGTCGTGTATCTAATCCTCTCCTGTGTGATGCTGTCTGCTGAGCCGTGTATCTAATCCTATCCTGTGTGATACTGTCTGCTGAGCCGTGTATCTAATCCTATCCTGTGTGATGCTGTCTGCTGAGCCGTGTATCTAATCCTATCCTGTGTGATACTGTCTGCTGAGCCGTGTATCTAATCCTCTCCTGTGTGATACTGTCTGCTGAGCTGTGTATCTAATCCTATCCTGTGTGATACCGTCTGCTGAGTCGTGTATCTAATCCTATCCTGTGTGATGCTGTCTGCTGAGCCGTGTATCTAATCCTATCCTGTGTGATACTGTCTGCTGAGCCGTGTATCTAATACTCTCCTGTGTGATACTGTCTGCTGAGTCGTGTATCTAATCCTATCCTGTGTGATGCTGTCTGCTGAGCCGTGTATCTAATCCTATCCTGTGTGATACTGTCTGCTAAGCCGTGTATCTAATCCTATCCTGTGTGATGCTGTCTGCTGAGCCGTGTATCTAATCCTCTCCTGTGTGATACTGTCTGCTGACCGTGCATCTAATCCTCTCCTGTGTGATACTGTCTGCTGAGCCATGTATCTAATCCTCTCCTGTGTGATACTGTCTGCTGAGTCGTGTATCTAATCCTATCCTGTGTGATACTGTCTGCTGAGTCGTGTATCTAATCCTATCCTGTGTGATGCTGTCTGCTGAGCCGTGTATCTAATCCTCTCCTGTGTGATACTGTCTGCAGAGCTGTGTATCTAATCATCTCCTGTGTGATAATGTCTGCTGAGCCGTGTATCTAATCCTATCCTGTGTGATGCTGTCTGCTGAGCCGTGTATCTAATCCTCTCCTGTGTGATACTGTCTGCTGACCGTGCATCTAATCCTCTCCTGTGTGATACTGTCTGCTGAGCCATGTATCTAATCCTCTCCTGTGTGATACTGTCTGCTGAGTCGTGTATCTAATCCTATCCTGTGTGATACTGTCTGCTGAGTCTTGTATCTAATCCTATCCTGTGTGATGCTGTCTGCTGAGCCGTGTATCTAATCCTCTCCTGTGTGATACTGTCTGCAGAGCTGTGTATCTAATCATCTCCTGTGTGATAATGTCTGCTGAGCCTTGTATCTAATCCTATCCTGTGTGATATTGTCTGCTGAGTCGTGTATCTAATCCTATCCTGTGTGATGCTGTCTGCTGAGTCGTGTATCTAATCCTCTCCTGTGTGATACTGTCTGCTGAGCCGTGTATCTAATCCTCTCCTGTGTGATACTGTCTGCTGAGCCGTATATCTAATTCTCTCCTGTGTGAGACTGTCTGCTGAGCCGTGTATCTAATCCTATCCTGTGTGATATTGTCTGCTGAGTCGTGTATCTAATCCTATCCTGTGTGATGCTGTCTGCTGAGTCGTGTATCTAATCCTCTCCTGTGTGATACTGTCTGCTGAGCCGTGCACCTAATCCTATCCATTGTGATACTGTCTGCTGAGCCGTGTATCTAATCCTATCCTGTGTGATGCTGTCTGCTGAGTCGTGTATCTAATCCTATCCTGTGTGATGCTGTCTGCTGAGCCGTGTATCTAATCCTCTCCTGTGTGATACTGTCTGCTGAGCCGTGTATCTAATCCTCTCCTGTGTGATACTGTCTGCTGAGCCGTGTATCTAATCCTCTCCTGAGTGATACTGTCTGCAGAGCCGTGTATCTAATCCTATCCTGTGTGATACTGTCTGCTGAGCCGTGTATCTAATCCTATCCTGTGTGATACTGTCTGCTGAGCCGTGTATCTAATCCTATCCTGTGTGATACTGTCTGCTGAGCATTGTATCTAATCCTATCCTGTGTGATACTGTCTGCTGAGCCGTTTATCTAATCCTCTCCTGTGTGATACTGTCTGCTGAGCCGTGTATCTAATCCTATCCTGTGTGATACTGTCTGCTGAGCCGTGTATCTAATCCTATCCTGTGTGATACTGTCCGCTGAGCCGTATATCTAATCCTATCCTGTGTGATACTGACTGCTGAACCGTGTATCTAATCCTATACTGTGTAATACTGTCTGCTGAGCCGTGTATCTAATCCTATGCTGTGTGATACTGTCCGCTGAGCCGTATATCTAATCCTATCCTGTGTGATACTGTCTGCTGCACTGTGTATCTAATCCTCTCCTGTGTGATACTGTCTGCTGAGCCGTGAATCTAATCCCATCCTGTGTGATACTGTCTGCTGCGCCGTGTATGTAATCCCATCCTGTGTGATACTGTCTGCTGCGCCGTGTATCTAATCCTATCCTGTGTGATACTGTCTGCCGAGCCATGTATCTAATCCTCTCCTGTGTGATGCTGTCTACTGAGCCGTGTATCTAATCCTATCCTGTGTGATACTGTCTGCTGAGCCGTGTATCTAATCCTATCCTGTGTGATACTGTCTGCCGAGCCATGTATCTAATCCTCTCCTGTGTGATGCTGTCTACTGAGCCGTGTATCTAATCCTCTCCTGTGTGATACTGTCTGCTGAGCCGTGTATCTAATCCTCTCCTGTGTGATGCTGTCTACTGAGCCGTGTATCTAATCCTATCCTGTGTGATACTGTCTGCTGAGCCGTGTATCTAATCCTCTCCTGTGTGATACTGTCTGCTGAGCTGTGTATCTAATCCTCTCCTGTGTGGTACTGTCTGCTGAGTCGTGTATCTGATCCTATCCTGTGTGATACTGTCTGCTGAGTCGTGTATCTGATCCTATCCTGTGTGATGCTGTCTGCTGAGCCGTGTATCTAATCCTATCCTGTGTGATACTGTCTGCTGAGCCGTGTATCTAATCCTATCCTGTGTGATACTGCCTGCTGAGCCGTGTATCTAATCCTATCCTGTGTGATGCTGTCTGCTGAGTCGTGTATCTAATCCTATCCTGTGTGATACTGCCTGCTGAGCCGTGTATCTAATCCTATCCTGTGTGATGCTGTCTGCTGAGCCGTGTATCTAATCCTCTCCTGTGTGATACTGTCTGCTGCAATGTGTATCTAATCCTCTCCTGTGTGATACTGTCTGCTGAGCAGTGTATCTAATCCTATCCTGTGTGATACTGTCTGCTGAGCCGTGTATCTAATCCCATCCTGTGTGATACTGTCTGCTGCGCCGTGTATCTAATCCCATCCTGTGTGATACTGTCTGCTGCGCCGTGTATCTAATCCTATCCTGTGTGATACTGTCTGCTGAGCCGTGTATCTAATCCCATCCTGTGTGATACTGTCTGCTGCGCCGTGTATCTAATCCTCTCCTGTGTGATACTGTCTGCCGAGCCATGTATCTAATCCCATCCTGTGTGATACTGTCTGCTGAGCCGTGTATCTAATCCTCTCCTGTGTGATACTGTCTGCTGAGCCGTGTATCTAATCCTATCCTGTGTGATGCTGTCTGCTGAGCCGTGTATCTAATCCTATCCTGTGTGATACTGTCTGCTGAGTCGTGTATCTAATCCTCTCCTGTGTGATACTGTCTGCTGAGTCGTGTATCTAATCCTCTCCTGTGTGATACTGTCTGCTGAGTCGTGTATCTAATCCTATCCTGTGTGATGCTGTCTGCTGAGCCGTGTATCTAATCCTATCCTGTGTGAGGCTGTCTGCTGAGCCGTGTATCTAATCCTCTCCTGTGTGATACTGTCTGCTGAGCCGTGTATCTAATCCTCTCCTGTGTGATACTGTCTGCTGAGCCGTGCATCTAATCCTCTCCTGTGTGATACTGTCTGCTGAGCCGTGTATCTAATCCTCTCATGTGTGATACTGTCTGCTGAGTCGTGTATCTAATCCTATCCTGTGTGATGCTGTCTGCTGAGCCGTGTATCTAATCCTATCCTGTGTGATACTGACTGCTGAACCGTGTATCTAATCCTCTCCTGTGTGATCCTGTCTGCTGAGCCGTGTATCTAATCCTATCCTGTGTGATACTGTCTGCTGAGCCGTGTATCTAATCCTCTCCTGTGTGATACTGTCTGCTGAGCCGTGTATCTAATCCTCTCCTGTGTGATACTGTCTGCTGAGTCGTGTATCTAATCCTATCCTGTGTGATGCTGTCTGCTGAGCCGTGTATCTAATCCTATCCTGTGTGATGCTGTCTGCTGAGCCGTGTATCTAATCCTATCCTGTGTGATGCTTTCTGCTGAGCCGTGTATCTAATCCTCTCCTGTGTGATACTGTCTGCTGAGCCGTGTATCTAATCCTATCCTGTGTGATACTGTCTGCTGAGCCGTGTATCTAATCCTATCCTGTGTGATGCTGTCTGCTGAGCCGTGTATCTAATCCTCTCCTGTGTGATACTGTCTGCTGAGCCGTGCATCTAATCCTCTCCTGTGTGATACTGTCTGCTGAGCCATGTATCTAATCCTCTCCTGTGTGATACTGTCTGCTGAGTCGTGTATCTAATCCTATCCTGTGTGATACTGTCTGCTGAGTCGTGTATCTAATCCTATCCTGTGTGATACTGTCTGCTGAGCCGTGCATCTAATCCTCTCCTGTGTGATACTGTCTGCTGAGCCATGTATCTAATCCTCTCCTGTGTGATACTGTCTGCTGAGCCGTGTATCTAATCCTCTCCTGTGTGATACTGTCTGCTGAGCCGTGTATCTAATCCTCTCCTGTGTGATACTGTCTGCTGAGCCGTGTATCTAATCCTCTCCTGTGTGATACTGTCTGCTGAGCCGTGTATCTAATCCCATCCTGTGTGATACTGTCTGCTGAGTCGTGTATCTAATCCTATCCTGTGTGATACTGTCTGCTGAGTCGTGTATCTAATCCTATCCTGTGTGATACTGTCTGCTGAGCCGTGCATCTAATCCTCTCCTGTGTGATACTGTCTGCTGAGCCATGTATCTAATCCTCTCCTGTGTGATACTGTCTGCTGAGCCGTGTATCTAATCCTCTCCTGTGTGATACTGTCTGCTGAGCCGTGTATCTAATCCTATCCTGTGTGATGCTGTCTGCTGAGCCGTGTATCTAATCCTCTCCTGTGTGATACTGTCTGCTGAGCCGTGCATCTAATCCTCTCCTGTGTGATACTGTCTGCTGAGCCATGTATCTAATCCTCTCCTGTGTGATACTGTCTGCTGAGCCGTGTATCTAATCCTCTCCTGTGTGATACTGTCTGCTGAGCCGTGTATCTAATCCTCTCCTGTGTGATACTGTCTGCTGAGCCGTGTATCTAATCCTCTCCTGTGTGATACTGTCTGCTGAGCCGTGTATCTAATCCCATCCTGTGTGATACTGTCTGCTGAGCCTTGTATCTAATCCTATCCTGTGTGATATTGTCTGCTGAGCCGTGTATCTAATCCTATCCTGTGTGATGCTGTCTGCTGAGCCGTGTATCTAATCCTCTCCTGTGTGATACTGTCTGCTGAGCCGTGTATCTAATCCTCTCCTGTGTGATACTGTCTGCTGAGCCGTGCATCTAATCCTCTCCTGTGTGATACTGTCTGCTGAGCCGTGTATCTAATCCTCTCCTGTGTGATACTGTCTGCTGAGCCGTGCATCTAATCCTATCCTGTGTGATACTGTCTGCTGAGCCGTGTATCTAATCCTCTCCTGTGTGATAATGTCTGCTGAGTCGTGTATCTAATCCCATCCTGTGTGATACTGTCTGCTGAGCCTTGTATCTAATCCTATCCTGTGTGATATTGTCTGCTGAGCCGTGTATCTAATCCTATCCTGTGTGATGCTGTCTGCTGAGTCGTGTATCTAATCCTCTCCTGTGTGATACTGTCTGCTGAGCCGTGTATCTAATCCTCTCCTGTGTGATACTGTCTGCTGAGCCGTGTATCTAATCCTCTCCGGAGTGATACTGTCTGCAGAGCCGTGTATCTATTCCTATCCTGTGTGATACTGTCTGCTGAGCCGTGTATCTAATCCTCTCCTGAGTGATACTGTCTGCTGAGCCGTGTATCTAATCCTCTCCTGTGTGATACTGTCTGCTGAGCCGTGTATCTAATCCTCTCCTGAGTGATACTGTCTGCAGAGCCGTGTATCTAATCCTATCCTGTGTGATACTGTCTGCTGAGCCGTGTATCTAATCCTATCCTGTGTGATACTGTCTGCTGAGCCGTGTATCTAATCCTATCCTGTGTGATACTGTCTGCTGAGCATTGTATCTAATCCTATCCTGTGTGATACTGTCTGCTGATCCGTTTATCTAATCCTCTCCTGTGTGATACTGTCTGCTGAGCCGTGTATCTAATCCTATCCTGTGTGATACTGTCTGCTGCGCCGTGTATCTAATCCCATCCTGTGTGATACTGTCTGCTGCGCGGTGTATCTAATCCTATCCTGTGTGATACTGTCTGCCGAGCCATGTATCTAATCCCATCCTGTGTGATACTGTCTGCTGAGCCATGTATCTAATCCTCTCCTGTGTGTTACTGTCTGCTGAGCCGTGTATCTAATCCTCTCCTGTGTGATACTGTCTGCTGAGCCGTGTATCTAATCCTATCCTGTGTGATACTGTCTGCTGGGCTGTGTATCTAATCCTATCCTGTGTGATACTGTCTGCTGAGCATTGTATCTAATCCTATCTTGTGTGATACTGTCTGCTGAGCCGTGTATCTAATCCTATCCTGTGTGATACTGTCTGCTGAGCCGTGTATCTAATCCTATCCTGTGTGATACTGTCTGCTGAGCATTGTATCTAATCCTATCCTGTGTGATACTGTCTGCTGAGCTGTGTATCTAATCCTATCTTGTGTGATACTGTCTGCTGAGCCGTGTATCTAATCCTATCCTGTGTGATACTGTCTGCTGAGCCGTGTATCTAATCCTATCCTGTGTGATACTGTCTGCTGAGCATTGTATCTAATCCTATCCTGTGTGATACTGTCTGCTGAGCCGTTTATCTAATCCTCTCCTGTGTGATACTGTCTGCTGAGCCGTGTATCTAATCCTATCCTGTGTGATACTGTCTGCTGAGCCGTGTATCTAATCCTATGCTGTGTGATACTGTCCGCTGAGCCGTATATCTAATCCTATCCTGTGTGATACTGACTGCTGAACCGTGTATCTAATCCTATACTGTGTAATACTGTCTGCTGAGCCGTGTATCTAATCCTATCCTGTGTGATACTGTCTGCTGCACTGTGTATCTAATCCTCTCCTGTGTGATACTGTCTCCTGAGCCGTGTATCTAATCCTATACTGTGTAATACTGTCTGCTGAGCCGTGTATCTGATCCTCTCCTGTGTGATACTGTCTGCTGCACTGTGTATCTAATCCTCTCCTGTGTGATACTGTCTCCTGAGCCGTGTATCTAATCCTATCCTGTGTGATACTGTCTGCTGAGCCGTGTATCTAATCCCATCCTGTGTGATACTGTCTGCTGCGCCGTGTATCTAATCCCATCCTGTGTGATACTGTCTGCTGCTCCGTGTATCTAATCATATCCTGTGTGATACTGTCTGCCGAGCCATGTATCTAATCCCATCCTGTGTGATACTGTCTGCTGAGCCGTGTATCTAATCCTCTCCTGTGTGATACTGTCTGCTGAGCTGTGTATCTAATCCTATCCTGTGTGATACTGTCTGCTGAGCAGTGTATCTAATCCTATCCTGTGTGATACTGTCTGCTGAGCCGTGTATCTAATCCTATCCTGTGTGATGCTGTCTGCTGAGTCGTGTATCTAATCCTATCCTGTGTGATGCTGTCTGCTGAGCCGTGTATCTAATCCTATCCTGTGTGATACTGTCTGCTGAGCCATGTATCTAATCCTCTCCTGTGTGATACTGTCTGCTGAGCTGTGTATCTAATCCTCTCCTGTGTGGTACTGTCTGCTGAGTCGTGTATCTGATCCTATCCTGTATGATACTGTCTGCTGAGTCGTGTATCTAATCCTATCCTGTGTGATGCTGTCTGCTGAGCCGTGTATCTAATCCTATCCTGTGTGATGCTGTCTGCTGAGCCGTGTATCTAATCCTATCCTGTGTGATACTGTCTGCTGAGCCGTGTATCTAATCCTATCCTGTGTGATACTGCCTGCTGAGCCGTGTATCTAATCCTATCCTGTGTGATGCTGTCTGCTGAGCCGTGTATCTAATCCTATCCTGTGTGATACTGTCTGCTGAGTCGTGTATCTAATCCTATCCTGTGTGATACTGCCTGCTGAGCCGTGTATCTAATCCTATCCTGTGTGATACTGCCTGCTGAGCCGTGTATCTAATCCTATCCTGTGTGATGCTGTCTGCTGAGCCGTGTATCTAATCCTCTCCTGTGTGATACTGTCTGCTGCAATGTGTATCTAATCCTCTCCTGTGTGATACTGTCTGCTGAGCTGTGTATCTAATCCTATCCTGTGTGATACTGTCTGCTGAGCCGTGTATCTAATCCCATCCTGTGTGATACTGTCTGCTGCGCCGTGTATCTAATCCCATCCTGTGTGATACTGTCTGCTGCGCCGTGTATCTAATCCTATGCTGTGTGATACTGTCTGCTGAGCCGTGTATCTAATCCCATCCTGTGTGATACTGTCTGCTGCGCCGTGTATCTAATCCTCTCCTGTGTGATACTGTCTGCCGAGCCATGTATCTAATCCCATCCTGTGTGATACTGTCTGCTGAGCCGTGTATCTAATCCTCTCCTGTGTGATACTGTCTGCTGAGCCGTGTATCTAATCCTCTCCGGTGTGATACTGTCTGCTGAGTCGTGTATCTAATCCTATCCTGTGTGATGCTGTCTGCTGAGCCGTGTATCTAATCCTATCCTGTGTGATACTGTCTGCTGAGCCGTGTATCTAATCCTCTCCTGTGTGATACTGTCTGCTGAGTCGTGTATCTAATCCTATCCTGTGTGATGCTGTCTGCTGAGCCGTGTATCTAATCCTCTCCTGTGTGATACTGTCTGCTGAGCCGTGTATCTAATCCTCTCCTGTGTGATACTGTCTGCTGAGCCGTGCATCTAATCCTCTCCTGTGTGATACTGTCTGCTGAGCCGTGTATCTAATCCTCTCATGTGTGATACTGTCTGCTGAGTCGTGTATCTAATCCTATCCTGTGTGATGCTGTCTGCTGAGCCGTGTATCTAATCCTATCCTGTGTGATACTGACTGCTGAACCGTGTATCTAATCCTCTCCTGTGTGATCCTGTCTGCTGAGCCGTGTATCTAATCCTATCCTGTGTGATACTGTCTGCTGAGCCGTGTATCTAATCCTCTCCTGTGTGATACTGTCTGCTGAGCCGTGTATCTAATCCTC
Organism: Phyllobates terribilis; assembly: GCF_046119375.1. NCBI lineage: Eukaryota > Metazoa > Chordata > Amphibia > Anura > Dendrobatidae > Phyllobates > Phyllobates terribilis. Next base: position 393,913,914 of record NW_027362769.1, on the reverse strand, counting down.
TCCTGTGTGATACTGTCTGCTGAGTCGTGTATCTAATCCTATCCTGTGTGATGCTGTCTGCTGAGCCGTGTATCTAATCCTCTCCTGTGTGATACTGACTGCTGAACCGTGTATCTAATCCTCTCCTGTGTGATCCTGTCTGCTGAGCCGTGTATCTAATCCTATCCTGTGTGATACTGTCTGCTGAGCCGTGTATCTAATCCTCTCCTGTGTGATACTGTCTGCTGAGCCGTGTATCTAATCCTCTCCTGTGTGATACTGTCTGCTGAGTCGTGTATCTAATCCTATCCTGTGTGATGCTGTCTGCTGAACCGTGTATCTAATCCTATCCTGTGTGATACTGACTGCTGAACCGTGTATCTAATCCTATCCTGTGTGATACTGTCTGCTGAGCCGTGTATCTAATCCTATCCTGTGTGATACTGTCTGCTGAGTCGTGTATCTAATCCTATCCTGTGTGATACTGTCTGCTGAGCCATGTATCTAATCCTCTCCTTTGTGATACTGTCTGCTGAGCCGTGTATCTAATCCTATCCTGTGTGATACTGTCTGCTGAGCCGTGTATCTAATCCCATCCTGCGTGATACTGTCTGCTGCGCCGTGTATCTAATCCTCTCCTGTGTGATACTGTCTGCCGAGCCATGTATCTAATCCCATCCTGTGTGATACTGTCTGCTGAGCCGTGTATCTAATCCTCTCCTGTGTGATACTGTCTGCTGAGCCGTGTATCTAATCCTCTCCGGTGTGATACTGTCTGCTGAGTCGTGTATCTAATCCTATCCTGTGTGATGCTGTCTGCTGAGCCGTGTATCTAATCCTATCCTGTGTGATACTGTCTACTGAGCCGTGTATCTAATCCTCTCCTGTGTGATACTGTCTGCTGAGTCGTGTATCTAATCCTATCCTGTGTGATGCTGTCTGCTGAGCCGTGTATCTAATCCTATCCTGTGTGATGCTGTCTGCTGAGCCGTGTATCTAATCCTCTCCTGTGTGATACTGACTGCTGAGCCGTGTATCTAATCCTCTCCTGTGTGATACTGTCTGCTGAGCCGTGCATCTAATCCTCTCCTGTGTGATACTGTCTGCTGAGCCATGTATCTAATCCTCTCCTGTGTGATACTGTCTGCTGAGTCGTGTATCTAATCCTATCCTGTGTGATACTGTCTGCTGAGCCGTGTATCTAATCCTATTCTGTGTGATACCGTCTGCTGAGCTGTGTATCTAATCCTCTCCTGTGTGATACTGTCTGCTGAGCCGAGTATCTAATCCTCTCCTGTGTGATACTGCCTGCTGAGCCGTGTATCTAATCCTCTCCTGAGTGATACTGTGTGCAGAGCCGTGTATCTAATCCTATCCTGTGTGATACTGTCTGCTGAGCCGTGTATCTAATCCTATCCTGTGTGATACTGTCTGCTGAGCCGTGTATCTAATCCTATCCTGTGTGATACTGTCTGCTGAGCCGTGTATCTAATCCTATCCTGTGTGATACTGTCTGCTGAGCCTTGTTTCTAATCCTCTCCTGTGTGATACTGTCTGCTGCACTGTGTATCTAATCCTCTCCTGTGTGATACTGTCTGCTGAGCCATGTATCTAATCCTCTCCTGTGTGATACTGTCTGCTGAGCCGTGTATCTAATCCTATCCTGTGTGATACTGTCTGCTGAGCCTTGTTTCTAATCCTATGCTGTGTGATACTGTCCGCTGAGCCGTATATCTAATCCTATCCTGTGTGATACTGACTGCTGAACCGTGTATCTAATCCTATACTGTGTAATACTGTCTGCTGAGCCGTGTATCTAATCCTATCCTGTGTGATACAGTCTGCTGCACTGTGTATCTAATCCTCTCCTGTGTGATACTGTCTGCTGAGCCGTGTATCTAATCCTATCCTGTGTGATACTGTCTGCTGAGCTGTGTATCTAATCCTATCCTGTGTGATACTGTCTGCTGAGCCGTGTATCTAATCCTCTCCTGTGTGATACTGTCTGCTGAGCCGTGTATCTAATCCTCTCCTGTGTGATACTGTCTGCTGAGCTGTGTATCTAATCCTATCCTGTGTGATACTGTCTGCTGAGCAGTGTATCTAATCCTATCCTGTGTGATACTGTCTGCTGAGTCGTGTATCTAATCCTATCCTGTGTGATGCTGTCTGCTGAGCCGTGTATCTAATCCTATCCTGTGTGATACTGTCTGCTGAGCCGTGTATCTAATCCTCTCCTGTGTGATACTGTCTGCTGAGTCGTGTATCTGATCCTATCCTGTGTGATACTGTCTGCTGAGTCGTGTATCTAATCCTAACCTGTGTGATGCTGTCTGCTGAGCCGTGTATCTAATCCTATCCTGTGTGATGCTGTCTGCTGAGCCGTGTATCTAATCCTATCCTGTGTGATACTGTCTGCTGAGCCGTGTATCTAATCCTATCCTGTGTGATACTGCCTGCTGAGCCGTGTATCTAATCCTATCCTGTGTGATGCTGTCTGCTGAGCCGTGTATCTAATCCTATCCTGTGTGATACTGTCTGCTGAGTCGTGTATCTAATCCTATCCTGTGTGATACTGCCTGCTGAGCCGTGTATCTAATCCTATCCTGTGTGATGCTGTCTGCTGAGCCGTGTATCTAATCCTATCCTGTGTGATACTGTCTGCTGAGCCGTGTATCTAATCCTCTCCTGTGTGACACTGTGTGCTGAGTCGTGTATCTAATCCTATCCTGTGTGATACTGTCTGCCGAGCCGTGTATCTAATCCCATCCTGTGTGATACTGTCTGCTGAGCCGTGTATCTAATCCTCTCCTGTGTGATTCTGTCTGCTGAGTCGTGTATCTAATCCTCTCCTGTGTGATGCTGTCTGCTGAGCCGTGTATCTAATCCTCTCCTGTGTGATAGTGTCTGCTGAGTCGTGTATCTAATCTTATCCTGTGTGATGCTGTCTGCTGAGCCGTGTATCTAATCCTATCCTGTGTGATACTGTCTGCTGAGCCGTGTATCTAATCCTCTCCTGTGTGATTCTGTCTGCTGAGTCGTGTATCTAATCCTCTCCTGTGTGATGCTGTCTGCTGAGCCGTGTATCTAATCCTCTCCTGTGTGATACTGTCTGCTGAGCCGTGTATCTAATCCTCTCCTGTGTGATACTGTCTGCTGAGCCGTGTATCTAATCCTCTCCTGTGTGATACTGTCTGCTGAGTCGTGTATCTAATCCTATCCTGTGTGATGCTGTCTGCTGAGCTGTGTATCTAATCCTATCCTGTGTGATACTGTCTGCTGAGCCGTGTATCTAATCCTATCCTGTGTGATACTGTCTGCTGAGCCATGTATCTAATCCTCTCCTGTGTGATACTGTCTGCGGAGTCGTGTATCTAATCCTATCCTGTGTGATACTGTCTGCTGAGTCGTGTATCTAATCCTATCCTGTGTGATGCTGTCTGCTGAGCCGTGTATCTAATCCTATCCTGTGTGATGCTGTCTGCTGAGCCGTGTATCTAATCCTATCCTGTGTGATACTGTCTGCTGAGCCGGGTATCTAATCCTATTCTGTGTGATCCTGTCTGCTGAGCCGTGTATCTAATCCTCTCCTGTGTGATACTGTCTGCTGAGCCGTGTATCTAATCCTATCCTGTGTGATACTGTCTGCTGAGCCGCGTATCTAATCCTACCCTGTGTGATACTGTCTGCTGAGCCGTGTATCTAATCCTCTCCTGTGTGATACTGTCTGCTGAGCCGTGTATCTAATCCTCTCCTGTGTGATACTGTCTGCTGAGCTGTGTATCTAATCCTATCCTGTGTATACTGTCTGCTGAGCCTTGTATCTAATCCTATCCTGTGTGATACTGTCTGCTGAGCCGTGTATCTAATCCTATCCTGTGTGATACTGTCTGCTGAGCCGTGTATCTAATCCTCTCCTGTGTGATACCGTCTGCTGAGCCGTGTATCTAATCATGTCCTGTGTGATACCGTATGCTGAGCCGTGTATCTAATCCTCTCCTGTGTGATACCGTCTGCTGAGACGTGTATCTAATCCTATCCTGTGTGATACTGTCTGCTGAGCCGTGTATCTAATCATCTCCTGTGTGATACTGTCTGCTGAGCCGTGTATCTAATCCTATCCTGTGTGATACTGTCTGCTGAGCCGTGTATCTAATCCCTTCCTGTGTGATACCGTCTGCTGAGCCGTGTATCTAATCCTCTCCTGTGTGATACCGTCTGCTGAGTCGTGTATCTAATCCTGTCCTGTGTGATACCGTCTGCTGAGCCGTGTATCTAATCCCTTCCTGTGTGATACCGTCTGCCGAGCCGTGTATCTAATCCTATCCTGTGTGATACTGTCTGCTGAGCCATGTATCTAATCCTCTCCTGTGTGATACTGTCTGCTGAGCAATGTATCTAATCCTATCCTGTGTGATACTGTCTGCCGAGCCGTGTATCTAATCCTCTCCTGTGTGATACTGTCTGCTGAGCTGTGTATCTAATCCTATCCTGTGTGATACTGTCTGCTGAGCCGTTTATCTAATCCTCTCCTGTGTGATACTGTCTGCTGAGCCGTGTATCTAATCCTATCCTGTGTGATACTGTCTGCTGAGCCGTGTATCTAATCCTATGCTGTGTGATACTGTCCGCTGAGCCGTATATCTAATCCTATCCTGTGTGATACTGTCTGCTGCACTGTGTATCTAATCCTCTCCTGTGTGATACTGTCTGCTGAGCCGTGTATCTAATCCTATCCTGTGTGATACTGTCTGCTGAGCCGTGTATCTAATCCTATGCTGTGTGATACTGTCTGCTGAGCCGTGTATCTAATCCTATCCTGTGTGATACCGTCTGCTGAACCGTGTATCTAATCCTATACTGTGTAATACTGTCTGCTGAGCCGTGTATCTAATCCTATCCTGTGTGATACTGTCTGCTGAGCCGTGTATCTAATCCTCTCCTGTGTGATACTGTCTGCTGAGCCGTGTATCTAATCCTATCCTGTGTGATACTGTCTGCTGAGCCGGGTATCTAATCCTATGCTGTGTGATACTGTCTGCTGAGCCGTGTATCTAATCCTATCCTGTGTGATACTGCATGCTGAACCGTGTATCTAATCCTATACTGTGTAATACTGTCTGCTGAGCCGTTTATCTAATCTTCTCCTGTGTGATACCGTCTGCTGCACTGTGTATCTAATCCTCTCCTGTGTGATACTGTCTGCTGAGCCGTGTATCTAATCCTATCCTGTGTGATACTGTCTGCTGAGCCGTGTATCTAATCCCATCCTGTGTGATACTGTCTGCTGCGCCGTGTATCTAATCCTATCCTGTGTGATACTGTCTGCCGAGCTATGTATCTAATCCCATCCTGTGTGATACTGTCTGCTGAGCCGTGTATCTAATCCTCTCCTGTGTGATACTGTCTGCTGAGCCGTGTATCTAATCCTCTCCTGTGTGATACTGTCTGCTGAGCAGTGTATCTAATCCTATCCTGTGTGATACTGTCTGCTGAGTCGTGTATCTAATCCTATCCTGTGTGATGCTGTCTGCTGAGCCGTGTATCTAATCCTCTCCTGTGTGATACTGTCTGCTGAGCCGTGTATCTAATCCTATCCTGTGTGATGCTGTCTGCTGAGTCGTGTATCTAATCCTATCCTGTGTGATGCTGTCTGCTGAGCCGTGTATCTAATCCTATCCTGTGTGATACTGTCTGCTGAGCCGTGTATCTAATCCTCTCCTGTGTGATACTGTCTGCTGAGCCGTGTATCTAATCCTCTCCTGTGTGATACTGTCTGCTGAGCCGTGTATCTAATCCTATCCTGTGTGATCCTGTCTGCTGAGTCGTGTATCTGATCCTATCCTGTGTGATACTGTCTGCTGAGCCGTGTATCTAATCCTCTCCTGTGTGATGCTGTCTGCTGAGCGATGTACCTAATCTTATCCTGTGTGATACTGTCTGCTGAACCGTGTATCTAATCCTCTCCTGTGTGATACTGTCTGCTGAGTCGTGTATCTAATCCTATCCTGTGTGATACTGTCTGCCGAGCCATGTATCTAATCCCATCCTGTGTGATACTGTCTGCTGAGCCGTGTATCTAATCCTCTCCTGTGTGATACTGTCTGCTGAGCCGTGATTCTAATCCTCTCCTGTGTGATACTGTCTGCTGAGTCGTGTATCTAATCCTATCCTGTGTGATGCTGTCTGCTGAGCCGTGTATCTAATCCTATCCTGTGTGATACTGTCTGCTGAGTCGTGTATCTAATCCTCTTCTGTGTGATACTGTCTGCTGAGCCATGTATCTAATCCTATCCTGTGTGATACTGTCTGCTGAGCCATGTATCTAATCCTATCCTGTGTGATACTGTCTGCTGAGCCGTGTATCTAATCCTCTCCTGTGTGATACTGTCTGCTGAGTCGTGTATCTAATCCTATCCTGTGTGATACTGTCTGCCGAGCCATGTATCTAATCCCATCCTGTGTGATACTGTCTGCTGAGCCGTGTATCTAATCCTCTCCTGTGTGATACTGTCTGCTGAGCCGTGATTCTAATCCTCTCCTGTGTGATACTGTCTGCTGAGTCGTGTATCTAATCCTATCCTGTGTGATGCTGTCTGCTGAGCCGTGTATCTAATCCTATCCTGTGTGATACTGTCTGCTGAGTCGTGTATCTAATCCTCTTCTGTGTGATGCTGTCTGCTGAGCGATGTACCTAATCTTATCCTGTGTGATGCTGTCTGCTGAGCGATGTACCTAATCCTCTCCTGTGTGATACTGTCTGCTGAACCGTGTATCTAATCCTATCCTGTGTGATGCTGTCTGCTGAGCCGTGTATCTAATCCTCTCCTGTGTGATACTGACTGCTGAGCCGTGTATCTAATCCTCTCCTGTGTGATACTGTCTGCTGAGCCGTGTATCTAATCCTCTCCTGTGTGATACTGTCTGCTGAGCCGTGATTCTAATCCTCTCCTGTGTGATACTGTCTGCTGAGTCGTGTATCTAATCCTATCCTGTGTGATGCTGTCTGCTGAGCCGTGTATCTAATCCTCTCCTGTGTGATACTGTCTGCTGAGTCGTGTATCTAATCCTATCCTGTGTGATGCTGTCTGCTGAGCCGTGTATCTAATCCTCTCCTGTGTGATACTGACTGCTGAGCCATGTATCTAATCCCATCCTGTGTGATACTGTCTGCTGAGCCGTGTATCTAATCCTCTCCTGTGTGATACTGTCTGCTGAGCCGTGATTCTAATCCTCTCCTGTGTGATACTGTCTGCTGAGTCGTGTATCTAATCCTATCCTGTGTGATGCTGTCTGCTAAGCCGTGTATCTAATCCTCTCCTGTGTGATACTGTCTGCTGAGTCGTGTATCTAATCCTCTTCTGTGTGATGCTGTCTGCTGAGCGATGTACCTAATCTTATCCTGTGTGATGCTGTCTGCTGAGCGATGTACCTAATCCTCTCCTGTGTGATACTGTCTGCTGAACCGTGTATCTAATCCTATCCTGTGTGATGCTGTCTGCTGAGCCGTGTATCTAATCCTCTCCTGTGTGATACTGACTGCTGAGCCGTGTATCTAATCCTCTCCTGTGTGATACTGTCTGCTGAGCCGTGTATCTAATCCTCTCCTGTGTGATACTGTCTGCTGAGCCATGTATCTAATCCTCTCCTGTGTGATACTGTCTGCTGAGCCGTGTATCTAATCCTCCCCTGTGTGATACTGTCTGCTGAGCCATGTATCTAATCCTATCCAGTGTGATACTGTCTGCTGAGCCGTGTATCTAATCCTATCCTGTGTGATACTGTCTGCTGAGCCGTGTATCTAATCCTGTCCTGTGTGATATTGTCTGCTGAGCCGTGTATCTAATCCTCTCCTGTGTGATACTGTCTGCTGAGCCGTGTATCTAATCCTATCCTGTGTGATCCTGTCTGCTGAGCCGTGTATCTAATCCTGTCCTGTGTGATACTGTCTGCTGAGCCGTGTATCTAATCCTTTCCTGTGTGATACTGTCTGCTGAGCCGTGTATCTAATCCTACCCTGTGTGATACTGTCTGCTGAGCCGTGTATCTAATCCTATCCTGTGTGATACTGTCTGCTGAGCCGTGTATCTAATCCTATCCTGTGTGATACTGTCTGCGGAGCCGTGTATCTAATCCTCTCCTGTGTGATGCTGTCTGCTGAGCCGTGTATCTAATCCTTTCCTGTGTGATACTGTCTGCTGAGCCGTGTATCTAATCCTACCCTGTGTGATACTGTCTGCTGAGCCGTGTATCTAATCCTATCCTGTGTGATACTGTCTGCTGAGCTGTGTATCTAATCCTATCCTGTGTGATATTGTCTGCTGAGCCGTGTATCTAATCCTATCCTGTGTGATACTGACTGCTGAACCGTGTATCTAATCCTCTCCTGTGTGATCCTGTCTGCTGAGCCGTGTATCTAATCCTATCCTGTGTGATACTGTCTGCTGAGCCATGTATCTAATCCTCTCCTGTGTGATACTGTCTGCTGAGCCGTGTATCTAATCCTCTCCTGTGTGATACTGTCTGCTGAGTCGTGTATCTAATCCTATCCTGTGTGATGCTGTCTGCTGAGCCGTGTATATAATCCTATCCTGTGTGATACTGACTGCTGAACCGTGTATCTAATCCTATACTGTGTGATACTGTCTGCTGAGCCGTGTATCTAATCCTATCCTGTGTGATACTGTCTGCTGAGTCGTGTATCTAATCCTATCCTGTGTGATACTGTCTGCTGAGCCGTGTATCTAATCCTCTCCTTTGTGATACTGTCTGCTGAGCCATGTATCTAATCCTATCCTGTGTGATACTGTCTGCTGAGCCATGTATCTAATCCTATCCTGTGTGATACTGTCTGCTGAGCCGTGTATCTAATCCTCTCCTTTGTGATACTGTCTGCTGAGCCGTGTATCTAATCCTATCCTGTGTGATACTGTCTGCTGAGCCGTGTATCTAATCCTATCCTGTGTGATACTGTCTGCTGAGCCGTGTAACTAATCCCATCCTGTGTGATACTGTCTGCTGCGCCGTGTATCTAATCCTCTCCTGTGTGATACTGTCTGCCGAGCCATGTATCTAATCCCATCCTGTGTGATACTGTCTGCTGAGCCATGTATCTAATCCTCTCCTGTGTGATACTGTCTGCCGAGCCATGTATCTAATCCCATCCTGTGTGATACTGTCTGCTGAGCCGTGTATCTAATCCTCTCCGGTGTGATGCTGTCTGCTGAGCTGTGTATCTAATCCTATCCTGTGTGATACTGTCTGCTGAGCCGTGTATCTAATCCTATCCTGTGTGATACCGTCTGCTGAGTCGTGTATCTAATCCTCTCCTGTGTGATGCTGTCTGCTGAGCCGTGTATCTAATCCTATCCTGTGTGATACTGTCTGCTGAGCCGTGTATCTAATCCTATCCTGTGTGATGCTGTCTGCTGAGCCGTGTATCTAATCCTATCCTGTGTGATACTGTCTGCTGAGCCGTGTATCTAATCCTCTCCTGTGTGATACTGTCTGCTGAGCTGTGTATCTAATCCTATCCTGTGTGATACCGTCTGCTGAGCCGTGTATCTAATCCTCTCCTGTGTGATACTGTCTGCTGAGCCGTGTATCTAATCCTCTCCTGTGTGATACTGTCTGCTGAGTCGTGTATCTAATCCTATCCTGTGTGATGCTGTCTGCTGAGCCGTGTATCTAATCCTCTCCTGTGTGATACTGACTGCTGAACCGTGTATCTAATCCTCTCCTGTGTGATCCTGTCTGCTGAGCCGTGTATCTAATCCTATCCTGTGTGATACTGTCTGCTGAGCCGTGTATCTAATCCTCTCCTGTGTGATACTGTCTGCTGAGCCGTGTATCTAATCCTCTCCTGTGTGATACTGTCTGCTGAGTCGTGTATCTAATCCTATCCTGTGTGATGCTGTCTGCTGAACCGTGTATCTAATCCTATCCTGTGTGATACTGACTGCTGAACCGTGTATCTAATCCTATCCTGTGTGATACTGTCTGCTGAGCCGTGTATCTAATCCTATCCTGTGTGATACTGTCTGCTGAGTCGTGTATCTAATCCTATCCTGTGTGATACTGTCTGCTGAGCCATGTATCTAATCCTCTCCTTTGTGATACTGTCTGCTGAGCCGTGTATCTAATCCTATCCTGTGTGATACTGTCTGCTGAGCCGTGTATCTAATCCCATCCTGCGTGATACTGTCTGCTGAGCCATGTATCTAACCCTATCCTGTGTGATACTGTCTGCTGAGCCGTGTATCTAATCCTCTCCTGTGTGATACTGTCTGCCGAGCCATGTATCTAATCCCATCCTGTGTGATACTGTCTGCTGAGCCGTGTATCTAATCCTCTCCTGTGTGATACTGTCTGCTGAGCCGTGTATCTAATCCTCTCCGGTGTGATACTGTCTGCTGAGTCGTGTATCTAATCCTATCCTGTGTGATGCTGTCTGCTGAGCCGTGTATCTAATCCTATCCTGTGTGATACTGTCTACTGAGCCGTGTATCTAATCCTCTCCTGTGTGATACTGTCTGCTGAGTCGTGTATCTAATCCTATCCTGTGTGATGCTGTCTGCTGAGCCGTGTATCTAATCCTATCCTGTGTGATGCTGTCTGCTGAGCCGTGTATCTAATCCTCTCCTGTGTGATACTGACTGCTGAGCCGTGTATCTAATCCTCTCCTGTGTGATACTGTCTGCTGAGCCGTGCATCTAATCCTCTCCTGTGTGATACTGTCTGCTGAGCCATGTATCTAATCCTCTCCTGTGTGATACTGTCTGCTGAGTCGTGTATCTAATCCTATCCTGTGTGATACTGTCTGCTGAGCCGTGTATCTAATCCTATTCTGTGTGATACCGTCTGCTGAGCTGTGTATCTAATCCTCTCCTGTGTGATACTGTCTACTGAGCCGAGTATCTAATCCTCTCCTGTGTGATACTGTCTGCTGAGCCGTGTATCTAATCCTCTCCTGAGTGATACTGTGTGCAGAGCCGTGTATCTAATCCTATCCTGTGTGATACTGTCTGCTGAGCCGTGTATCTAATCCTATCCTGTGTGATACTGTCTGCTGAGCCGTGTATCTAATCCTATCCTGTGTGATACTGTCTGCTGAGCCGTGTATCTAATCCTATCCTGTGTGATACTGTCTGCTGAGCCTTGTTTCTAATCCTCTCCTGTGTGATACTGTCTGCTGCACTGTGTATCTAATCCTCTCCTGTGTGATACTGTCTGCTGAGCCGTGTATCTAATCCTCTCCTGTGTGATACTGTCTGCTGAGCCGTGTATCTAATCCTATCCTGTGTGATACTGTCTGCTGAGCCTTGTTTCTAATCCTATGCTGTGTGATACTGTCCGCTGAGCCGTATATCTAATCCTATCCTGTGTGATACTGACTGCTGAACCGTGTATCTAATCCTATACTGTGTAATACTGTCTGCTGAGCCGTGTATCTAATCCTATCCTGTGTGATACTGTCTGCTGCACTGTGTATCTAATCCTCTCCTGTGTGATACTGTCTGCTGAGCCGTGTATCTAATCCTATCCTGTGTGATACTGTCTGCTGAGCCGTGTATCTAATCCCATCCTGTGTGATACTGTCTGCTGCGCCGTGTATCTAATCCCATCCTGTGTGATACTGTCTGCTGAGCCGTGTATCTAATCCTATCCTGTGTGATACTGTCTGCTGAGCCGTGTATCTAATCCCATCCTGTGTGATACTGTCTGCTGCGCCGTGTATCTAATCCCATCCTGTGTGATACTGTCTGCTGAGCTGTGTATCTAATCCCATCCTGTGTGATACTGTCTGCTGAGCCGTGTATCTAATCCTCTCCTGTGTGATACTGTCTGCTGAGCCGTGTATCTAATCCTCTCCTGTGTGATACTGTCTGCTGAGCTGTGTATCTAATCCTATCCTGTGTGATACTGTCTGCTGAGCAGTGTATCTAATCCTATCCTGTGTGATACTGTCTGCTGAGCTGTGTATCTAATCCTATCCTGTGTGATACTGTCTGCTGAGCCGTGTATCTAATCCTCTCCTGTGTGATACTGTCTGCTGAGCCGTGTATCTAATCCTCTCCTGTGTGATACTGTCTGCTGAGCAGTGTATCTAATCCTATCCTGTGTGATACTGTCTGCTGAGTCGTGTATCTAATCCTATCCTGTGTGATGCTGTCTGCTGAGCCGTGTATCTAATCCTATCCTGTGTGATACTGTCTGCTGAGCCGTGTATCTAATCCTCTCCTGTGTGATACTGTCTGCTGAGTCGTGTATCTGATCCTATCCTGTGTGATACTGTCTGCTGAGTCGTGTATCTAATCCTATCCTGTGTGATGCTGTCTGCTGAGCCGTGTATCTAATCCTATCCTGTGTGATGCTGTCTGCTGAGCCGTGTATCTAATCCTATCCTGTGTGATACTGTCTGCTGAGCCGTGTATCTAATCCTATCCTGTGTGATACTGCCTGCTGAGCCGTGTATCTAATCCTATCCTGTGTGATGCTGTCTGCTGAGCCGTGTATCTAATCCTATCCTGTGTGATACTGTCTGCTGAGTCGTGTATCTAATCCTATCCTGTGTGATACTGCCTGCTGAGCCGTGTATCTAATCCTATCCTGTGTGATGCTGTCTGCTGAGCCGTGTATCTAATCCTATCCTGTGTGATACTGTCTGCTGAGCCGTGTATCTAATCCTCTCCTGTGTGACACTGTGTGCTGAGTCGTGTATCTAATCCTATCCTGTGTGATACTGTCTGCCGAGCCGTGTATCTAATCCCATCCTGTGTGATACTGTCTGCTGAGCCGTGTATCTAATCCTCTCCTGTGTGATTCTGTCTGCTGAGTCGTGTATCTAATCCTCTCCTGTGTGATGCTGTCTGCTGAGCCGTGTATCTAATCCTCTCCTGTGTGATAGTGTCTGCTGAGTCGTGTATCTAATCTTATCCTGTGTGATGCTGTCTGCTGAGCTGTGTATCTAATCCTCTCCTGTGTGGTACTGTCTGCTGAGTCGTGTATCTGATCCTATCCTGTATGATACTGTCTGCTGAGTCGTGTATCTAATCCTATCCTGTGTGATGCTGTCTGCTGAGCCGTGTATCTAATCCTATCCTGTGTGATGCTGTCTGCTGAGCCGTGTATCTAATCCTATCCTGTGTGATACTGTCTGCTGAGCCGTGTATCTAATCCTATCCTGTGTGATACTGCCTGCTGAGCCGTGTATCTAATCCTATCCTGTGTGATGCTGTCTGCTGAGCCGTGTATCTAATCCTATCCTGTGTGATACTGTCTGCTGAGTCGTGTATCTAATCCTATCCTGTGTGATACTGCCTGCTGAGCCGTGTATCTAATCCTATCCTGTGTGATACTGCCTGCTGAGCCGTGTATCTAATCCTATCCTGTGTGATGCTGTCTGCTGAGCCGTGTATCTAATCCTCTCCTGTGTGATACTGTCTGCTGCAATGTGTATCTAATCCTCTCCTGTGTGATACTGTCTGCTGAGCTGTGTATCTAATCCTATCCTGTGTGATACTGTCTGCTGAGCCGTGTATCTAATCCTCTCCTGTGTGATACTGTCTGCTGAGCCGTGTATCTAATCCTCTCCTGTGTGATACTGTCTGCTGAGCTGTGTATCTAATCCTATCCTGTGTGATACTGTCTGCTGAGCAGTGTATCTAATCCTATCCTGTGTGATACTGTCTGCTGAGTCGTGTATCTAATCCTATCCTGTGTGATGCTGTCTGCTGAGCCGTGTATCTAATCCTATCCTGTGTGATACTGTCTGCTGAGCCGTGTATCTAATCCTCTCCTGTGTGATACTGTCTGCTGAGTCGTGTATCTGATCCTATCCTGTGTGATACTGTCTGCTGAGTCGTGTATCTAATCCTATCCTGTGTGATGCTGTCTGCTGAGCCGTGTATCTAATCCTATCCTGTGTGATGCTGTCTGCTGAGCCGTGTATCTAATCCTATCCTGTGTGATACTGTCTGCTGAGCCGTGTATCTAATCCTATCCTGTGTGATACTGCCTGCTGAGCCGTGTATCTAATCCTATCCTGTGTGATGCTGTCTGCTGAGCCGTGTATCTAATCCTATCCTGTGTGATACTGTCTGCTGAGTCGTGTATCTAATCCTATCCTGTGTGATACTGCCTGCTGAGCCGTGTATCTAATCCTATCCTGTGTGATGCTGTCTGCTGAGCCGTGTATCTAATCCTATCCTGTGTGATACTGTCTGCTGAGCCGTGTATCTAATCCTCTCCTGTGTGACACTGTGTGCTGAGTCGTGTATCTAATCCTATCCTGTGTGATACTGTCTGCCGAGCCGTGTATCTAATCCCATCCTGTGTGATACTGTCTGCTGAGCCGTGTATCTAATCCTCTCCTGTGTGATTCTGTCTGCTGAGTCGTGTATCTAATCCTCTCCTGTGTGATGCTGTCTGCTGAGCCGTGTATCTAATCCTCTCCTGTGTGATAGTATCTGCTGAGTCGTGTATCTAATCTTATCCTGTGTGATGCTGTCTGCTGAGCCGTGTATCTAATCCTATCCTGTGTGATACTGTCTGCTGAGCCGTGTATCTAATCCTCTCCTGTGTGATTCTGTCTGCTGAGTCGTGTATCTAATCCTCTCCTGTGTGATGCTGTCTGCTGAGCCGTGTATCTAATCCTCTCCTGTGTGATACTGTCTGCTGAGCCGTGTATCTAATCCTCTCCTGTGTGATACTGTCTGCTGAGCCGTGTATCTAATCCTCTCCTGTGTGATACTGTCTGCTGAGTCGTGTATCTAATCCTATCCTGTGTGATGCTGTCTGCTGAGCTGTGTATCTAATCCTATCCTGTGTGATACTGTCTGCTGAGCCGTGTATCTAATCCTATCCTGTGTGATACTGTCTGCTGAGCCATGTATCTAATCCTCTCCTGTGTGATACTGTCTGCGGAGTCGTGTATCTAATCCTATCCTGTGTGATACTGTCTGCTGAGTCGTGTATCTAATCCTATCCTGTGTGATGCTGTCTGCTGAGCCGTGTATCTAATCCTATCCTGTGTGATGCTGTCTGCTGAGCCGTGTATCTAATCCTATCCTGTGTGATACTGTCTGCTGAGCCGGGTATCTAATCCTATTCTGTGTGATCCTGTCTGCTGAGCCGTGTATCTAATCCTCTCCTGTGTGATACTGTCTGCTGAGCCGTGTATCTAATCCTATCCTGTGTGATACTGTCTGCTGAGCCGCGTATCTAATCCTACCCTGTGTGATACTGTCTGCTGAGCCGTGTATCTAATCCTCTCCTGTGTGATACTGTCTGCTGAGCCGTGTATCTAATCCTCTCCTGTGTGATACTGTCTGCTGAGCTGTGTATCTAATCCTATCCTGTGTATACTGTCTGCTGAGCCTTGTATCTAATCCTATCCTGTGTGATACTGTCTGCTGAGCCGTGTATCTAATCCTATCCTGTGTGATACTGTCTGCTGAGCCGTGTATCTAATCCTCTCCTGTGTGATACCGTCTGCTGAGCCGTGTATCTAATCATGTCCTGTGTGATACCGTATGCTGAGCCGTGTATCTAATCCTCTCCTGTGTGATACCGTCTGCTGAGACGTGTATCTAATCCTCTCCTGTGTGATACCGTCTGCTGAGCCGTGTATCTAATCCCTTCCTGTGTGATACCGTCTGCTGAGCCGTGTATCTAATCCTCTCCTGTGTGATACCGTCTGCTGAGTCGTGTATCTAATCCTGTCCTGTGTGATACCGTCTGCTGAGCCGTGTATCTAATCCCTTCCTGTGTGATACCGTCTGCCGAGCCGTGTATCTAATCCTATCCTGTGTGATACTGTCTGCTGAGCCATGTATCTAATCCTCTCCTGTGTGATACTGTCTGCTGAGCAATGTATCTAATCCTATCCTGTGTGATACTGTCTGCCGAGCCGTGTATCTAATCCTCTCCTGTGTGATACTGTCTGCTGAGCTGTGTATCTAATCCTATCCTGTGTGATACTGTCTGCTGAGCCGTTTATCTAATCCTCTCCTGTGTGATACTGTCTGCTGAGCCGTGTATCTAATCCTATCCTGTGTGATACTGTCTGCTGAGCCGTGTATCTAATCCTATGCTGTGTGATACTGTCCGCTGAGCCGTATATCTAATCCTATCCTGTGTGATACTGTCTGCTGCACTGTGTATCTAATCCTCTCCTGTGTGATACTGTCTGCTGAGCCGTGTATCTAATCCTATCCTGTGTGATACTGTCTGCTGAGCCGTGTATCTAATCCTATGCTGTGTGATACTGTCTGCTGAGCCGTGTATCTAATCCTATCCTGTGTGATACCGTCTGCTGAACCGTGTATCTAATCCTATACTGTGTAATACTGTCTGCTGAGCCGTGTATCTAATCCTATCCTGTGTGATACTGTCTGCTGAGCCGTGTATCTAATCCTCTCCTGTGTGATACTGTCTGCTGAGCCGTGTATCTAATCCTATCCTGTGTGATACTGTCTGCTGAGCCGTGTATCTAATCCTATCCTGTGTGATACTGTCTGCTGAGCCGGGTATCTAATCCTATGCTGTGTGATACTGTCTGCTGAGCCGTGTATCTAATCCTATCCTGTGTGATACTGCATGCTGAACCGTGTATCTAATCCTATACTGTGTAATACTGTCTGCTGAGCCGTGTATCTAATCTTCTCCTGTGTGATACCGTCTGCTGCACTGTGTATCTAATCCTCTCCTGTGTGATACTGTCTGCTGAGCCGTGTATCTAATCCTATCCTGTGTGATACTGTCTGCTGAGCCGTGTATCTAATCCCATCCTGTGTGATACTGTCTGCTGCGCCGTGTATCTAATCCTATCCTGTGTGATACTGTCTGCCGAGCTATGTATCTAATCCCATCCTGTGTGATACTGTCTGCTGAGCCGTGTATCTAATCCTCTCCTGTGTGATACTGTCTGCTGAGCCGTGTATCTAATCCTCTCCTGTGTGATACTGTCTGCTGAGCAGTGTATCTAATCCTATCCTGTGTGATACTGTCTGCTGAGTCGTGTATCTAATCCTATCCTGTGTGATGCTGTCTGCTGAGCCGTGTATCTAATCCTCTCCTGTGTGATACTGTCTGCTGAGCCGTGTATCTAATCCTATCCTGTGTGATGCTGTCTGCTGAGTCGTGTATCTAATCCTATCCTGTGTGATGCTGTCTGCTGAGCCGTGTATCTAATCCTATCCTGTGTGATACTGTCTGCTGAGCCGTGTATCTAATCCTCTCCTGTGTGATACTGTCTGCTGAGCCGTGTATCTAATCCTCTCCTGTGTGATACTGTCTGCTGAGCCGTGTATCTAATCCTATCCTGTGTGATCCTGTCTGCTGAGTCGTGTATCTGATCCTATCCTGTGTGATACTGTCTGCTGAGCCGTGTATCTAATCCTCTCCTGTGTGATGCTGTCTGCTGAGCCGTGTATCTAATCCTATCCTGTGTGATACTGTCTGCTGAGCCGTGTATCTAATCCTCTCCTGTGTGATACTGTCTGCTGAGTCGTGTATCTAATCCTATCCTGTGTGATACTGTCTGCCGAGCCATGTATCTAATCCCATCCTGTGTGATACTGTCTGCTGAGCCGTGTATCTAATCCTCTCCTGTGTGATACTGTCTGCTGAGCCGTGATTCTAATCCTCTCCTGTGTGATACTGTCTGCTGAGTCGTGTATCTAATCCTATCCTGTGTGATGCTGTCTGCTGAGCCGTGTATCTAATCCTATCCTGTGTGATACTGTCTGCTGAGTCGTGTATCTAATCCTCTTCTGTGTGATGCTGTCTGCTGAGCGATGTACCTAATCTTATCCTGTGTGATGCTGTCTGCTGAGCGATGTACCTAATCCTCTCCTGTGTGATACTGTCTGCTGAACCGTGTATCTAATCCTATCCTGTGTGATGCTGTCTGCTGAGCCGTGTATCTAATCCTCTCCTGTGTGATACTGACTGCTGAGCCGTGTATCTAATCCTCTCCTGTGTGATACTGTCTGCTGAGCCGTGTATCTAATCCTCTCCTGTGTGATACTGTCTGCTGAGCCGTGATTCTAATCCTCTCCTGTGTGATACTGTCTGCTGAGTCGTGTATCTAATCCTATCCTGTGTGATGCTGTCTGCTGAGCCGTGTATCTAATCCTCTCCTGTGTGATACTGTCTGCTGAGTCGTGTATCTAATCCTATCCTGTGTGATGCTGTCTGCTGAGCCGTGTATCTAATCCTCTCCTGTGTGATACTGACTGCTGAGCCATGTATCTAATCCCATCCTGTGTGATACTGTCTGCTGAGCCGTGTATCTAATCCTCTCCTGTGTGATACTGTCTGCTGAGCCGTGATTCTAATCCTCTCCTGTGTGATACTGTCTGCTGAGTCGTGTATCTAATCCTATCCTGTGTGATGCTGTCTGCTGAGCCGTGTATCTAATCCTCTCCTGTGTGATACTGTCTGCTGAGTCGTGTATCTAATCCTCTTCTGTGTGATGCTGTCTGCTGAGCGATGTACCTAATCTTATCCTGTGTGATGCTGTCTGCTGAGCGATGTACCTAATCCTCTCCTGTGTGATACTGTCTGCTGAACCGTGTATCTAATCCTATCCTGTGTGATGCTGTCTGCTGAGCCGTGTATCTAATCCTCTCCTGTGTGATACTGACTGCTGAGCCGTGTATCTAATCCTCTCCTGTGTGATACTGTCTGCTGAGCCGTGTATCTAATCCTCTCCTGTGTGATACTGTCTGCTGAGCCATGTATCTAATCCTCTCCTGTGTGATACTGTCTGCTGAGCCGTGTATCTAATCCTCCCCTGTGTGATACTGTCTGCTGAGCCATGTATCTAATCCTATCCAGTGTGATACTGTCTGCTGAGCCGTGTATCTAATCCTATCCTGTGTGATACTGTCTGCTGAGCCGTGTATCTAATCCTGTCCTGTGTGATATTGTCTGCTGAGCCGTGTATCTAATCCTCTCCTGTGTGATACTGTCTGCTGAGCCGTGTATCTAATCCTATCCTGTGTGATCCTGTCTGCTGAGCCGTGTATCTAATCCTGTCCTGTGTGATACTGTCTGCTGAGCCGTGTATCTAATCCTTTCCTGTGTGATACTGTCTGCTGAGCCGTGTATCTAATCCTACCCTGTGTGATACTGTCTGCTGAGCCGTGTATCTAATCCTATCCTGTGTGATACTGTCTGCTGAGCCGTGTATCTAATCCTATCCTGTGTGATACTGTCTGCGGAGCCGTGTATCTAATCCTCTCCTGTGTGATGCTGTCTGCTGAGCCGTGTATCTAATCCTTTCCTGTGTGATACTGTCTGCTGAGCCGTGTATCTAATCCTACCCTGTGTGATACTGTCTGCTGAGCCGTGTATCTAATCCTATCCTGTGTGATACTGTCTGCTGAGCTGTGTATCTAATCCTATCCTGTGTGATATTGTCTGCTGAGCCGTGTATCTAATCCTATCCTGTGTGATACTGACTGCTGAACCGTGTATCTAATCCTCTCCTGTGTGATCCTGTCTGCTGAGCCGTGTATCTAATCCTATCCTGTGTGATACTGTCTGCTGAGCCATGTATCTAATCCTCTCCTGTGTGATACTGTCTGCTGAGCCGTGTATCTAATCCTCTCCTGTGTGATACTGTCTGCTGAGTCGTGTATCTAATCCTATCCTGTGTGATGCTGTCTGCTGAGCCGTGTATATAATCCTATCCTGTGTGATACTGACTGCTGAACCGTGTATCTAATCCTATACTGTGTGATACTGTCTGCTGAGCCGTGTATCTAATCCTATCCTGTGTGATACTGTCTGCTGAGTCGTGTATCTAATCCTATCCTGTGTGATACTGTCTGCTGAGCCGTGTATCTAATCCTCTCCTTTGTGATACTGTCTGCTGAGCCATGTATCTAATCCTATCCTGTGTGATACTGTCTGCTGAGCCATGTATCTAATCCTATCCTGTGTGATACTGTCTGCTGAGCCGTGTATCTAATCCTCTCCTTTGTGATACTGTCTGCTGAGCCGTGTATCTAATCCTATCCTGTGTGATACTGTCTGCTGAGCCGTGTATCTAATCCTATCCTGTGTGATACTGTCTGCTGAGCCGTGTAACTAATCCCATCCTGTGTGATACTGTCTGCTGCGCCGTGTATCTAATCCTCTCCTGTGTGATACTGTCTGCCGAGCCATGTATCTAATCCCATCCTGTGTGATACTGTCTGCTGAGCCATGTATCTAATCCTCTCCTGTGTGATACTGTCTGCCGAGCCATGTATCTAATCCCATCCTGTGTGATACTGTCTGCTGAGCCGTGTATCTAATCCTCTCCGGTGTGATGCTGTCTGCTGAGCTGTGTATCTAATCCTATCCTGTGTGATACTGTCTGCTGAGCCGTGTATCTAATCCTATCCTGTGTGATACCGTCTGCTGAGTCGTGTATCTAATCCTCTCCTGTGTGATGCTGTCTGCTGAGCCGTGTATCTAATCCTATCCTGTGTGATACTGTCTGCTGAGCCGTGTATCTAATCCTATCCTGTGTGATGCTGTCTGCTGAGCCGTGTATCTAATCCTATCCTGTGTGATACTGTCTGCTGAGCCGTGTATCTAATCCTCTCCTGTGTGATACTGTCTGCTGAGTCGTGTATCTAATCCTATCCTGTGTGATGCTGTCTGCTGAGCCGTGTATCTAATCCTCTCCTGTGTGATACTGACTGCTGAACCGTGTATCTAATCCTCTCCTGTGTGATCCTGTCTGCTGAGCCGTGTATCTAATCCTATCCTGTGTGATACTGTCTGCTGAGCCGTGTATCTAATCCTCTCCTGTGTGATACTGTCTGCTGAGCCGTGTATCTAATCCTCTCCTGTGTGATACTGTCTGCTGAGTCGTGTATCTAATCCTATCCTGTGTGATGCTGTCTGCTGAACCGTGTATCTAATCCTATCCTGTGTGATACTGACTGCTGAACCGTGTATCTAATCCTATCCTGTGTGATACTGTCTGCTGAGCCGTGTATCTAATCCTATCCTGTGTGATACTGTCTGCTGAGTCGTGTATCTAATCCTATCCTGTGTGATACTGTCTGCTGAGCCATGTATCTAATCCTCTCCTTTGTGATACTGTCTGCTGAGCCGTGTATCTAATCCTATCCTGTGTGATACTGTCTGCTGAGCCGTGTATCTAATCCCATCCTGCGTGATACTGTCTGCTGAGCCATGTATCTAACCCTATCCTGTGTGATACTGTCTGCTGAGCCGTGTATCTAATCCTCTCCTGTGTGATACTGTCTGCCGAGCCATGTATCTAATCCCATCCTGTGTGATACTGTCTGCTGAGCCGTGTATCTAATCCTCTCCTGTGTGATACTGTCTGCTGAGCCGTGTATCTAATCCTCTCCGGTGTGATACTGTCTGCTGAGTCGTGTATCTAATCCTATCCTGTGTGATGCTGTCTGCTGAGCCGTGTATCTAATCCTATCCTGTGTGATACTGTCTACTGAGCCGTGTATCTAATCCTCTCCTGTGTGATACTGTCTGCTGAGTCGTGTATCTAATCCTATCCTGTGTGATGCTGTCTGCTGAGCCGTGTATCTAATCCTATCCTGTGTGATGCTGTCTGCTGAGCCGTGTATCTAATCCTCTCCTGTGTGATACTGACTGCTGAGCCGTGTATCTAATCCTCTCCTGTGTGATACTGTCTGCTGAGCCGTGCATCTAATCCTCTCCTGTGTGATACTGTCTGCTGAGCCATGTATCTAATCCTCTCCTGTGTGATACTGTCTGCTGAGTCGTGTATCTAATCCTATCCTGTGTGATACTGTCTGCTGAGCCGTGTATCTAATCCTATTCTGTGTGATACCGTCTGCTGAGCTGTGTATCTAATCCTCTCCTGTGTGATACTGTCTACTGAGCCGAGTATCTAATCCTCTCCTGTGTGATACTGTCTGCTGAGCCGTGTATCTAATCCTCTCCTGAGTGATACTGTGTGCAGAGCCGTGTATCTAATCCTATCCTGTGTGATACTGTCTGCTGAGCCGTGTATCTAATCCTATCCTGTGTGATACTGTCTGCTGAGCCGTGTATCTAATCCTATCCTGTGTGATACTGTCTGCTGAGCCGTGTATCTAATCCTATCCTGTGTGATACTGTCTGCTGAGCCTTGTTTCTAATCCTCTCCTGTGTGATACTGTCTGCTGCACTGTGTATCTAATCCTCTCCTGTGTGATACTGTCTGCTGAGCCGTGTATCTAATCCTCTCCTGTGTGATACTGTCTGCTGAGCCGTGTATCTAATCCTATCCTGTGTGATACTGTCTGCTGAGCCTTGTTTCTAATCCTATGCTGTGTGATACTGTCCGCTGAGCCGTATATCTAATCCTATCCTGTGTGATACTGACTGCTGAACCGTGTATCTAATCCTATACTGTGTAATACTGTCTGCTGAGCCGTGTATCTAATCCTATCCTGTGTGATACTGTCTGCTGCACTGTGTATCTAATCCTCTCCTGTGTGATACTGTCTGCTGAGCCGTGTATCTAATCCTATCCTGTGTGATACTGTCTGCTGAGCCGTGTATCTAATCCCATCCTGTGTGATACTGTCTGCTGCGCCGTGTATCTAATCCCATCCTGTGTGATACTGTCTGCTGAGCCGTGTATCTAATCCTATCCTGTGTGATACTGTCTGCCGAGCCGTGTATCTAATCCTCTCCTGTGTGATACTGTCTGCTGAGCCGTGTATCTAATCCTCTCCTGTGTGATACTGTCTGCTGAGCTGTGTATCTAATCCTATCCTGTGTGATACTGTCTGCTGAGCAGTGTATCTAATCCTATCCTGTGTGATACTGTCTGCTGAGCTGTGTATCTAATCCTATCCTGTGTGATACTGTCTGCTGAGCCGTGTATCTAATCCTCTCCTGTGTGATACTGTCTGCTGAGCCGTGTATCTAATCCTCTCCTGTGTGATACTGTCTGCTGAGCAGTGTATCTAATCCTATCCTGTGTGATACTGTCTGCTGAGTCGTGTATCTAATCCTATCCTGTGTGATGCTGTCTGCTGAGCCGTGTATCTAATCCTATCCTGTGTGATACTGTCTGCTGAGCCGTGTATCTAATCCTCTCCTGTGTGATACTGTCTGCTGAGTCGTGTATCTGATCCTATCCTGTGTGATACTGTCTGCTGAGTCGTGTATCTAATCCTATCCTGTGTGATGCTGTCTGCTGAGCCGTGTATCTAATCCTATCCTGTGTGATGCTGTCTGCTGAGCCGTGTATCTAATCCTATCCTGTGTGATACTGTCTGCTGAGCCGTGTATCTAATCCTATCCTGTGTGATACTGCCTGCTGAGCCGTGTATCTAATCCTATCCTGTGTGATGCTGTCTGCTGAGCCGTGTATCTAATCCTATCCTGTGTGATACTGTCTGCTGAGTCATGTATCTAATCCTATCCTGTGTGATACTGCCTGCTGAGCCGTGTATCTAATCCTATCCTGTGTGATGCTGTCTGCTGAGCCGTGTATCTAATCCTATCCTGTGTGATACTGTCTGCTGAGCCGTGTATCTAATCCTCTCCTGTGTGACACTGTGTGCTGAGTCGTGTATCTAATCCTATCCTGTGTGATACTGTCTGCCGAGCCGTGTATCTAATCCCATCCTGTGTGATACTGTCTGCTGAGCCGTGTATCTAATCCTCTCCTGTGTGATTCTGTCTGCTGAGTCGTGTATCTAATCCTCTCCTGTGTGATGCTGTCTGCTGAGCCGTGTATCTAATCCTCTCCTGTGTGATAGTGTCTGCTGAGTCGTGTATCTAATCTTATCCTGTGTGATGCTGTCTGCTGAGCCGTGTATCTAATCCTATCCTGTGTGATACTGTCTGCTGAGCCGTGTATCTAATCCTCTCCTGTGTGATTCTGTCTGCTGAGTCGTGTATCTAATCCTCTCCTGTGTGATGCTGTCTGCTGAGCCGTGTATCTAATCCTCTCCTGTGTGATACTGTCTGCTGAGCCGTGTATCTAATCCTCTCCTGTGTGATACTGTCTGCTGAGCCGTGTATCTAATCCTCTCCTGTGTGATACTGTCTGCTGAGTCGTGTATCTAATCCTATCCTGTGTGATGCTGTCTGCTGAGCTGTGTATCTAATCCTATCCTGTGTGATACTGTCTGCTGAGCCGTGTATCTAATCCTATCCTGTGTGATACTGTCTGCTGAGCCATGTATCTAATCCTCTCCTGTGTGATACTGTCTGCGGAGTCGTGTATCTAATCCTATCCTGTGTGATACTGTCTGCTGAGTCGTGTATCTAATCCTATCCTGTGTGATGCTGTCTGCTGAGCCGTGTATCTAATCCTATCCTGTGT
The DNA here is from genome assembly GCF_046119375.1 of Phyllobates terribilis. NCBI lineage: Eukaryota > Metazoa > Chordata > Amphibia > Anura > Dendrobatidae > Phyllobates > Phyllobates terribilis. The sequence continues at coordinate 393,889,595 of NW_027362769.1, read as the reverse complement.
GATGCTGTCTGCTGAGCCGTGTATCTAATCCTATCCTGTGTGATGCTGTCTGCTGAGCCGTGTATCTAATCCTATCCTGTGTGATGCTGTCTGCTGAGCCGTGTATCTAATCCTATCCTGTGTGATACTGTCTGCTGAGCCGGGTATCTAATCCTATCCTGTGTGATGCTGTCTGCTGAGCCGTGTATCTAATCCTCTCCTGTGTGATACTGTCTGCTGAGCCGTGTATCTAATCCTATCCTGTGTGATACTGTCTGCTGAGCCGCGTATCTAATCCTACCCTGTGTGATACTGTCTGCTGAGCCGTGTATCTAATCCTCTCCTGTGTGATACTGTCTGCTGAGCCGTGTATCTAATCCTCTCCTGTGTGATACTGTCTGCTGAGCTGTGTATCTAATCCTATCCTGTGTATACTGTCTGCTGAGCCTTGTATCTAATCCTATCCTGTGTGATACTGTCTGCTGAGCCGTGTATCTAATCCTATCCTGTGTGATACTGTCTGCTGAGCCGTGTATCTAATCCTCTCCTGTGTGATACCGTCTGCTGAGCCGTGTATCTAATCATGTCCTGTGTGATACCGTCTGCTGAGCCGTGTATCTAATCCTCTCCTGTGTGATACCGTCTGCTGAGACGTGTATCTAATCCTCTCCTGTGTGATACCGTCTGCTGAGCCGTGTATCTAATCCCTTCCTGTGTGATACCGTCTGCTGAGCCGTGTATCTAATCCTCTCCTGTGTGATACCGTCTGCTGAGTCGTGTATCTAATCCTGTCCTGTGTGATACCGTCTGCTGAGCCGTGTATCTAATCCCTTCCTGTGTGATACCGTCTGCTGAGCCGTGTATCTAATCCTATCCTGTGTGATACTGTCTGCTGAGCCATGTATCTAATCCTCTCCTGTGTGATACTGTCTGCTGAGCAATGTATCTAATCCTATCCTGTGTGATACTGTCTGCCGAGCCGTGTATCTAATCCTCTCCTGTGTGATACTGTCTGCTGAGCTGTGTATCTAATCCTATCCTGTGTGATACTGTCTGCTGAGCCGTTTATCTAATCCTCTCCTGTGTGATACTGTCTGCTGAGCCGTGTATCTAATCCTATCCTGTGTGATACTGTCTGCTGAGCCGTGTATCTAATCCTATGCTGTGTGATACTGTCCGCTGAGCCGTATATCTAATCCTATCCTGTGTGATACTGTCTGCTGCACTGTGTATCTAATCCTCTCCTGTGTGATACTGTCTGCTGAGCCGTGTATCTAATCCTATCCTGTGTGATACTGTCTGCTGAGCCGTGTATCTAATCCTATGCTGTGTGATACTGTCTGCTGAGCCGTGTATCTAATCCTATCCTGTGTGATACCGTCTGCTGAACCGTGTATCTAATCCTATACTGTGTAATACTGTCTGCTGAGCCGTGTATCTAATCCTATCCTGTGTGATACTGTCTGCTGAGCCGTGTATCTAATCCTCTCCTGTGTGATACTGTCTGCTGAGCCGTGTATCTAATCCTATCCTGTGTGATACTGTCTGCTGAGCCGGGTATCTAATCCTATGCTGTGTGATACTGTCTGCTGAGCCGTGTATCTAATCCTATCCTGTGTGATACTGCATGCTGAACCGTGTATCTAATCCTATACTGTGTAATACTGTCTGCTGAGCCGTGTATCTAATCTTCTCCTGTGTGATACCGTCTGCTGCACTGTGTATCTAATCCTCTCCTGTGTGATACTGTCTGCTGAGCCGTGTATCTAATCCTATCCTGTGTGATACTGTCTGCTGAGCCGTGTATCTAATCCCATCCTGTGTGATACTGTCTGCTGCGCCGTGTATCTAATCCTATCCTGTGTGATACTGTCTGCCGAGCTATGTATCTAATCCCATCCTGTGTGATACTGTCTGCTGAGCCGTGTATCTAATCCTCTCCTGTGTGATACTGTCTGCTGAGCCGTGTATCTAATCCTCTCCTGTGTGATACTGTCTGCTGAGCAGTGTATCTAATCCTATCCTGTGTGATACTGTCTGCTGAGCCGTGTATCTAATCCTATCCTGTGTGATGCTGTCTGCTGAGTCGTGTATCTAATCCTATCCTGTGTGATGCTGTCTGCTGAGCCGTGTATCTAATCCTATCCTGTGTGATACTGTCTGCTGAGCCGTGTATCTAATCCTCTCCTGTGTGATACTGTCTGCTGAGCCGTGTATCTAATCCTCTCCTGTGTGATACTGTCTGCTGAGCCGTGTATCTAATCCTATCCTGTGTGATCCTGTCTGCTGAGTCGTGTATCTGATCCTATCCTGTGTGATACTGTCTGCTGAGCCGTGTATCTAATCCTCTCCTGTGTGATGCTGTCTGCTGAGCCGTGTATCTAATCCTATCCTGTGTGATACTGTCTGCTGAGCCGTGTATCTAATCCTCTCCTGTGTGATACTGTCTGCTGAGTCGTGTATCTAATCCTATCCTGTGTGATACTGTCTGCCGAGCCATGTATCTAATCCCATCCTGTGTGATACTGTCTGCTGAGCCGTGTATCTAATCCTCTCCTGTGTGATACTGTCTGCTGAGCCGTGATTCTAATCCTCTCCTGTGTGATACTGTCTGCTGAGTCGTGTATCTAATCCTATCCTGTGTGATGCTGTCTGCTGAGCCGTGTATCTAATCCTATCCTGTGTGATACTGTCTGCTGAGCCGTGTATCTAATCCTCTCCTGTGTGATACTGTCTGCTGAGTCGTGTATCTAATCCTCTTCTGTGTGATGCTGTCTGCTGAGCGATGTACCTAATCCTATCCTGTGTGATGCTGTCTGCTGAGCGATGTACCTAATCCTCTCCTGTGTGATACTGTCTGCTGAACCGTGTATCTAATCCTATCCTGTGTGATGCTGTCTGCTGAGCCGTGTATCTAATCCTCTCCTGTGTGATACTGACTGCTGAGCCGTGTATCTAATCCTCTCCTGTGTGATACTGTCTGCTGAGCCGTGTATCTAATCCTCTCCTGTGTGATACTGTCTGCTGAGCCATGTATCTAATCCTCTCCTGTGTGATACTGTCTGCTGAGTCGTGTATCTAATCCTATCCTGTGTGATACTGTCTGCTGAGTCGTGTATCTAATCCTCTCCTGTGTGATACTGTCTGCTGAGCCGTGTATCTAATCCTATCTTGTGTGATACTGTCTGCTGAGCCGTGTATCTAATCCTATCCTGTGTGATACTGTCTGCTGAGACGTGTATCTAATCCCTTCCTGTGTGATACAGTCTGTTGAGCCGTGTATCTAATCCTCTCCTGTGTGATACTGTCTGCTGAGCCGTGTATCTAATCCTCCCCTGTGTGATACTGTCTGCTGAGCCATGTATCTAATCCTATCCAGTGTGATACTGTCTGCTGAGCCGTGTATCTAATCCTATCCTGTGTGATACTGTCTGCTGAGCCGTGTATCTAATCCTGTCCTGTGTGATATTGTCTGCTGAGCCGTGTATCTAATCCTCTCCTGTGTGATACTGTCTGCTGAGCCGTGTATCTAATCCTATCCTGTGTGATCCTGTCTGCTGAGCCGTGTATCTAATCCTGTCCTGTGTGATACTGTCTGCTGAGCCGTGTATCTAATCCTTTCCTGTGTGATACTGTCTGCTGAGCCGTGTATCTAATCCTACCCTGTGTGATACTGTCTGCTGAGCCGTGTATCTAATCCTATCCTGTGTGATACTGTCTGCTGAGCCGTGTATCTAATCCTATCCTGTGTGATACTGTCTGCGGAGCCGTGTATCTAATCCTCTCCTGTGTGATGCTGTCTGCTGAGCCGTGTATCTAATCCTTTCCTGTGTGATACTGTCTGCTGAGCCGTGTATCTAATCCTACCCTGTGTGATACTGTCTGCTGAGCCGTGTATCTAATCCTATCCTGTGTGATACTGTCTGCTGAGCTGTGTATCTAATCCTATCCTGTGTGATATTGTCTGCTGAGCCGTGTATCTAATCCTATCCTGT